>NC_089811.1:9846642-10193643 GCF_029633855.1 Hoplias malabaricus
GGAGCAAAAACATGACATCTTACATAGCGTTCCTTTAAAGGGACCAAGATGGTGTCACCACAGTGACAGTTTTCTGAGAATGCACTGAAATGAGAGTTACTAATAAGGTCTGATTTAAACAGTTGCAGCTGTAATGTGTGTATCTCATGTCAACCACCATCTGCATCCTCCCTCCACCCAGTCCGTCAAATTCAGCAGGGGATCTGTGAGATTCTTAACAAACACACAAGACCAGGGGGTATTTCACAAAGCAGCATTTCACAGTGAGTTAGCTCACTTAAGCCAGAAATGTTTGACTCTGGGCTTATGTTATCTGGCTAAATAGAGAAATCCTGCTTTGTGGAACAACACCCTGGTGTCACACCACAAAGTCTCTGTTAAATAATCTATGTTATTTATATAATCCTGTTTAACAAATGGGTGGCAGAGTGGGGCAGCAGGTAGTATCACTGTCACACAGCTTCAGGGTCCTTGGGTTGTGGATTCTGTGTGCGAGAAGTTTGGTGTGTTCTCCCTGTGTCCGTGTGGGTTTCCTCCAGGTGCTCCGGTTTCCTCCCACAGTCCAAAAACACACGTTGGTAGGTGGATTGGCGACTCAAAAGTGTCCGTAGGTGTGAGTGAATGTGTGAGTGTGTGTCGCCCTGTCAAGGACTGGCACCCCCTCTACGGTGTGTTCCCATCTTGCGCCCAGTGATTCCGGGTGGGCTCCGGACCCCTCGCAACCCTGAATTGGATAAGCATTTACAGAATGAAAATAACCGTGTCCCTGTGAGAAAGACCTCCAAGTGTGTACTCAGAAAACATGATTCTAATGTTTACAGGTGCCTTTGGACTTCTGGGCTTTTTCTACATCATACAGACACCACTGCAGGAAGACAGCTTCAAAATATTTACACCCGCATTTCCGGAAACTTCACTGCACCTCCTGTTAGTGGAGCAGTGTTTCTCACAAAGCTTCAAGAGCTCGCTCTGAGATAGAGATGTTTCTAAATGACTGGTCCTTGTGCAGTTCTACGGTGCACAATTAGGGTCAAAATAAAGCCTGTGCCTTCACTTTCTGGTATTTTGAAACAACAAGTGCAGAGAAATAAGAGCACTAAGTAAAACAGAGAAAACAAGAATGGAGAAGAAACAGAACCGAACCAAAACAGCTATGAATTTCTGCTACTCGCTCCTCACTGCTGTGCGCTCTGGGTCGGGGTCGGGGTGAACAACGCGTGGCTCAATATCATTTAAAGAACAGGCACTGAACGAGGGTGTTCTGAACAGGGCTCTTTAGACAAGGGAAGAATGCTGCTGTGGGGCTTGTGGTCACAGATGTTTCAGTTCCACTATGGAGAAGAGTTACTTAACACACACTTCAGATGACAATATAAAAAGAATGTGTACTGACATGCTATGGTATTATCAATTGCAAATATAATGTCAGACCTATCACGTTATTTGACGATAGTGAATATAAACAGGGGAGCACACACAGCAGACAGACACTGAGGAAGATGAAAGATTGAAGCCATTATTTTGACCCTAGTCTTGGGAGAGGGGATATCTAGGACACTCAAAGATTTGGCATCTAAAGCGTTCAGAGTCCAGAGAGTACGAGAGTAAATATGAACAGTCGGACGGCTCTGTGAACAAACACTTTCCTGGAAACACTGAGAACAAACCAAAGAGCAGAGCACAGAGGAAGTGGCTTTTATTCATTGATCTGATCAGTTCTCGTTTCAAGGGTTTGTACACTTCTGCTGAAACTTTATTTCAGGTTTTCAGAATGAATACACACAAAGATGCATTTAAAAACCAACAAGGATAACTATCCATCCATTATCTGTAAGCGCTTATCCAATTCAGGGTCACAGTGGGTCCAGGGCCTACCTGGAATAATTGGGTGCAAGGCGGGAATACACCCTGGAGGGGGCGCCAGTCCTACACAGGACAACACAGACACATTCACTCACTCACTCGCACCTACGGACACTTTTGAGTCGCCAATCCACCTACTAACGTGTGTTTTTGGACTGTGGGAGGAAACTGGAGCACCCAGAGGAAACCCACGCAGACACAGGGAGAACACACCAACTCCTCACAGACAGTCACCCGGAGTGGGAATCGAACCCACAACCTCCAGGTCCCTGGAGCTGTCTGACTGTGACACTACCTGCTGCACCACCATGCCACCCCTAATTCTGATTCAAGATATTTTTAATTTGCTATAATATTGTAATAAGTCATTTCTGGTTTTACATTTTTGGTTTATATGCGTCCATATTACGTATAAATGTGTTATATCTGTATATAGGTTTCCAACATAATTTATGATCAATTACCACTCCCAGAAATTAGTTTTCTTTTTCACCATTATTGAAACTTGGTAAACCATTTAGAGAAACTGTCTTTTTTTATTCTCTGTTATCTCTATAATACACTGCAGTATTTTGTAAGTCTTGGGCACCTGAGAATTGTTGCTCTATTTATTGAAATTGCATATAAATTCATACAAACACAACGCTAATATTAATAATAATAGTCTTAGATGCCTGTGAAGTTTGCAAAGTACTGTATGTAGACCTCATGAATCCAAATGAGACACTAATAGGTCACTAAGGTCACCATATCTAACTGTAATTACATAGTTACATAGTGATGTTTCTGCAGTGTTGATCCTTAAGTATCACATACAGAGGCTCTATTACAGCTCAGTTGAGCATAACAATGATCCATCCATCCATTCATCATCTGTAACCCTTATCCAATTCAGGGTCACGGTGGGTCCAGAGCCTGGAATCATTGGGCGCAAGGCGGGAACACACCCTGTAGGGGGCGCCAGTCCTCCACAGGGCAACACACACTCACACATTCACTCACACCTACGGACACTTTTGAGTCACCAATCCACCTACCAACGTGTGTTTTTGAACTGTGGGAGGAAACCAGAGCAGCATAACAATGATATTGGAGCTATATATTTAAAGATTAAAAACTACTTAATGTTGTTTAAACCAGTGGTTTTCAAACTTTTTCTGCCGTGCCCCCTTCTGTAGATGAGAATAATTCTGCACCCCCACCCTCACCCCATATTCACACATGTACATATCTTTTACTTCCAGGCTACATTCAAACAAAACTGCAACTACTTACAGGAAAAAAACAAAAATAAATAAAGTGATTGTGATTGACAGTCATTGTTAAACAGATTTGCTCCTAATTGCTTCCCTGCACAAATAATAATTTATAAAACAGCTTCCTGAGAGAAAAAGCCTAAAACCTGCTGCACATTTGCTCTGCAAAAATGACCCATTTAATCCCCACACCTCGTCAGTGACTGGTACGAACTTGCTTTGAGATATGCCTCACACTTGTTTTCCCTTTGGACGCTGTGGCTGGAGAAAACCCGTCCTCTCTCACAAACCTGTCCATCCTTTGCTATTTATTTTACTTATTTATACTCCCAATAAAAGTCATGGTTTATTAAAATTTCACTTTGGGAACCACTGATTTAAAATCACAGATTCAGAGGTTAAGGAAGGTAATCATTTTTTGGTTTTGTTTTCTTTTGGTCACACTGGTCAAGGACTTTTACACAACAGTCTGCTCTGGGCTCAGTCCTGAGCATGAACAAACAGCGGCGATGTTGCAATCCACTTGCCCTGTCATTTGGTGGCCTAGAATAAGTGTGAGTGTGTGTGAGGGAGAGAGAGATGCTGCAGGTGCGTGTACACACATGAACCAGAGTCTCTCAAGGAGGCTCCGCCCTCTTCAGGAATCTCAGGAACGTAATCTAACTCTGAGCAAAACACAGCCTCTGCCTCCCAATGTTTGAGCTATAAGTTGTCATATTATTAGCATTATTAATACCATTATTATTACAGCTATTGTTATTTTACTGTTGTTATATTAATCCCTGTGGATTGAGTGCTGCTCAGGAAAAGACCGGAAGCTTCACAAAGAAAGAATACAAAGTGACTACTTACGTTAACCTTAAAAGGCTGGACAGTGTTGTCCAACAGAAGGATGTTGCAGACCACCTCGGTGTGCTGTCTGTCACGTGCCAGCTCCGACGCCCGGACATTGTAGGATCTGCCAGCAGGCAACCGGAAGCGTGCGGTCATTACGGTCCAGCCCGAGTCTGAAACACAAACACAGAGCTCTTAATAAACAGAGAATAGTCTGTGGGATTTAAATCACACACTGAACTCACTTGCTAGGCACCTGCTATTACAGCGAGGCTTGTCTTGCACGTACTTGGCATTGAGTGTAATAACCTTAGACTCACAGAAAGCTGCTCCAGAAAAGAAAAAAGGTTGATCATCACGCTCCACAGTGGAACACAGTTCTGGTTCTTAATGAAACCCCACAAGCGCCACAGCAGCGTTGTCCTCGTCTAAATGAGGTGTAAATGATAACGAGTCATACCCTGACCCAAGCACACACCAGTGAGGAGCGAGGAGCCGAAGCTCTGGTTTTTAGCTGTTTTTGCTCAGTTCTCTTTCTTGTCCCTTTTAGCTTTCTCTGTTTTTACTCAGTGGTCTCAGTGGTTCTCCACACTCATTGTGTGTCGGTTTTGCTGTGTTTAACCTCGTCTTTGTGTTCTCACATCAAACGCGGGTCCAGCGCTGTGATTGGACCGACTCAAGACGAGGGGGCGGGGAAAGCCTAATATCTCTACTCTTGATGTCAGAAGTGGTGTCCCATGTTATTAGACTTCAGCACACAGAGAACTGACTGGGTGGTCTTGTTTCACAGTGTGTGGGTTGGTAGTCTCCAGATTCACACTTTAACGTGAACATGCACTGAACAAGGGATTTTTTTTTTATTATTTATAACATGCCCCACAGTTTGAATACTTAGTGTATTCTTTTGAACAAGTTTGAAAAGAAGCTGAGAAAATCTATTTTTATGGTGCTTAGACAGCAGAGTGTTTAGATCTTTATTAAACCCCTTAGAGAAGCACTTTAATTTCAGTGAGGACAGCTTCAGGATCGTTACTTGTGTTCACTGAAAATGTAACGGCTGCTTTTCACATGCAACACGTCCTAAGTATGTAAATAAAGGGACACCCACTGAGATCACCAGCATTTAAACAAACCCACTCTTTTCATTAGCGACTGAATAACTCTCCAGAGACACATACAGACCTCTGAGCAGCTGAGAACACAGCTAATGGGGACTCCAGTGTTTCACTGCTCATTTTCTACATTAACACCAACTATACTGTTAACATTTTGATGCCCCACTGAGCTGTAACAGTGAGAATAGAGGCTCTGTCGTTGCTACTCCGGACTCAGCACTGCAGAAACTGTACTATGTAAATGTTCAAGGTTAGGGGGGTGGTGGTCAGGTCATATTTTGAAAGTGGAATACCAGGGGACTATATTTAAAGCCTGAAAGGTATGTGAAGAATGTCTGATCCTGAATGCAGACAAAAATTACTCAGGCAATTTCAGGTCCAGGCAAATATTTAAGGCTCAGTACCAAATCTTCTTTTGTCTGAAAACATCCCTCCAGCTCTAGTGCTTACTGCTACATTTGTTAATGTCCACTCTATTTCTCCCCACCGTCATGTCATCGGAGTCACCCCCTAAATGCTGGAGCGTGAAAGCCAACATGTTCCTCCTCTGAGGCATGTGATGTAGTGCTGCTAATAAAATAGTAAACAGATCTCAACATGAGGTGCTCAGTTCTGTTAAATCAACAGACAGATGTCCAGTGAAAATCATTAGGGAGCCCAACACACTTAAAGGCTAAGCACCAGCTCTATGAAAGTGTCCAACAAATAAACACAGTGGAATTTGAGTTCCTAACTTGTGTTTATTGATAGTCAGAAAACATGTTATTCTTATTAATTCAAGGAATACGTTTTAAAAGACCCCCCACGGTGTTCGGAAACTCTAATAGGTGTCTTGCCTGTGACGTAGATGGTGGACAACAACTCTAGAAACTGCACTTAATTTAATGCCAAATGACGGAAAGGTGTGTTGTTTTTGGCTGCAATCATTCAATGTACAGTGGGACATCTGTGAACAAATGGCCCAAAGATCCCAAAATATCCAGAAAATGGACTAAATTTGTCAACTTTAGCTTGACTCGCTAAACTCGGTGGCTCAGATTATACTCGGCTACGTAGCTGCATTAAGGAGGTTTATAGTGACGGATGAATTCGAGTACGACTTCGATCACATTTACAAGAATAACGGTACCTCTACATTTGAGTTTAGCTTATTGCTAGGCTATTGTCATGAATAATGTTGGTTATTTAGCTAGATACTGTCATAACGGTCAGTCATAACGGTGTTTTACTGCGGCGTTGTTCAGCTGTTGTCCACCAGTGAGCTCGGGTTTTTCCGTCATTTTTAAAGCAAATTAAGCTGCTATTTTCATTTTAATTCATACTTATATATGTCAGTAACTAAAATAATTTGAAATATTCATGGAGGTCCATTAAGTGGTGCTTAGCCTTTAAAGGAGAAGATTTACCACCACATCAGCCGGCATCAACAGAGTCATTAAAGGAACATTAGGCAATATTTTTACTAGGGCTGTCAACATTAACGTGTTAACAGACATTCTGGGCATTTTAACTCATTAGGATATTTTTATTTTTACATTAATTAACATTTTACCAAATTTGGCCACAAATTCCTCCCAATACTCATGGTTTTTACGGAGCCTAGTGAAAAAAATAGCGGTTCAATTTTATTTATGCCGAAATATGGATTAAATTTCATAACTAACTCTCACTTTTACTCACTGTTTGATGGCAACTCTGTTCCTGAAACCTTTACTCAGCAAATGAACAGCTTGTAATTCAAATATCATAAAAACTACTCTGAAATTGTATAATAAAGTAAAATTTTTTTTTTTTTTTGCCTTAAAAGTACAGCTTAAAAAAATCATAGTGATGCTCCACTGAGCTGTAACCGTGAAAATAGAGCCTCTGTCATTGCTAATCCGGACTTTTTTGGTTTTGTTTTCTTTTTGTTTTTGGGTGTGAGTCAAGTCCAATTTTGAAAGTGAAATACCAGGGAACTATATTTAAAGCCTGACAGGTACGTGAAAAATGTCTGATCCTGAACGAAGAAATAAAACACTCAGGTCCAGGCAAATATTTGAGACTCCTCTGTGGACCCTGGAGGGACGATCTATCGTGGAACTATTCGAGTCCAGGTGGGTCTTACAGGGCTGTGAATCAGAGGCTAACTCTGAAAACAAGGCTACATTGGCCTGCTGTTTGTTTGAATCAAATTTTATTTCTGTAAAACAAACAGAGACATTTCCTCCAGTGCTGGACCAGGCCAAGCCGACATAAACAGAGCAATGTGTAGTTAGCAGTGTATGTGTGTGTGTTTTAAGCAAGTGGGGGGGGGGGGGGGGCGGTGGAGCCCAGGCATTTCTCCTGACTCAGGTGAGTACACATTCTGCTGCTAGGTCCACAGAAGCTCGTAATCAGATCTCAGTAACACACACACACACACACACACACACACACCCACACTTACTTGGTTCCAATCTCAACAATTTTTGGAGCCTCTGGCTAGATTTGGCACTGCAACCACAAGCAGCTACTGCAGGAAGCAGAAAAGGAAAAAAGAGCTGTGTGTGTTTTGTTTTATTCTGTCCTCCCACCAACTCCTCAGCTGCCAACAGTTTGGACGTGGACAGACTGAAGAAAGACTTCCGTTCAAGCTCATTAGCTTAAAGAGGACATATTCCCCCTCCTTCTCCACAGTGGAACACAGTCCTTGTTCAAGCCCCACAGCCGTGTTCTCCCCCTGTCTAAACAGCTCAGAATGCCCACTTTCAGCGCCTGTTCCTTTAAACAACAACGAGCCGCTCAGTGTTCACCCCGACCCCGAGCGCACAGCAGTGAGGAGCCAGAAGCAGAAGCTCTGGTTTTTAGCCGTTTTCGCTTGGTTCTCTTTTTTCTCAGTTTTTGATTCTGTGCTCTAACATCTCCGCACTCGTTCTGTCTGTTTTGCTGCATTTAACTCATCTTTGCGCTCTCACAAACACGGGTCCAGCGCTGTGATAGGACAGACTCAGATGAGGGTTTCACAGTGTGTGGGTTGGAAGGCTTCAGCTCACATTTATGCCACTCAGCAGTGACTTGAGGAGAGGTGAGAACTGCTGGAATTCCATCCAATACCTTTGGGATGAGTCTGTTTGTGGGCCAGATGTAATCATTCAACGTCATATTGGGCAATTTTGATACACCATGACATTTATTGGGAGTATAAATAAATTAATTTTAAAAGCATTTTTGGAGGACAATTCCAGCATTGTCCATCAGCATCCTCCTGTCTTTGGACACTCGTTTCATGACGTGGTGCGAGCATGAGCTCCTGACCGAGCTGAACTCCAGCGTGGCGCAGCTCTGCCGATGAGTAATCATCAAAGCTTATGCTAATCTCTTAATGAGCTTACCTGTTTCATCTCCAGAGTCGCAGTGGACTCATCCGCCATCCATGAAACCACTATGACAGCCCAGTGGAGCTAAGCCCTTAATCCCACCTGGACTGATGTGGTGGAGCACCAGCTCTTCATCTCTGCTCTCCAAACCACTCTCTCGGTCGCTCTGCAGCTCGCCAGAGAGCAGCGTGAGGCCATATGTCTGTCTGAACTCCCAACATCTACCGCTCGGTCACTGAGGTCAGGAGAGCCCTTTTCAAGATGGCGATGCACTCTCCAACAAGGCGCCCAAAGGGTTATTTGGTCCTTTGGGACAACTCTCTATAAGGGTTTTACAGAGAGATGCTGTTCCTTTAAATGATAATGAGCCGCTTGCTGTTCACCCTGACCCCGAGCGCACAGCAGTGAGGAGCGAGGAGCAGAAACTCTGTTTTTTAGCTGGTTTCGCTCGGTTCTCTTTCTTCTCCGTTCTTGTTTTCTCAGTTTTTACTCAATGCTCTTATTAGTCCACACTCATTGTGTCTGTTTTGCTGCATTTAACCTCGTCTTTGTGCTCTCACCTAAATAGCACTGTGATTGGACAGACGAGGGGGCGGGGTGATTCGAAAGTCTCTGCATTTGACGACAGATGTGGAGCAGAATCAGAATGGTCTGTTTTATCCCATGTTTCCTGACTTAGGCAGGAAAAAGATAACTGAGTGGGCAATCTTGTTTCTCAGTGTGTGGGCTGGTGGGCTCCAGATCCACACATTAATGTGAACATGCACCGAACAAGGAATTTTATCATATTATGACCTCTTTAATGAGTAAGTAAACCCTAAATTTCATTGCTTTTAGAGATGTCACAAGAACGATCCTTCGGTATCAAAATTCTGAAAAAGATACGGTTCTTGTGTCCTGTGGTACCAGAGTTTCTGAAGGGTTCACAGATTTCTCAGACCACACAAGGTCACAATAATAAGCCTAAACGCTAATAAGCAGAGAAAGCTAAAACAACAACACCGACATGAGGAATGACATCGGCAGGAGAAGTAACAGGTTTGCTACGACTCATTTATAAAATAAAAACAGAAAAAAAGTTACATATGGTAATATTTTGCGTTTGACACCGATGACCAAACAAAACTGTGTCGTCAAAAAGCCTGAAGAGCCCAGAAGTGAATCACATACAAACAAAGCATACCAGTGCTTACCTTAGGCTGTCACCTTCCAAACCATTCATTAGTAATACTCAAGTTTGTGTAAAGAATACTAGCAAATGGTTTACAAGAAAGTACAACAAATTAAAAAGCAACTAAAATGTTCCCTGTGTAGCTTAGGCTCTCAGCTTTCCAACGACACATCAATCAAATCTGTACACCAATCAGGGGCCAAATTATTGCGATGAGCACCCAAGGAGGCGGGACAAATAGCATTCTTCAGCAGAGCGCATTCAGATTTAGTGCCTTACAGACTCAGACACCGCAAGAGACTCAGCCACAAGCTCAACAAACAATAATCAAGACAATAAACATGTTTTCAAAGCTTAAATATTTTGCACTAACTGCCTTTCTCCCATTGAGACCATTAAAATGGGGGGGGGGGGATTTCCTTGCTCTACAGCCAATCAGGGTGAAGCTCCCACCTCGCAACAGGTACTGGGTTAGAAACAATAGTAAACAAAACACAAATATATATATTTTAAATTGCCCTTTCATTAAAAGCATGTTGACATGCATTTGTTTATCGAAATTGGTATCGAGAATTGTAGCATTGGTACTGACTAATGAATTTCTGGTATCATGACATCCCTAATTGCATAATCATACTCCTACCCTCTTTAAAAACTTACATAGTGTAGTTTCTGCGGTACAGAGCTCAAAGAGTAACAATGACAGAGGCTCTATTCTCCATATGAACGCTCATTTTAAAGCTGTAATTTTACGGGGGAATAAACTACCTAGTGCTGTTTTAAAGTAGACTGGAAATCCATGGATCACCCACCAGCACTTCTGACTCATACACAACATGCCCAAGTGTTTGAGACACCTGCTCCACCAGAGTTTCTATATGAAATGAAGCGTATTCACTAGGTCTGTCACAACTATTACATAACTGCAGCTGAAGCCAAGCCAAACCAGTCTCTCGGCCACACAACAGTCCCTCGAAGACAAACAAGGGGCAGACATGGCTTTAAGTTTAGAGACGTGGGCTTGGAAGTGCCTAAAGGTTCATTTATGCTTCTGTGTTTAACCTATGCCATAAACAACATGTAGCTACTGCACAGAGTTAAACGTAGGGCTGGATGATACGGCCAACAATTACGTTACGATATAATTCTGATATCGATATGAACAGTATAAAATCCAATGAAAGACTTCCAAAAATAAACAAGAAACATGACATCACCATCAAACATACACCTATTTATAGGCTTTGTCAATATTTTTAAACTCAGTGACAGATGCTGTAAATAATTTCTATTGAAATATGGAAAATCAGAGTTTTCCGCGGTGCTTTACAGTTAGGGTGGCCGCCTTGACAACGTCGTCCACCCCCTCGTCCCACCCCCATTGGAAACACTCAATAAGTGATCCTTCAAAGTACTGAAGTACATTCTGTGCCTCGTTTAATGCGTTATTCCTCAGTAGCCTCACACACACCTCCACGGAAATGTAAATACACATTCCGTCAACGCAGACCACAACCACCGTGATTAGTTCAAGCTGAAGTCAAAAAATATGAACAGACAGCAGCAAATCAATGGTGAGAGATTTCCTCAGACATCGGTTTGGAAGTCACGGAATTAACAAAAAGGTGGAACTTTGTTTCTTTCCTGGCACCACGTGTGACCTATGCTCTATCTCAAACAGTGCACTTCACAGATTGTAACTAATACCACTGTACAATTCATTGTGTACTACATAGAGTGGAGGAAGAGAGTGGTAATTCACCTAGTGGTGTAGCGGTGTAACTACAGAGCGATGCAGACACCAATGCAGAAGTATAAATACTCACACTGGCGTAGGGCTGTTGCTGAGGTTAAGACGTAGGCTCTGCACTGAGTCAAAGCAGAAGCATTGACCTTCAGGGTTAGTCCTCTAGAAAACTGGGGGTGGATTAGTGAAGGAAAATCACTTGTCTCCTCCCTCAACATCCAAGCCTCATCTAAGCTAACCAGGCACTGGGATCGCTGCCTACCTCTCTGGGTGTGTGTGTGTGTGTGTGTGTTCAATGTGCACTAATGCAGTAGTGTCTGGGGGTGAGAAAGGGTCTGTCACAATAATTACATTATCGACTTTTCGAGCAATATATGGACATTTCTTCAATAATCTTGCTGACCACTATAATTGCCCATCGTGTTTACTGGTGTGTATGTTTACATGAGAATAAATATCACGAGTATTTTAGCCACTTTTTCAGGTCTGTTCTCTGGTTTTCTCTGGTCTCTGTGTTCTGGAATTGTTATGTTGACTTGTTTAAAAACTGATTTATGCTTAATTAATTAAACACGTGTTATATTGCACTCCCGATGTCTGAATATTGTAAGCAAATATGTTTTTGCAAAATTTCATTGCTCTTTAAAGGGATCCAATTGCATTTTTCTGCTCTTTTTTTTAAATCATATCAGTGATGGTTTTCTCTTATAAAAGCCCATGGTGATGTGTTAAAAATCCTTACTTAGATCCCGACTGGTCCCTACACAGCTTTATCCTTCACTTTAAATCGTGACGTCCCTAAGTGACTTTTACTGAACATCCTGGATGCAGTCACGTGACAGTTTGTGAATTTGTGCTTGGAGCGTAGAAATGCTTAATTTAAAAGCAAATTTTTATTTCGAAAACGGTGTGTTCCAACATTTTTATAGAATTTAAATGCTTTAGTTATCAGTCCAATGTCACATAGGACCACTTTGATTTCATTTCATGAAAAAAACACTGAAATACAATATTTTTGTGACATTAATTTGTGAAATGTGAAAAACAAATGTGTTCCACCTTGTTTCTTTGGTCTGTTTTAAATTTCTCATAATTTGGCTCTGGGTGCTTATGGGTTAAAAATGACAATAATATCATTTATTGCGATTATTTCTAGGACAATATATCGACCACAACTAGAAGAAAAACATTACAATACATAGCAAACTATACACACAACACTGGAACGTTCTCAGAAATAAGGTTTTCTGACTCATAAGCAAAATTAAATAATCTTAAATAGTAAGTGATAATACCTGCTTTTAATCCAAAGAGCTGGAGTTCAACAACAACAAAACCAGCAGCTTCACTACAGCGGAGCTCACCAGGGCTCTGACACGCTCTACGTCTCACATTACAAAACACAGCTCGGCTTTCAATGGAACCGCCATGACTCACGGGAGCAAATATTTCCCCTTCCAAACATCAGAGCCTGATTCATTAAGAGGTAAAGACACCTCACTGTAGCCTCACGGGTTTTCACTCCAATGTTTCACAAATGGTTTGCACAATAAAGACTTGTCAGCTGAAAATATGTGAAACAAGTCATGTTTCCATCAGGCGAAGAAACTGTCGATGACGTAGGCGTCCGTGATTAGGGGCAGCATCCAAACAAGCAGACTGGAGAGATCTGAGTCAGTTTGGATTTTAGCTGAATTGTTTTTACAGCCATTAACACATCTCTGTGTGTGTGTGTGTGCGGAAACAATGTTTTTTGTTAAAAATACTCCATCACATTCATTCTCCATTTTGCCTTTGGCACTGTAATGTTAGCAGAAGCATGTTAGCCTAAAAAGCTATATATAGATACTTGTGATTTTTTTTTATATACATTTTTTTTATAAACATTATAACTCTGTTTTTGATAAAGATTTGTTGCTCTTTAAAGGCAGTGTCCAGGCAGACTACTCTCCAGTCGGTTTGCACTCTAAAACCAGTGTCTGTATATGGATTTTATATTACAATAAATAAATAAATAAATAAACTGTGTCTGGGTCCCGTATGCTAGGCTTTCTTGGCATGTGGATGTTTCTAGTCAACAAATATAAGTCCAAATGTCCAACAGAAATGTTGCTCTATTGCTTTCTGACTATAGATGAAACTGATACTAAATTTGGGAGACTGCTTACTGCATGAAAGTAAACACAGATTGAAAGTGCTCAAGTTACAAATGAGTTTCTATAGTGATTCAAACTGTGAATAAAAACTTACAGACAAGTTACACTTCAGCCACGTACAAATAGTCTGTGTGGTTTGGCTCAAATACAAAATTTGCAAAAAACCTGGTGGATGGAAATACCCCTGTGTCATGTCACAAGCCTCAAAATAACAACCACCTGGAAAAATTAGGCAGGGCCTTTGACCAACATCTAAAACAAGCACAAAACATGGGGTTTATTTCCCTCTTTAAAATTTGACTACAGTGACATTTTCTACAAAATACATGCACTGCTACCTCAGATTTCTAAAAACATCTCAGAGAATTTACACGCGGTCATCCCTTGAGGGAAATGTGTGTGTGTACATGCCTGAAGTGCAACCGTACACCAAACACTTACAGTACGTTCACACTCAGTACAAAAAACCTTTCAGATCCTACCCATTCCCCTCAGTCGTGCCAATCCAGTCCCTGATTTCTAATGTGATGGTGTCTTGTTGCTGTGCTGCTCTGTGATTGGCTCAAACCACTGACTTCAGAGCTTAGAGTAGCAGCCAAAGATTTCTGGATGTTACTCAGTACTTAAGAAGTCCTAAATACTTTGCTCAGCCAACTGAGGCCAGCAAGAGAGAAGCAGCAAGGTGGAGGTGAACAAACCATATCAGCCAATCACTTGTATTAGCCTTACGCTAAATACGAACAACTGCAATGTTTTGGGGTTCGGCCATTTAGTAGCAGTGGTCAAAAAGAGAGTGGACCATTTTCAGTGCACACAAACAATCCCACAATGCACAGTAAAAAGTAGTCTACAACCAAAGTGCACTAGTGGATGGTGAAATACCTATACAAGAGGTCATCGGGTTACGTCAGTCCCGAGTTACGATGTTTTGTGGTTACGACACATCTCCCATTTACTGTATAAAGTGTTGTTTCGAATTAAGTGGTTTTACGTCGTAAACATCGTAACGTGAACTTCGTGTGTGGTGTGCGCGGTGGAAAAATACACGGTTTTGCGGCTCGGGACCGAGGAGGATAGGTGTTAGGATAGGATAAGTGCTTACAGTATGTTATTTACGTACAGTATGTACGTATGTTCCGACTTATACCGAAAATCAGTTACAACGCGGCGTAGGAACGGATCAACGTCGTAAGTGGAGGACCCACTGTATACAATAGCGCCCTGTATCACACAGAGCTCATCAAGTCTCACTTATTTAAAATGTCTCCTAATGCTGTTCATGATCAATGTGGTAAATGCTCTGCCTCAAGATGTCATCTAAGTCATATGTTTGTTGTTGCTTTTTTTTTTTTGGTTACATAAATTGTATTCAGTTTATTTGAAATAATGTTGAATGTCTTAGGTACTAATACTGATGTGTCCCTCTATCGCAATAATTGATTTTCCCACCGGGGCCTCTTCATTCAGTCAGCTTCATGTAGGTGTTCTGGCTTTCACTTCTTTATTAGCTAGACGTCGGAATTTGCTGCTGCTATGGAAGTCCCCAAAACCACCCTCAATTTCTTTGTGGTTTCAGGACGTTTTGCATTTTCCTTAAATGGAGACAATAAGATTTACTTTGCAAGGCCACACTGCAACATTTCTATTTCTAAAATTGGAATTGCTGTCTTACGTACTTTCATCTGCTACAGACCTGCTACAGTGCCAGCTGACTCACCCTCCCCAACCTGCAATTTATTATTAATTTATTCATTCATTCATTCATTTACTATCTATCTTTTCATTTATTTACTTATCTTCTTGGATTAGTTGTGTGTTCTCTAATCTGAAATAATTACTACAATATTTTTCTTCATGTGTGTATGTAGTGTGTTTCGGATTATAGGGTATGAGGTTTGTAAAATATGGGTTGTGATTAGGAGTGGGCATTTTTTTTTTTTTGCTTGATGACGATCTCGATTTTATAACGATTCTTTTTCATGCTGCCCTTTAACCTCTCAACACTCCATGTATTTCTTCCATTTTCCATGTGAAATTGCATACCCAAATCTCGAGGCATTGAATAAACTATAGGCAGTTTTATGATGTAATGTTACTGAAAAGCCTTTGGAAATTGTAAAGATATTTAAATGAAACTTTAGTGGTCAAAATAGGATTAAAACAACAAACAATTTCAGGCAGGGTGGCACGGTGGTGCAGCAGGTAGGTGTCACAGTCACACAGCTCCAGGGACCTGGAGGTTGTGGGTTCGATTCCCGCTCCGGGTGACTGTCTGTGAGGAGTTTGTGGTGTTTTCCAAGTGTCTGCATGGGTTTCCTCCAGATGACTGTCTGTGAGGAGTGTGATATGTTCTCCCTGTGTCTGTGTGGGTTTCCTCCGGGTGACTGTCTATGAGGAGTTGGTGTGTTCTCCCCGTGTCCGCGTGGCTTTCCTCCGGGTGCTCCAGTTGCGCGACTGTTTGGCGCCGAAGCTCGGTTGCTTCCCTGCCTCCTTGGTTGAGCATCGCCCCGATTGGTCTACAGACTTGATGGACGTGTCGTTAAAGCTCAAAGCCCAAGCTACAAGGCCATAGCAGAGATCCACAGGGAATATATTTACACTATTTTACATTAAGTCCTCTTTGCACAAACATGAAAATTACTAATTAGTGGATTGACGGAAAGACTCAAATTTGGTCTTGTCTTGCAGGGGACAAACTATTTAAGCACTGGTATCCTTTGTGTGTTTGTGGGCTGCTCTTCACAGCTTTGTTTAGTTTTGTTTTTCGCAAGGAAGAGATCTCATGTATGGAATGACAAATTATTTTGGTTTTAATTCAGTACTCATACATTTTAGAGTAGTGACTTACATTATTGGTGTCCCAAGACTGTATGTGCATTAGCACAATCGAACGATCTCCCTGTGAAGGTGTATCGCGGACAAATTCTTATCGTTCACGATCTGATATCAACATATCGAACCCCTAGTTGTGATTATTCATTGTTTTATATTGTTTATTTTTTAAAAAGTGCACTGTATAGTGAGTAATAGTGAATAGGGAGCCATTTAAGAGTTTAGAAACTCATTAGCCAATGGAGACTCACTCCTGAAAAAACCCTCCCAGGCTAGAAGTTTGTGTCAGAACTCCAAACTAAAAGTAAGGCAGCGTGAGCAAGAAAGCTGGCAGAGTAACTGCAGCCAACAGG
Organism: Hoplias malabaricus; assembly: GCF_029633855.1. Taxonomy (NCBI): domain Eukaryota; kingdom Metazoa; phylum Chordata; class Actinopteri; order Characiformes; family Erythrinidae; genus Hoplias; species Hoplias malabaricus. The sequence goes on from NC_089811.1 coordinate 9,863,308, forward strand.
AATTTTTAAAAAAATCTAATCAGTGAGAAACAATTACCCAATTTGTTGTTATAAATTTTACATTTACAGTGATTTTATTTTTGCTTCAGGCCCCATCCACTTGAAAACCGAGATTTCCCTCTCTCCATTTTTGCAAATATCCCCGTCCAGACGAATATGAAAACGGCTGCCTTTTGCTGCCAGTCCAGTAGGGGGTACCTCCTAAAAAGAGGCATCAAAACACCACAATGCATGAGAGAAATGCAGAGGTGTTAATCCCAAATCAATCCATACATAGTACACTACACAAGTCGTGAAGTTACTGAATGTAGATCTTAGCAGTTCATTATATATTACTAATACAGCCTAGTTTATACTTATTTATATAATGGGAATCTGAAATCTGCAAGTACATTGTAGTTTAATGTCTTATGTACTTCACTATAGAGGGAGTGATGAGGTATTTAAATTTCAGACAGAGAGAGGCACCATTTTCTTTCATCCACATGAGAACAGTGAAAAGAGCGTTTTCAAAAATCTCCATCTTAGTTTTCAGTGACTAAAACAGCGTTTTCGTGTGAACTGGGGGCCAAAATGCAGAAACATAAATGGAGCCATGTGGACAGGGCCTCAGGGCGCTTGATTCTCTATCCAATTTTTTTTATATGTTCAATTTGATTTTATTTATTTTTAACAAATGTATTTATACAGGTTCTACCCACCACTGCTGACAGATTTGGAGCTGACTGATATAATGGCTGGTCGATAACATTGGTCAATATGGACATGGCAGAAAATTCATCGGCAACACTGTTGTGACCCTGGTGACCACTTCTAGGGACACGACAACCCACAGACGCCTGCAGTATCTAAAAGGAAATACTGAATACAAGGAATATTAATAAACACACACACAATCCTCTAATCCACTCTTATGAGGTCCCTCCTGACGTGGATATTAATAAACCACACTCACTGAAGCTGCACTGGACTCTTCTGCTGCTTTTGTTTGGCTCTTTGTGGTGTATTTACTCTGTGGGAGTGGGGTCAGGGTTAGAGTTACAGCTCACTGAGCGTTTACAGAAAAAGAAACAGCATCTGTTTGCGCGGCCAGCAGCTCCTGACCTCAGAGTGACCGCGAGGGTTTGTAATCGCAAAAACTCACAGACGCAGGGTGTAGCAGCAAGATTAGTTCAACTGACTCAGAGCAGAACTACACTAACCTACACTCAACCGTTATCTCAGTTCTCATAAACACAGATCAGCCATAACGTTAAGGCCACCTCCTTTTTTGGTACACTCACTGTCAACTGTATCAGCTTCACTGACCATTTAGGTGAACTTTGGTGACCTTCCTGTGGTTCTGCATACTTTATTACCCCAATTTCGTCATGTTATTCAATGCCCAGGATGCCCAAAAAACAGATATGATTTGGGTAGTGGATCATTCTCAGTGCTGCAATGACCCTAACAGTGATACGATCAGACACAGCAGTTGCTGCTAGAGTTTTTAAACCCATAGTCCACCAACCAGAAATACCCAGCCAACAGCGTCCTGTGTCACTGACGAAGGACTGGAGGACGACCGACACACACTGTGCAGTGACAGATGAGTTACTGTCTCTGACTTTACATCTACAAGGTGGACCAACGTAGTGTTTCGAATTTAAACAGTAAACAGCTGTGTGTCACTTCTCATCCAGGATGACATGCAACATTTTTCAGCTCTTTATTCTTTCAGGAATTTTCTTCACTGTTAAGGTGCTGACTGAACGCTCTGTACACACACACAACAGCACCACTACTCATCCGTCCTGTAACATCCAGGAAGGCTTGTGTAAGGACCTAGAACCTAAAAAAGAGCTGCCTCTCGCCTGTGTTGGGCAAGTCTCCTCTTGATCTTTTATCTCACTCTCGGTTTGAATAAACACAATCCTGAGTGTGTCAGATCTACTGCTTGGAAAAGGAGGAACCAGTAGAGAGGAGAATAAAAATTAAGTGGGATCAAACTTAAGATCTCGCACCACTGACAGGGCTGGTGTTTAGATCCTGGTGTTTCATTCTGGGGTTTATACCCCTCTAGCCAACATTTGGCATTGGGCAATATGATCTTAGGCTGATGTACATCTACTCCAACATATTAAAAAAAAAAAAAAAAAAAAAAGGTGTAATAACACAAAACCTTATTTTAACATTTTAATTTTCCACTTTAGTGCAATATTGCTACTTATTTTTTATTTATTTATTTACATTATACTATTTTAAACTGTATATTCTTTTAAATATTGTCCTCTAATCAGCAGTGGAAAAGTCTCGGATACAGTTTATTCGAGCAGATATGTATCTAATGATCCTGTGGTGAGCAGGAGTCCCTCTACCAACCGTCCAGGCACGTGTCTCCATTCAATCCCAGCCCCCGGAGACCCCGAGACCCTGTCCTGAGATACAAGGTTTCAGCTCAGGTGCAGGGCAGTGTTTACCAGAGCTCTCACCACAGGAGACTTTCCTCAAACAGCTGACCCCAAAAACCACCAACAAAAGGTCCTGCATAAAATTAACCCCTTCAAAACTGGGAGGTATCAGGCTTTAAAGGAGCAGTCAGTCATTTGTAATCACAAAAAACACAGAAATAATCTTCATGAAACCTACTGTTAATTATTTTTATATAATTTTCTAGCCATTAAAATTGAATGGCTAAGTAAATTCTAGTAAATGTTGCTGCACCAATCTTTGCATTGCCGTCTATGTAATTACTGAATAATAAGCCTTAGAAGCAGGTTAGAAGCATTAGCTTAGAAGCATTCTCCCCCTTGTCGTCAGGTGAACACAGGTCTGGGTCTTAATGAAACGTCTGTGACCAGCTGTGGTCCAAATACCAAAAGGGTATAAGCCCCATAGCGGCATTCTCCCCCTGTCTAAAAAGCCTTGTTCTGAATGACCACTTTCAGCGCCTGTTCCTTTAAATGATAATGAGCCACTCACTGTTCACCCCAACCCCGAGCACACAGCAGCGAGGAGCAGAGGCTCTGGTCTTTAGCCGTTTTTACTCGGTCCTCCTTCTTCTCCGTGGCCTTATTTCTCTGCACTGGTTGTTCTGTTCTGCTGCGTTTAACCTCGTCTTTGCTCTCTCACGTATACGCGGTTCCAGCGTATTGGACAGACTCACACCAGGGAGCAATTCTAAAGTCTTTGCATTTGACGTCAGAAGCAGAGCGGCTCATTTTATCCCATGTTTTCTGACTCAGACAGAACACTGAAAACTGACGGTGGTTTTGTTTCACAGTGTGTGGGTTGGTGGGCTCAACCCTGGATTACAGTAGCCTGCAAAGGCCAATATTCATCTGCTGTAGGAGAATTATATCATCTAAAAACAACCAGGAGCTTCCTTAATCAAACAATATCAATCAGTCAGCTTATTCCTGTCAGGACACCATCAGCAAATTCAAGGGTCACCTACCACTGCTTCAGTGCGTACCATGGGAAACGTCATTTCTTCTCACTGCTTTGAACAATGAACAAACGATGCTTTGAGGCCATATGTTTCAAACCATATTGTTTAGGCCCCAGTCCATGTATGGAAACATATCTGCAAAAACATCCTGTCCCATTGTTTTTGTGATGTCACAAAATTCATGCAATCACTTATCAAGTGTCACACAAGCAAATGTATGTCTACTTATTCTCATAAAGGCAGTTTAGCAGTGTGTGTGTGTGTGTGTGTGCGTGTGTGTATAACTCTGAAGTTACAAGAAGCGTTTCTGCTCAATGGAACACCGGGCAGCCAATGAAAACATAGGTAATTTACATATTTTATTTTTAAAAGGGACTATAAGAGGGGCCTATCTGCAAGCAATGCAAGAAAACAACAAAATAAGAAACCACAACACTCCTGTTATTATAATCAGTACAGCTGTTCGTGTTCGTTATGTGGGCAGAATTACCCGGGTTAACTCTGTCTTTAAGACTGATATATGTAAATTAACTGCGTTCTGATTGGCTGTCCAACGACAAGCCTGACAACCCTGCTCCGGCTGAAACACTACTTATAATTTCAGGTGAGTGTAGCGACACAGATCTGGGTTAAAGATCTAGATGATCAGAAATGCGGTGTGTGATGTCACAGAAACATTGAATTCAGAACAGGAAGTTGGTTGCATCTCACTTTCCATTTGTGGACTGGTGAGTGAACAGTGGGTGTTGAAAACATTTATGGAAAATAAATTTTCCAAGACAGGGTCTTTAATGTGGTGAGACTGGAAAATGACACCATGCATAAGCTTATATATATATATATATAAAATAAATTAATAAAATAATAGCTCACAGGTCAAATGAGAGTATGAGCCCTTTAATATTCTGAGATAAACGGAGGTTATGAAATGGTGTGTTTTGGGGGGAGATAAACCTCCAAAGTACGTCATAAGTGCACTTAACATAATATATAAATCCAGAACAAATGAGGGATATGGCCCTTTAATAGTAAAGGATTCAATGATGGTACAAAGAGGGGGGGGATATTAACAAACACACGTTTATTTTTATTTTTTACTGTACGTCATAAAATGTAAGAACATGTGAGATATTACGCCTTCATCAAGACCAACAGTAACGTTAGATACTGTAGCTATGTGTAAATAGAAGGTCTCCATTTGTCCAACTGCCATATATATATATATATATATATATATATATATATCCATTAAACTCCATATACCCGCCATAAAATGAGCACTGAGGCGATTAATTATTATTTATGCTTGAATAAATGCATACCTGCATAAATCTGATAAAAGCTTACCGTCATAAACTGCTCCGTGGGTGTCCAGGTTTAAGGAAACGTGTGTAAAATGTGTATTTATATTTCCTCAGGCGTGAATAAATACAAAAAGCCCAATACGAATAGCTTCCCAGGCTCAGAGCGCCCACAGCGAGCCCCGGCGAGACTTCATCTCCGATTGGGTCGCCCCTCAGGCGGCTACACGTCGCTGCGATCCGCGGGGCCTCTTAGAGAAAGGTACGAGCAGAAAGCAGCATTAAAAACCCATAAAAATAACATCCAGCATCGACTAAGAAGCCCGGGGAAATCAGGCTGGGCGAGTTTATATTCCACAGCGCGGAGGAAAAGGAGAAAATAACCCGGTCCGCAGAGCCGTGTTCGGGAGCGCTGGCTGCTGTGTCGTGTGTCCGCTCTGTGAGCACTAAGAAGCGGATAAACCAGCGGCGGGTCTCCGCAGCGCCGCCAGCGCACGGGGGTGAACTCACACTCCGAGACACACGGATTAAACACACACACACCCACACACAAAAACACAATTAGAGACACACACTCACGAAAACACAATCTACAGACAGTAACAGATATGGACATGGTTAACAGAGAGTCACAAGACACATAAAATCAAAGAGTGAAAATGGCAGATAATTACAAACATTTAAATTCCCAGACACATTTAAAATCACAGACAGTTAGTCACAGACACAGTCAAAGCCTCAGACACAGTTTATAACCCTGTTTCCAGAAGAATTGGACATGTTTAAAGTGCGGTAAAACAAGACTCTTTGATGCACTGATTCAAATGAGGCTTTATTTAATGAAAAAAGCACAAAATGCCCCAAAACATGCCCCAGAACGTTTGGGACTGGCTGTGTATTAAATAGTAAATAATTCAGTAACTGCGGTTGTAGCTGGGTGTGTAAGATTAGGGTCAGGGCCTCAAACACAGGTCAATAGTTCTTCAGAAATGTGCAAAACACTCATTCGCTTACATCAGGCCTGTTCCATCTTCACACAGTGCTTAAAAATAACTTCAGGGGAACATGCCCCTGAAGATGGACATCACTGACCAGTTCATGCTCTTTACAGCTTTGTTTAGATTGTAAATAGCCAGCTCCAACCTCGCGTGAAAGAGACGCAGCGTTACAAGCCGTGTGAGAAGGTCTCTCACACACACACACACACTGGATTTGTGTTGAAGGTGAATGCCCTTTTTTCTTGTGTGATTAATATGTACCAGAACACCATTCTGGGTGTAAAATCGAGCCAGCACAGGGTTCCTGGAACAAAGTGGGTGTAAAATCCACCTCTATTCACACCACAGCCTGTTCGTCCAATAGGAAGCCGGTCTACACTGGGGGTCGCTCTGTCTCCATGGTAATGACCCACAGTGCTGTGTTTTTAACATGAAAGCAGCTTCCCAAACCCAGATTAAGATTAATCCTAGATTTTCCAGTAAAGCTTCACTATTGACACTCCAATTTAGTCCAAGTCCAAGCTTAATCCCTGTCTGGGAAACCAACACTGAGTGTCCAAAAGTATCTAGACACTCCTCTTATACGTGCCAATAGAATGCTCTGGAACATGAGCCTGAAGTTACCATGTCAAATGCCAAGAGTCGACTGAAGGGGTGTAAAACCCCTCCCTACATTGGGCTGTAAAGCAGTGACTGACCTGATCCAAGTTGGTTTTTCGTGATCTAAAAACCAACCGACACACACACACACACACACACATATTCATACATATACAGGCCTATAAACACACATTTCTATTACAGAGCAGCCAATCATAACCAAGCTTGTTTACACAGATCTGTTTTAAAGGTAAAGTACGGCTGCACCCCAATTGTGCATTTAATAATAATTCTAAAAGGGAGACTAAATATTTTCCTTGAATATGTTTCTCCTTCATCTGGAACCAAATGGAGCTGGTAAAATTGATGCAGGCACTTCAAGAAAAGACCTCCCGAGTGTCTTAATTACTCGCCTCTATTTCTGGACCATATTGAGGAGAGGGAAGGGGAGGGGAGCTGTGAATAAAGCCACAGGCTAAACACCAGTCCATTTAAAATAAAGAGAATATCAACTGGCCCTGAATTAACTAGATAATTAAAATATAAGTTAAGGAAGTGACCATGTGTCAGTAAGCTTAAATGTGGTTTCTCGTGTGTGTGTGTGTGTGTGTGTGTGTACCAGGAATACATCTCACTGTGGGGATCAAATCCGTTTACACAATCACATTGTTGGCACTTGTTTACCTTGTAAGGACCCCCAGCTGGTTACATTTTAAGGTTTGTTTAAGGTTAGATTAGTAGTTCTTGCAGAACAGTTAATGTTAAGTCTCCACAAAATGGCTACATAATGTCCTCACATTTAACGGATACAAGATGGTGTGTGTAGATATATAATACTTAGGAAGAGATTTATTAATTCATTCATTTTATTTAATAATTTAAACATGTATACTCTGGATTTAGCTGAAATTTCACCCAATCTCTGGCTATTTCCAAGTCCTCCAGCTCAGTCCATGTCATCAGCACTGGGAGGGTGAGGGTAATGCCACATCACTCGACAGCTAACTGGGACACTTTTGTGTTAGCCGTGGCCTAACGGTTAGAGGAACGCGCTTGGTACCGGAAAGGTTGACAGTTCAATCCCCAAGACCAGCGGGAACATCCATGGCTGCACTGAACCCACAACTGCTCCCCTATCTCCCCTATCATTATGGGGGCCAATTGTGTATTCTTATGACCCTGGTCTCTAATGGGTGGATCTTTTCTGGAGATGGAACTGGAGAGCTTCCCAGGGCAGGACCAATGCTTAGCGATTCATGAACAACAGGGAGAGAATTACACATTTAACAATTTATTCAAATTAATTATTTCCGGTATGTTTTGACCTTTTTGGACATGCAGATTTCTCAGCATATGCATCACCCAAACAAAATCCAGAGTGTTCTGAATGTCCTAAATCACAGTCATGTAGCCCCACCCTGTCCCTCAAGCTTTCTCCTCCTTGAGCTGACTGAGGATTCCCTCTCTTCGGGACGTGTACGGAGCGTGTTTGAGGCTCAGGATGCTGGAGGGGAACAGGTTTCCACTGGGAGCGTACATCTCCTCTCCTTTTGTGCCCATCAGGACTCTGAGGGTCTTGTTTCTGGAGAGGATCTTGTCGTAGAACTCCACTCCTCCTTCGGCGTAACGTCTAGAAAGTCTCGCGGCTTGTTTGTCCGAGCGAAATTCCAACCACTGACTGAGCGCGTCCGAGGATAAAAAGTACGACACGGCTCCCAGGCCCAGAGCGACCAGGTTAACCCCAGCTCTGAGGATGAGGGAGCCGCCCATGAGCCCGAAGATCTGCTTCAGGGCCACACTGTAGATCCAGGCCCCGGCGAGACATGTTGGAGCTACAGCCGCCTGCATAATTGGACCTCCACTGTCCAGCCTCAAGACCTGGAGAATCAGACATTGGACATTATCAGTATTTATGAAGACATGTGGACAAATAAATAATAATTTAATCTATTAAGAGTATTTTATTAATGCCTGAGATGTTTGGATCTTTCTGGACAATCTGGCCATTGTATATTAGGTATGACTCGGAGTAGAGAGAAGGTGAGAGACCCCTAGTGGACAGAGATATAACTGCCACCCTGTTATATTCTACACTCACTGTCCACTCTATCAGCTACACTTTGTATTTCTACAAATACAGACTGTGGTTGATATGTTGCTCTGAATACTTTCTTACCCCTTTTACATTGTTCTTGCTCAGGACACCCTCAGTTCCCCTACAGAACAGGTATGATGTGGGTGGTGGGTCATTCTCAGCGCTGCAGAGACACTGACGTGGTGGTGGTGGTGTGTTAATGTGTGTTGGGCTGGTACAAGTGGATCAGACACAGCAGTTGCTGCTGAAGTTTTTAAACTCTGTGTCCACTCTGTTAGACACTCCTGGTCCCTTGTAGCTCATCTGTTGCAGTGCTGACAATGACCCTCCATTTCAAATATACCTGCTCTTTGGAGGTCCCGATCCAGTAAAGAAAATGTGCTCAATAATAACACACCTCTCGCGCAATGGCAAATTTCTGGGCGTCCCGGGAGAGCACCAGGGCGTCTTTCAGTGCCGTCCCCACCTCGCTGTCCCACTCCACCTCTCTCCCATTGATGAGGATGGTTCGGTTAGTGATACCGGACGGATCGTCCTTGGTGCCGTTAAAGTTTGCTGGGACGCCGATCTGAGCACCTGAAGGCAGCCAGGGGACCCCAGCTCCGACAGGATGGAAGCCATACGCCGCAAAAGCACTGTACTTACAGCTGGAACTAACATCTGAGTCCGTTAGAACCTCCTGGAACACCTTCTCCAGGTTCTCTGACAGCTCGGCTGGCTCCCCTTTACTCCAGGCTTGGTATAGTTTCCTGTACGTGTGATCTGGAAAAACATGGTAGAAAATATTGGCAGCAAAAACTCCCCCACAGCCAGTAAGGAGGAGAGGGGTCCGATACCTCTGCACCAGAGCTGAGAATCTCAGAAACCCGGGTGCCATCTCCTTCTTTAGATGGTGCTGTCTCTGTGAAAGTATAACACAATGAGCCCAAGTTATCATCAGTGATACTTACAAGTACAGTCCACTTTAAAATTTCGACATAACTGCATTCGACATTGAGAGTAACTCCAATTTCTTTACAGTGGTGATGAATGGAACCGGGCGTCAAATACCGCATTGGATTTACTCTCTACAACGAACAGTAAAACTATATATCATCACTGTTCAATGAAAAACATGTATCTCCTAAAATAGTAACTTGACAAAAGGAAAAAGCCTTCATAACTTTCAGTGGAAGTTAATGGGAAAAAAACTTAAAATTTGAGGTCATTTTGGAGTATTTCTATTGGTCTATTCCTCACAAAACACAACCTGAAGAATGACTGTGTTCAGTTGATGTTGTAAACCAAAGATCCACAAAAATTGCGACATGTTTTAAATTGGACAGCTACGATATGTCTTGTGAGCTTCATATATTCACTGTCCAATTAAAAACATCTATCTCCATTTTTGTAGATTTTAAGTGTTTTTCCTATTTCTCTAATGTTTTACTTTGGGATTTTTTTTTCATTAGCGAGTGATGAAAAGGTAAAAAAAATCTTCTTAAAAGGGCTTTTTTTATAGGTAGGGTGACCAGACGTCCACTTTTACCCAGACATGTCCTCTTTTTCAGACTTGATTCCTCTTTAAAATGTCCGGCCGGAATTTCACAAACGTCCGGGATTTTGTTTTTCTAGCGCTTACATAGAACTTCGAGAAGTTTCGTTTACAACCTAGTCCCGCCCTCCCCTACTCCGATTGGTTCGCTTGAGTGAGTGGCCTAAAATCTTCTGATTGGACGTTCTGACAGTAGAGCTACCGTTATTGGTCGATAACCTTCTCTGTAAACATTTAATTGGTCAGTCTGCACGTCAGTAGTCCTTGTTTACCTCAGGCAAAGCTCATGTACCCACCCTCATCTCGAGCAGCTATGCCGAAACCTAAATGTAAGTTCTCGGATGAATTAAAAAAGAAATTCCCATGTTTTGTGTAGCAAATAAAGGTGTAAAGGACCTAAAAGCACACATAGGTTCAGCTAAGCATACAACGGCAGCGAGCCCCCCCCCCCACAAGACGTGTCCTCTTTTTCACCATCTCAGATCTGGTCACCCTATTTCAGGGCTTAGAACACACTACATCCTCCGCGAATGTTTCTACTGCATTCATCATTTCAGACGTCTGGTTCCTATAACCGCCACTGTACTGTACTTACGTGGTGTACTTACAAATAATTTAACATTAAAACGCTTTGAGTGACTCACTCCATTTCTAAAGACGGGATTATACAAGGGGTTTGAGAATTATGTGGACTTCCCCTTTAAGTGCATACCAGTCCCTATAAGCCTCTAGAACCACGCACACAGGGCACGTTTCATAATGAACATTTTTTCTAACATTTTCCTACATTCAGACAGGTACAGTCAGAAAGCAACAACACATGAATAACGAATAGAGAAAATGTATCCTCAGTAAACAAGTACCCTGCCGCACGTTTACGTATAAATACATTTTTTAGTTTATTATCAGAGTTCTTAAACAATGATTAAATACTAAATCTACTAACTTTTAACAGAAACGTACAGATAAAAACAACTCATCTCTACAAGGACACAATAAACACCCGCGAAGGAAAGACACGCGCGTCGCTGAGGTTTTACGTCGCGCAGTGAAGGTGGGGGCGGAGTTAAGAGGAACGTTCCACTCCGTTTTACAAGTGAACATCCCTTTGCCCTACTCCCTAATATGTATACTCTTCCCCCTAATCTTTACACCCTATTCCCTAGGGTGACCAGATCTGAGATGGTGAAAAAGAGGACGACTACTGACGTGCAGACTGACCAATTAAATGTTTACAGAGAAGGTTTATCGACCAATAACGATAGCTCTACTGTCAGACCGTCCAATAAGAAGATTTTAGGCTGCTTCACCACGCCCCCTTCTCACTCAATCGAACCAATCGGAGTAGAGGAGGGCGGGACTAGTTTGTGAACGAAACGTTTCTCGAAGTTCTATGTAAACTCTAGAAAAACAAAATCCCGGACGTTTGTGAAATTCCGCCCGGACATTTTTTTAAGTCTAAAAAAGACGACATGTCCGGGTAAAAGAGGACGTCTGGTCACCCTACTATTCCCTAATGTTAATACCCTACTCCTTTATGTTTATACCCCACTCACTAATAATTAATTAACAAAGTATTTTCAGTTGTGCTTTCATTTGTAAGGAAAATGTTAAACAATTAAACTACCGTTTAACATTCATATCGAATATATTTATGATCGGCTCACTCTGGTTTCAGTCTGTAGGTGTTCAGAAGGCCTGCCTCTAGGGCATGATTAGATTTTTTATTTGATAATAATTAGAATTCATGTCTAATTTTTAAATTCAGTGTTCTTATAACAGTTTTCTACATTAAGAAACCAAAGCAAATCACAGATAAGTACAAAAATCTAGAAAGCAACTAAAATCGTTGTCAGTGTCAACAGTCCTGAAGCCTCTGGGGCAGGTTTAAGATGATAAGAGAAGCCAGAGATTATTGTTTAACCGACATATCACCGAATTAAAAAAAAAACACCAATAAAGCATCTCTCATAGGACACTCTGAAGCAGCTGCACATGCGCCTTCCGCAGCGTGCTCAGTGACAAGTGTTTGACAGAGGGCATAGTGGACCCGTGTTTACTGCAGTGATGGTGCTCCATCCTTTGGGATTAACTAGAGTGTCTTTTGTGATCCTGAAATAAGCATCCAACATCAGGTGTCCATTACTACTTGTTGCCGTTAAATCCTAACAGCTACGTTGCAACATGTAGTGTAGTCCTCCCAAGAGTCTCTGAAACAAAGGGAGACTCCCTAATAATACGCTTCATTTCAGAAGAAATGTGGGATGCTGAGGTGCCTCCTCTAGTGTTGGTTTTTGTGATATCAGAGAAAGAGTGACTCATAAATGAGCCGTTTCTAACAGACAACAAATAGCCTGTGGTGTTTGAAGTGTGGGTAGTAAACGTTTGAACATTATTTTAAACCTTTTTTACACCAAAATACAACATAAATACGAAGACAGCCGAATTTCAATGATATTGTCTCTTTAAAGCTGAGCACCTCGCTGTGGTGGAACAGTCCACTTTCACAAGTGGGGAAAGATGGAGCTTTCTTTTAGAAAAAAAATGCTATAAATTTCTATAAAACCGCATAGAAACTGCACTTTCTTCACAGCATAGTCTACATTAGAGTCTGTAGGTTCAACCTATGGTTATGACACTGTCATAATTTGTGCAAAAAAGCCAGAGTTAAGAAGGCGAGGCCATTCTATTTATAGCAGCAGCAGCAGATATAAAGATTGTACGTTGTTAAGAGTGTGTTGTTTATATGGCGGCGCAGCGGAGAGCTGAGAGAAAGGGCGATGTTTTTGTTCAATTTACGAAGAGAACCCTGTAGATTAACGTCTTTTTGTTGAGTTTAAAGGCTGTAAAAGTGATGTGGGGACGTTTTTGGCAGATATTCTCCTTAAAAAGGAACGTAAATCGTTTTCTGGTAAGCTGCTCTTTCTTCTTTCCTTCGTCGCAATCTGATGCAATGCCGTTGCTAAGTGAACCGTTTTACAGAAATCTGTGTGGGCGGTGTCCCAAATCTATGTACACTACATAGTGCACTACAGTACCATTTAAACAATTACGTACTTGTGTATCCAAACTGTACATACTACGTTTACAAAGGGTTAACTATGTGTGTATAAATTCATACTAAATAAGTACTGGGCTATTTGGCTGCATAAATGAACAATTTCAAAACTCATGTAGTGCACTACAAAGAGTACAAGGAGTGATTTCGAACGCGGCCTTCGTCAAACTGATGAAAACACTGAGGAGATTTTCCGTAGAAAAACATTCCTGTTGAAGTATAATCACTTCTTTGAAATTTCTTTTGAAATTTAGGCGTAGTGTCTCCAAGTAGTGAATTACCATATCCAAATATTAACAGAGTTTCTAGAAATAGTGATTTAGTGTCTGAAAATACTGACTGTTTCTTGGAATATTATCTCCAGAAATATCATTTCTTGTCCTTCTTCTTCTTCTTCTTCTTCTTGATATTTTATTCTTCCCTTATCTTACTTTCCCAAAATATTGACAGTATTTTCTTACCACCTCAGAAATATTGAATAAAAATGACATATTGACATAATATTTAAAAATAATGTATTTCCCCTTTTAAGTTGAGCATTAATGGTGTAGCCATCCTTCCATACAGGTTCAGCATCCACAGATTCAACCGATCCTGGATTAAAAATACTAACCATAAAAAATGAATCCAAGAATAAAATGTGTGTGTGTTATCCCTTGTGATGGACCGGGGCCCTGTGTGGTGTATGTTCCTCTGCCTTGCATCCAGTGATTCCAGGCAGGCCCGAGACCTACCATGACCCTGATGTTTAGGCCTATATATGAAATACATGGTTTGAATATTGTTTCTTGTTTTGGTTTCAGCAGTGGGAACCAGTTCTGGTTTCAATGTTAATAAATTGAGCAATATGTGTCTCAGAGATTTTGCATTAAATGTAGTTCAAACATCCGGAGGAGCCGCTCTATGAAGCATAAGCTGGCTCAGTTCATAGACAACAAAGCACATTGATTCTCCGATATTCCGATACTGAATCGTATCATTAGTGTCCAGCAGTGCTAATATGAAGCACATTGTGTCAGTGGTCACTGAAACTGTGACAGCTGCTCCAGACCTCCTCGGACACTGTGTGGAAATTTTTGAAAGGCATTTCGGGTGGCAGCAAATGGAGTTAATTACAAAGCAATGTCGTCAGTGATGGTATCTTCGTCTACAGTGATGACAGAGCTGAATTCAAGAGGAAAAAACAAAACGGCATTGAGTTGTAGCACTTCAGCTGCTCCGGACCGAGGCTGAGTTTCGGACACAGTTGTTTTAGACAAAAGCCGTGTTGTTCAGTGAGACACAGTTCCAATTATAAGTGACTCTTAGTGACACACATATAAACTATTAATAAAGTCTTTGAGCAACTCTGTAACCCGTATACACACAGAGAACATGTCTGATTTTGATTTTCAGTAGACTATTCTGTCATTATATCTGACAATATTTTGACAATATGGCATAGTATGAATTGTAATGCGCTACTGGCACATGGTAATGTTTTCTTTTCTTTTTTCTATGCGTGTTATTATCTGAGGAACTATTTAGGATCTATGGATTATTCAGCAATTAAAATGGATGATTTGAACGGATTGATTTCTACTGACGCTGTGGTGGTTTACATATTCACAAGCTTGATTAAGTTGAGGGGGGGTTGGGTGATTTCTCAGAAAACTGACAGTGGGGATCTCCAGATGACAGAGTTTGAGTAGCTCTGGATTAAAACCACAACTCTTAAAGAACTGAGATAATATTTTATGAAGTTTTAGAAGGTTCAGTCTGTTCCGGTGTTGCTTGCATTGTTAATAACACTGGCACAGTAAAATACCAGAAAACATTCAGACAGCAAAGTCTTTCCTGAGGACTTAGTTCTGTAAAGAACTGCTCTGCTCCTAAAGTGAGTGGACACTGAGGGTTGGTCTAACTGGATGGGCTGAGGTCCCTGTCCTCTGTGTGTGTGTGTGTGTGCAAGGCATATATCACACTGCCGGGACAAAAACCAGTTTACACACCTTGTGGGGACTTGTATTCCTTGTGAGGGCCCCACACTGTAATCATTACCTTTTACGCTGAAGACTAACCTTTTAACCTTTGTTTTAAAGTTATGTGAAGTTTAGGATTAGTGTTGAGCTAGTAGTACTTATAGTAAGGTTAATAAAAGAACTCCACAAAGTGAATGAAAGTCTATATAATGTCCCCACAATTCACCCATACAAGATTGTGTGTGTGTGTGAGTGTGTGTAAGAGAGAGAGGGTTTGTGGTGTTTCCTGGTGTATGAAATGAGTGTGTGCTGATATGAAGAGGGTGGAATTAGGAAGGAAACCCGCTCCTTCCTCGTATTGTGGGCCGCAGGAAGAGGCCGGCCGTCCTCTCACTGATGGACATTTCCTCCCAGAGCAGAGCACAGCAGAGCAGCTAGAGTCCTTTCAGATCTTGACGCTGTCCTCATGCCTTCGCTGGAGTCAGGACTGAGTCAGTGGGTCAGCTGCAGTAGCTTCGTTATTTAGAAGAAGAAAGAGAGACTCCTTTTAGGTAAGAATGGATTCTTTCGGTGTCTCGTAACGTCTGAGGACATCAGCTGGACGCTACCATGACTAATGGATGGATTGATAAAATATATTGATGTTAAGAGTGGGATGGTTCAGGTTGATTATACGAGCTTTTATTACGAGCTTTTATGACGTAATGCGGTTTGACATCATTCATCAGGGTAAATGACACGTACATAAGCCTTTATAGGTGTTAATGCCTGTGTATGAACATTTATAGTAAAGGGCTGCTTACTCTTCTAATGCAGACTTGTTTCTAAAGGGTCTTCACCATGAAGTGTCATGTTAGCGTACATTGTTTGAACTAAACTGGAATCCATCTTCGTTGTTTATTGAGTACGCTGACGAAACGTTGTGGTTTGGTGGTTAGTGAACTGGGCTTGTAACAGGAAGGCTGCCAGTACGATCCTCAGAACCGGCAGGTCATGATTGAAGTGCCTTTGAGCAAAGCACCTAACCCCCAACTGCTCCCTGGGCGCCGCGGCTAGGGCTGCTCACTGCTCCGGGCATTTGTGCTCACTGCCCCCTAGTGTGTGTAAATGTGTGTTTCACAGCACGGATTGGGTTAAACGATGAGAACAATTTCCTCTGTGCGCAAGCACAGTGGCCAATAAAGTGATTTTAATTCTTATTCTAGAACATTAAAGGAGCGAGACTGTGCTTTGAGTGGATGTTAATTACAAATGTTGGTTTCCAGTTCATTTTGGACCGTTCCAGTCGTTCCGTTCATCACACAGTAGGCAGATATCCTCCTTGAGGTAGGACATTATTTCCACAAGGACACAAAGTGTTGCTGATGCAGAGCACGCAATAGCACCCCCTTGTGGAGGAGTGTAGGTTAATGGTACATGACATAACATGTATTCGTGAGTGAGTGAAGAAAAGAATAAGTATTTACATGAGCAAGTGAGTATGAGTGGGTGAGTATGTGATATAGTGAGGGTGAATGAAGGAGAAAATGAGTGGGTGAATATGTGGTTTTATGAGAGAGTGAATATGAGTGGGTGAGTATGTGATTGAGTGAGTATGAGTGGGTGAGTATGTGATATAGTGAGGGTGAATGAAGGAGAAAATGAATATGTGATTTTGTGAGAGAGTGAGAGAGTATGAGAGGGTGAGTATGTGATTTAGTGTGTTAATTAGAATATGTATATGACAACATGAGTGTGAATGAATGAAAGCAAGTATATGCGTGAATGAGAATATGTGAGGGAGTGAGCGAATGAATGAGAGGAAGAGAGTATGTCAGTGAATTATAGTGAGTAAATGTGTGTATGTGTCTGATTTAGTGCAAAACTGAGGTACCATACTTGTGTATTTATGTGTGTGGTTGTTTATTTGTTTGTTATGACATCATGTGGAACATTTCTGAATTATCTGAACTACTGGAAAGGGAAACTGTTCCCTGGGCGCAAGGCGGGAACAAACCCTGGGGGGGCGCCAGTCCTTTGCAGAGTGAGACACACTCACACATTAACTCATGCACTCACACCTCCGGACAGTCACCCAGAGGAAACCCACGCAGACACAGGGAGAACACACCAAACTCCTCACATACATTCACCCGGAGGAAACCCACGCGGACACAGGGAGAACACACCACACTCCTCACAAACAGTCACCCGGAGGAAACCCACACAGACACAGGGAGTACACACCAAATTCCTCACAGACAGTCACCCGGAGGAAACCCATGCAGACACAGGGAGAACACACCAAACTCCTCACAAACAGTCACCCGGAGGAAACCCACGCAGACACAGGGAGAACACACCACACTCCTCACAAACAGTCACCCAGAGGAAACCCACGCAGACACAGGGAGAACACACCAAACTCCTCACAGACAGTTACCCGGAGGAAACCCACGCAGACACAGGGAGAACACACCAAACTCCTCACAGACAGTTACCCGGAGGAAACCCATGCAGACACAGGGAGAACACACCAAACTCCTCACAGATAGTCAGTCGGAGGAAACCCACGCAGACACAGGGAGAACACACCAAACTCCTCACATACATTCACCCGGAGGAAACCCACCCGAAGCGGAGCTCGAACCCACAACCTCCAGGTCCCTGGAGCTGTGTGACAGTGACACCACCTGCTACGCCCGAACATATCAAACACCCTTAAAGCCGTGTGCATTTGTCTGATTCATTCTGATGAATATTTAAAGCCAGGTTGATGTTCAGAAATTAATATTAAAATGGTGTATCCTATCTTACTGACATAGTATTTACTCTGTGGGATAATGAATTTTAACCTCTCCCTTATAGAATGGAGTACGGTAATTTCTTTTCAGCTTTTTAATATAGCAACAAGAGCGAGAGAGGTCATTGTTTAGATGCAGCATCCTACACAGCGAGAGATGGAAACAATTTGCAGCGTCTCGAACTCTATCGAGCTTTCTCTGTTTGTGTATTGCTTTATAAAAACCCCTACAATGAAATGGGGTTTTCTTGTGAGCTCTGCCAGCCGCTGGGGGAAAGCTCTTGAGCTGGGAGTGTGAGGCTGAAATGACTGAGTGCGGAGGAGCGTCAGAGCTTCTCTTTTTTTTGTGTGTGTGTTTTGCTGTGGTTTTGGTTTTGAGTGTGAAATGCTCATGAAGTGGTGAAGGGTTTTTGCTGCACTTCTGCGACTCCCACTCAGAATAATTCAATCGGTATACCGCCTCCTCGTTTCTACATTCACTGTCCACTCTCTCAGCCCCACTGACCACACAGGAGCACTTTGTAACTCTACAATCACAAGCTGTAGTCTACCTGTTGCTCTGCATACTTTATTAGCCCTATTTCCTCCTGTTGTTCAATGCTCAGGATCTCCACAGGGGAGGACTGATTCGGGTGATGGATCATCCTCAGCGCTGACGTCGTGGTGGTGTGTTAGTGTGTGAAACATCTCCTGTCTCTGACTTTACATCTACAAGGTGGACCATCGAGGTAGGAGTGTCTCAGAGAATAGAGTGGACAGTGAGTGTTTAAAAATGCAGTGCTTAAAAACTCAAGCAGCAACTGCTGTATCTGATCCACTCGTACCAGCACAACACACACTAACACACCACCACCACGTCAGTGTCACTGCAGCGCTGAGAATGACCCACCACCCAAACCAATCCTGCTCTGTAGGGGACCTGAGGGTGTCCTGAGCATTTAAAGAACAAGATAAAAGGGGTAAGAAAGTATGCAGGACAACATATCAACTAGTCTGTATTTGTAGAAATACAAAGTGTAGCTGAGCCCTGAGCACTGAAGAACAGGGTGAAATAAAATAAATGTCCAGAACAGACTAAAGTCTGAGAGAGAATGGGGAATGTAGGAAGCTATTATGTATATGTAATATAATAGGGCACTGTGGAGCAGCTGCACATGAGCCTAACTTCACCATGCTCAATAGCATGTATGGACTGGGGTAGGGGGTGGCTATAGAGAGCTTAGGAAGAAGTTAAAGTGATGTCTGTGATCCAGAATTCATCAAACAGCATCATTACCAACTTCATTAACATTTTTCTTCCTGAATGCCACAAATTCAAACAGCAATGTTCCAACATGTAGTGTAAAGCCTTCCTAACTAGAGCTGGATGATATGGTCAACATTTATATCACGATATATTTCTTAATTCTGGTCGATAACGATATGAACATTATAAAATCAATGAAAACTTCCAAGAAAAAACAAGAAACATGACATCACCATCAAGCATAAACCTATTGGCTTATAGATTCAGAATCAGAAATACTTTATCTCTCCCAGAGGGAAATTGCAGTTATTACAGTTGCAACCGTTTATATAAAAGAATAAACACTCTAATAATTAAAAAAATATATTGCAAAATGTACACTTTAAATTCTTACAGATACAATTAAGTGGCAGTGGTTGTGGTAATAAATATGGAATATTCTGCATAAAGCAGTTCAAATTATTATACCTTTTAATTATTGCACAAAAGAAAAATGAATTACATTATTGTTATTGAACATATGAACCGTAGTATCACACATTGAGGGTGGAGATATAGAGTCTGATGGCCACAGGTAGGAATGACCTCCTGTGGCGCTCTGTGGTATATTTTGGTGGAATGAGTCTGGCACTGAATATGCTAATATATTTCACTCACTGTGTCGTAGAGTGGGTGGCAGTCATTATCTATGGGATGCAGCTTAGACAGCATCCTCATCTCCGACACTGCCATCAGCAAGTCCAGTTCCTCACCCACAATATCACCAGCCTTAAGGATCAGTGTGTTGAGTCTGTTGGCATTTGAAACCCTCAACCTGCTGGCCCAGCATCAGTGTGCTGAACTGACGACAATGCCCTGTAATGACCGCCAGTCAGTGACAGATGCTGTAAATAATGCATATTGAAATATTGAAAATGTGTTTAAAAATCAAATCATATTATCACTGCTCAAAAAAACAAAGGGAACACCTAAACCACACGATGTAACTCCAAGTCAATCACACTTCTGTGAAATCAACCTGTAGAGTTAGGAAGCAGCACTGATTGTGAATCAGTTTCACCTGCTGTTGAGCAAATGGAACAGACAACAGGTAGAAATGAGAGGCGATTAGCAAGACAACCCCTATAAAGAGTAGTTCTGCAGGTGGTGACCACAGATCATTTCTCTGTTCTCATCTTTTCTGGCTGATGTTTTCGTCACTTTTGCATTTTGTCAGCCATTGGCGCCCTGTGCTCTTCACGGATGAGAACAGGTTCACACTGGACAGATGTGACAGAGTCTGGAGAAGCTGTGGAGAACGTTCTGCTGCCTCCAACATCCTCCAGCATGACCGGTTTGGCAGTGGGTCAGTAATGGTGTGAGGGGGCTTTTCTTTGGAGGGCTGCTCACCCCTCCATGTGCTAGCCAGAGGTTCCCTGTCCGGATGTACCGGGATTAGATCCTCAGACCCATTGTAACACCATATGCTGGTGAAGTGGGCCCTGGGTTCCTTCTGATGCATGACAATGCTAGGCCTGATGTGTCAGCAGTTGCTGCATGATGAAGGCATTGATGCTATGGACTGGCCTGCCCCTTCCCTAGACCTCAGTCCAATCGAGCACATCTGGGACACCAACACCACGTTACACCACAGACTGTCCAGGAGTTGACTGATGCTTTAATCCAGGTCTGGGAGGAGATCCCTCAGGAGAACTTCTGCCGCCTCATCAGGAGCATGCCCCAGGAAGTGTAGAGAGGTCATACAGGCATGTGGAGGCCACACACACTACTGGGCCTCATTTGAACTTGTTTGGAGGAAATGTCCACTGAAGTTGGATCGGCCTGTAATTTGATTTTCCACTTTTATATTGAGTATGATTCCAAATCCAGACCATGGGATAATAAGTTTGATTTACATTGATCGTGTTTATGTTCTCAACCTGTTCCACTATGTGATGAATAAAGGTTTTCAACTGGAATATTTCATTCATTGAGATCTAAGGTGTGTTACTTTAGTGTTCCTTTTATTTTTTGATATGGAATTATTTTCCAGCTCCAAATAGAAGCTATTACTATTACATCAAAGATGGGGACACAAACGTGTAAAGAATATCTTTAAGAAATAAGACCACTGGATTTCAGGATGACCTCAGCTTTTGGCTCTGGACACAGCAGCATTGTTGCACAAAAACATAAGTGCCAAAGGAAATTTATGATGGCTAAACACACTAGACTTCTCAACATCTGGTGAAGGGAACGGGCATAATTAAAGCGAACCCCAGACTGAGAGTCTAGAGGAGACCACACTTCACTTCCTCTGTGGTTCCTAGGCTTGTTTTAGCTCTTGCTCCAGTGGAATATCGCTCTCAGACTTCCGCGTCTCCTCTGAAAGTGCTGCCTTCCCACATTTACCATCCAAACCACAAAACGAGTGGGTCCCCCTGTTTCAGCTGTGTTTTAGATGATTATCAAAGTGAAAATAGGTTCACACTTCATCTATGAGGAAAATAGTTGGGCACGTTGTATTGTAAAACAACACAGTAAGATTTGGCAGTTTTTTTGACTCACAGGCTCCCCCTACCGATGCAGAGTGTAATTCATTTTTACAGCACGCCTCCACAAATGACATAGTGCAGTTTCTGCTGTGCTGAGCCCAGAGTAGCATCAACAGAGGCTCTATTCTCCCTCTTACAGTTCAGTAAATCTTTCTCTTTGAAAATCAACAAGCCTTCCCCAGTCATCCAAGAGTACCCAAACATTTGCACAGGCCCAGGACAAATCTCACGAGACTCCATTTGTTTTTCAGATCTTCAGATCATACTCACAGCACATTCTCCATCCCTGTGTTTCTAGGTTTAGCCGGCGTTGCTATGGCGACCAGCGCAGTCCCCAGCGACAACCTCCCAACCTACAAGCTGGTGGTGGTGGGGGACGGCGGCGTGGGCAAGAGTGCCCTCACCATCCAGTTCTTCCAGAAGATCTTCGTCCCCGATTACGACCCCACCATCGAGGACTCGTACCTGAAGCACACTGAGATCGACGGACAGTGGGCTATTTTGGACGGTAGGACTCTCCCAGACACTGTGCTAAGGATGAGAGAATGCTTCAACATGCTTGGAGGAGAACACTAACTCCACTTCTGTCATGTTAGTTAACAGATGCCTGCACTGAATAACATTTAGGGGGGTGATGGGGATGAGAGAGAGACCCCAGAAAGAGGGCAGTTGTGCTGTATTCTCCTCCAAGCGTTTTGAGCTCCTGAGGTTGTGCCTTCATCAGTTTGAGAAGGAGGGGCGGAGATTCTCTTTGGTGTCTTGACTAAACTGAGGCAAAATATTGCGGTACAAACCTCACCTCCATGTGATTTAGTTGCACTGTGTTACAGTAGACGTGTGCTGTGTTTGCAGTGCTGGACACGGCTGGGCAGGAGGAGTTCAGTGCGATGAGAGAGCAGTACATGAGGACAGGGGACGGCTTTCTCATCGTGTTCTCTGTCACGGACAAGGCCAGCTTTGAGCACGTGGACCGCTTCCACCAGCTTATCCTCAGGGTCAAAGATCGGTGAGAGGAACACGGGTGCAGGATGTTATTTCATTTATTATAAAATATTATTATTAGTGTCACAGTCACATAGATCCAGGGACCTGGAGGTTGTGGGTTCGAGTCCTGCTCCGGGTGACTGTCTGTAAGGAGTTTGGTGTGTTCTCCCTGTGTCCGTGTGGGTTTCCCCCGGGTGCTCTGGTTGGTAGGTGAATTGGCGACTCAAATGTTTTCTTAGGTGTGAGTGAATGTGTGTGTGTCACCCCTCCAGGGTGTGTTCCTATCACCCCATGAATTTCCGGGTAGGTTCCGAACCCACCGTGACCCTGAACTGGATGAGCAGTTACAGACAATGAATAAATAAATGAATGAGTGATTTTGTGATCAGCTGATAACTGAAGCTAGAGTCCACAATGGTACGCGTCATCCCGAGTGACTCAGGGGTATAAGCAGTGGCCCAGTCACTCAGTCTGTTTGCATTTTCTCTCTCTCTCTCTCTCTCTCTCTCTCTTGCTCTTGTTCTCTCTTTCTCTCCCTCTCTCTCTCTTGTTCTCTATCTCTCTCTCTCTTGTTCTCTCTCTCTCGTTCTCTCTCTATCTCTCTCTCTCTCTCTCTCTCTTGCTCTCTCTCTCTCGTTCTCTCTCACACTATCTCTCGTTCTCTATCTCTCTCGTTCTCTCTCTTTCTCTCTCTCTCGTTCTCTCTCTCTCTCTCTCTCTCTCTCACTTTCTCACCTCTCTCTGTCATTCCTTAATTTTCTTTCACTTTCTCTCTCTCCACCCCTCCCTCTCACTTTCTCTCCCACCCCCACACCTTCTCTTTTTTCCTTTCTCTCCCTGCTCCCATCCCCCCCCCCCTCTCTCTCTCTCTCTCTCTCTCTCTGTGTGTGTGTGTGTGTGTGTGTGCTAGTCTTCTTGTTGAGGAGACTGAGAAGCAGAAAATATAGAAAATGGGAAGAACAGAGTAGTAACAGACAGAGAGAGAGAGACAGACAGAAAGAAAATAAAGCAAGAAAAGGACACTTAGTAAAGGAGAATAAACAGAGAAAGAAAAACATAAAAACAGAAAGAAAAAGAGAAATCAAACAGGAAGCAAACAGTGTGAGAATGGTGGAGGGAAAGAAAAGAGAGAGAGAGAGAGATGCAGAAAAAAGGAAGGAAATGGTGGGCTAATAAATTACATTAAAAAAGAGAGTAAGGAAAGATGGAGAGAACTAATGAGGAACACTGTACCCTTCTCAGCCGAGTTGCTTTAACTTCTGTCACATTTTCTTCCCAGAGAGTCCTTCCCCATGATCCTTGTGGCTAATAAAGTGGATCTGGTTCATTTGAGGAAGGTGACAAGTGACCAGGGCAGTGAGATGGCTGCCAAACACAGTGTGAGTCTTCCATACACACACACACACACACACACACACACACACACACAAACAGCCTGAATGTTCTCAATAACAAGTATTGATCACTAGAATGTGACACTCTGGAGTAGCCATGCTGGAGCTAGAGGGGTCTAAAGAAACCCAGCACTGGGCCGTGGAGCAGTGGAACTGTGTTCTCTGGAGTGATTGAACTCCATCTAATACCTCTGGGATGAGTTGGAGTGTTGTCTGCAGTCCAGAACTAATCGTTCAATATTAGATCCTCACCTCAGAATTGCTCTTGTGGCTGAGCACCATCGGATCCTCACAGGAATGTTCCAACCTTTAAATTAATAGAGCTTTTCCACTGTGCCATACTCAACTCAACTCAACTCAACTCTACTCGGCAATACTCACTTGGTCCTCCACTATAACCCTCTCATCTTGGAATGTAGCCAGTGTCATCTCAAACAGAGTAGAGTCGAAACAGAGTAGAGTCCAGTAGATCAGAGTATGGACCACACAGAGTGTGTCCACAATGTACCCAAGTGTCCTAACATGCCTGGACACAGTCAGGGTCAGTCTTAATGACCAGTCTAAAGCCTTAGGTTAAAATACAGCAGCTGTTTTCTCATTTTTCCTCATCCGTACCCAGAGACATTTCCGTCAGGATTCCCTGCAGATTTCCTGAGAACATCTCTGCTCTAAAACTGCAGACTCGCCCACAGCTCTTCTGTCCACCCTCAGCACTGTCTTTAATTAGAAAACGATGAACCAGCCCAAAACCCAGGCTGTGGATGTCTGTCTGGACACAGAGGAACACACTCTCTCTGAGGCTGGACACCAGTGGGATTGGCAGCTATTGAAACCATGTGTTATTTTGGTGTTCGTGTGGTTGCTCATTTGTTTTTAATATATTTTCAGGATGTAAAAATGTTAAAATAACTGCCAATGGCATTGGATGGCTCTTTATTTCTTTATCACTCCAGAGAAGGCAATCTTTATAACCCTATCCCCAATGCTATAAAACCCTGGTACTGGGCCTGGTGACTCTGAGGTCATGTGCAGCTGCTCCAGAACATAGCATTTTATATCATGCTTTTCTATAGAGATCATACACTGCATATCCACAGTGGGTGCAGCTTAAAGTAACAGAATGTACAGATTATAAAGGGTGTCTTCAAATGTTTCAATATACAGTGTATGTAAGGATGCTGTCCCAAATGGGGTTTAGGCCTAGTCCTGGACTAAATACACTGTATATACACATATATAGACTATAGATACTTAAGCAACAATAAACTGTACACATCGAACCAATTCTTACATATAGATACTTAAATATCCTGATGCCATATAAAACTGTTTGTGTGTTTTCCCTGGTTTGTGGGCTGGAGTGTTGACTCACTCATAGAGACAGGCTGTGATTAAGTCCAGTTTTAGCGATGCGCCAGTCGTAGAGACTGTATTTTTCGCTCCTATTTAAAGATAATGAGTCACGGGGGATGGACGAGAGAAGCTTATACTGATTTCTCCTTTCATTCACAAAACAGATTACGTACATTGAGACGAGTGCCAAGGACCCGCCGATGAACGTGGACAAAGCCTTTCATGAGCTGGTCAGGGTGATCAGGTGAGTGACCAAGATGCGAACCCACTTCCACAGGTGACAATGATGCTATACCACTGTGACCGAGGTTAACGCAACACTAGGTCGTATTTTTACCATAAAATTACAGCTTCAAAATCGTTGTGGCGTTCCACTGAGCTGTAACAGGAAGAATAGAGCCTTTGTGTTTGCTATTCCAGGCTCAGCACTGCAGAAACTTCACTATGTAATAGGTGGAGGAGGGTGTCTGCTCATAGTTGTGTATTTTGTAACCTGGCTGCCATTTAAATAGACAGAAAACCTTAGTCACAAGGTTTTAAAGCAATTTTAAATGAAGGAGAGTCTAAATTAGAGTTGGACGATACGGCCAAAATTTATATCACAATGTATTTCTTACTTTCAGTCAATACAATATAATTCCGATATTGATATGAACAATAAAATAGCCACAGAAAAATACATTAAGAACTAAAAGAAACATGACATCACCAACAATCAGCAACCTCCAGGCTTTGTCAATGTTAATATTAATACTTTAAAATTATAATATATTTACAGTGTCTGTCACCGCCAGTCAGTGACAGACACTGTAAATAATGTATATTAAAATATTGAAAATTATTAAGTTATTTAAAAATGTTATATTGCGATGTATATTGATTGAATTATTGTCCAGCCCTAGTGTGTCCTAAAGGAAAAGCTACTTATCTCACCATCACCGTTTTCCCTCCCTCTCGGTTTTCTCCTTTTTTTTCCCCTCCTGGATTTGTCTTACCTTCCTCTTCCTGTATTGTGTTTCCTCCTCCTTCACTTCACCTAGGCAACAGATCCCTGAGAGGAGTCTGAAGAAGAAGAAGAAGATGAAGTGGCGTGGAGACCGAGCTGCCACCTCGCAGAAGCTCCACTGCAGCATTTTGTGACACTTTCCTCGACTGGGCTCCAGTAAACAGTCCAGAATTGGACGGTTCTCTGAGTGTGACTCTTCTCTCGGGACACTGTGTTGGGCTGGGGAGGACTACAGAACCGGGCGGGGGTGGGCTATAAACGCCAAAAAGGCCTTTAAAAACGCCTAAAGATGCTACCGGTTTTGCACACACTGAGTGACCGCAGGAAAAATGGAGGGTCCTGTCCGGAAGAGGTCACTTAAGTGTTGTTGCATCTTTCCTGGTTGTCTAACATCCAAGGGCTTTGGTGGAAGTGGGCAGAACTTGGCCTTTGTTGTCTCTGGACACGTCTGAAGTGCTGACGAATTTCGGCCAGTTAAAGACTTTTAATATTTGGTGCATCGGGAATCTTCAATACCTCCGTGAAAATGGCCTTAACCCTTCAGCACAAGAAACTACAGGCATCACAGATATGGGGTTCATCCATTTTGCACTAATATACGAATCCTTTGCACTTTTACTTGGAGTCAAGGGGTCAAATCTTGGGGTCTTAGTGTTGAAATGATGGCTTGTTTGCCTTTGTTGAAGTGCTCAGCGGTGTTCTTTCTAGGTAAATGTAGTGTGGTCACTTCAGCTGATGAAAGAGGTTATATTTTTTGCCACCAACATCAGCTTTCAGGCCAAAATATCAGTATCTATATTTCTTCATCTTCACCTTACCTTCTCAGGCCAATGTAAGACTTGGCAGACATATACTTCTGGCCCAAACAGAACCCTTCAATCCACCCTACCAAAAATCCCACCCCCCTGGAAGACTATGTACAGACTATGGCATGCTACGACATACAGTATTTACATTTACAGCATTTGAGTGATGCTCGTATTTCAGGCTAAATGCAGTACAATTCTAATCATGTTATAGATGTAGGATACAGAAGTTGTTAGGGCTCATTTGTCCGTATACGGATAGGATTGGACCGTCCAATCCAGACTCTGTGTTTGTGCATGTTCTCTGGAAGCTTAAACAGAGCCGGACCACTAGACCTCTTTAGGGCAGTGTAGCTACTAGTTCATGCCCCACTCCCAGGTCTCAGGATTGATGTCTGGAGGGGACCACAGCGAAGCAGGTTACGGAATCCCCAGGAGACGTCCGAAAGCACTGTCCCTCCTCAGTTTCCCTCCAATATCACCCTGCGCCCTCTAGTGGAGCTGTTGATAAAAATGTAACACAACGTGAAGGATGCATGGAAGTGAGGGTTACGTACAAGGTGCATCTCGCTAAATTAGAATATCATCAAAAAGTTAATTTATGTCAGTAATTAAGTTCATAAAGTAAAACTCATATATTGTGTAGATGCATTACAAACAGAGTGATCTACTTCTAGCGTTTATTTCTGTTAATGTTGATGATTATGGCTCATGGCCAATGAAAACCCAAAAGTCATTAGAGAATTAGAATAATCAACACAAAACACCTGCAAAGGTTTCCTAAGCCGTTAAAATGGTCCCTTAGTCTGGTTCGGTAGGCTACACGATCATGGGGAAGACTGCTGACTTGACAGACGTCCAGAAAGCAGTCATTGACGCCTTCCAGAAATCAGAAACGGTTTGGGAAGCCGTGTCATCTGCTGGTGTTGGGAATCTATTGGCTATTGTCAAGAGGAAGATGTGAGGCACCAGACCCAACAGCGCAGACGAGCTGAAGGCGGCTATCAAAGCAACCTGTGCTTCCATGAGACCTCAAGATTGCCACAGGCTGATCGCTTCCACGCCATGCAGTTCATGCAAAAGGTGATATGAAGATATTCTAATTTACTGAGATGCTCCTGTAGTATTTCCACAGTGAAGGGAGCTGAAATCAGACATTTACTACATGTATAGCATGGGGTGATTACCAGAGTGGGGACTCTGGGAACCTTAGCGGGCAGACCGAAGAAGTCCAGCATGGCTAAATACTCGGAAGGATCACTGAATTAGGAACACCTACGTGAGCAGCACAACACACACTAACTCACCACCACCACATCAGTGTCACTGCCATCAGCCAAATCGTAGCTGCTCTGTGGGGGTCCTGAGCATTGAAGAACAGGGTAAAATGGGGATAAAATATGCAGAGAAACAGATGGACTACAGTCTGTAATTGTTGACCTACTAAGTGCTTGTGTGTGGTCAGTGGAGCTGATAAAACACAGTGAGTGTAGATACTAAGCAGGGGTTCCTAATCCAGTGATCCTTCAGAGTACTCCTCTAATAAAGCGACCCGAGGGCCCACATGTTCAATGCAGATGTATTGACCTCAGATATTATGTGGATGTTGATACTGACCATCCACTGACCGACTAAACAGGGTAACAATGAAAGTAACTGTGACCATGTTGATAATAGCCATTATAGACGTGGCTCTGAAACTTCTGCTGTTCTGGGAAGGCTTTATACCAGAGTTTGGACCATTTCTGTGAGGTTTTGATGGTATTCAGCCATGAATGGGTTAGTGAGGTCACATGCTGATGTTAGATGATTAGTTTTGGATCACAAACTCCACTCCAACTCACCCCAAAGGTACTGAATGGAGCGCTATCATTCCAGATGATGCAGTTCCAGTGTTTCACAGCTACGTGTTGGGGGACTTTATACCCGTTTAGTTGATACTTGGCATCGGTGGCTCATGTGCAGCTGCTCCAGAGCGTTCTGTTTCATTTCCAAGCTTTTTCAGTGGAGATAAGTGTGAAGTAGTGTGTGCGTAACTGAACATTTGCATATTAATGTAGCTGATTATATTATGATAAAGTATTGTCCACAGAAGGCAACGTCCTGGACTTTAGGGAGCCAGTGGGCAGAGTGGACCATAGTGACCCTTGGAAAAGCCTTCTGGAAGGATCAGTGCAACAGTTTTGGACCCAGATGTCTTTGCTGGAATGGATTCATGGTTTAAATCAATGACTCCTAAGATCTTTTACTGAAGTGGACCCAAAAACTCACTGCCTTAGGCTTGACCCTATTAACGTCCAGTGTTTACATCCAGCATTAATCCACAGGACAGTGACATGCAACATCACATTAAACAGACTGAAAAATATACTAGTATTCATTCATTCATTCATTCATTCATTTATACACCTTTTGTAACAGCCTCATCCTAATCAGGATCACAGGTCAAAGCAGGGAAACACATGTCGCACTCACCCTGTCACTCACACCTGTGGATAGTTTCACACACTCATCTTGTCACTCTCACACACACACACACACACCTATGGACAGTTTCACACACTCACCCTGTCACTCACACACACACACCTGAGGACAGTTTCACACACTCACCCTGTCACTCACACACACACACCTGTGGACAGTTTCACACACTCACCCAGTCACTCACACACACACACACACACACACACACACACACCTGTGGACAGTTTCACACACTCACCCAGTCACTCACACACACACACACACACACACACACACACACACCTGAGGACAGTTTCACACACTCACCCTGTCACTCACACAATCACACCTGTGGACAGTTTCACACACTCACCCAGTCACTCACACACACACACACACCTGAGGACAGTTTCACACACTCACCCTGTCACTCACACACACACACACACACACACACCTGTGGACAGTTTCACACACGCACCCAGTCACTCACACTCACACCTGTGGAAAGTTTCACACACTCACCCAGTCACTCACACCTATGGACAGTTTCACACACTCATCCTGTCATCATATGTGGACTGTGGGAGGAACCCGGCGCACACAGAGGAAACCCACACAGACACAGGGAGAACACCCCACACTCCTCACAGCCTCTGTGACTCCCCCCACAGCGCCACTGCCTCCCACACATTCCGTCTTCTGACATGATGTGACGATTGCTGCCTTTTACACTGTGTGAGAACTTCATGAAGAACGGACCAATAGCAAAGCTCCACAGTGACTTGGACCCTCTGCTGAGAGCTGCCATTCGGGAGATACAAGGATTTCGTCGGACAGTGGTGATTAACGTGTTGTAATGATGTGCTTGAACTTGATCTTTTTTGTTGTGAGTTTGTGGTTGAGGCTACATTGTCAGATAATTTGATACAGCTGTGTTTATTTAAATAAAATGTTATGTTTAAATCCTGCGTAGTTTTTTTTTTCTCCATCAATAAATAACTAAAAATACATTACAATCCTGCATCTGATTAACAGCTCGGCACTACATTCCCATTGGCTGTTTGAATCATGAGCTCTTATTGGCTGATTGATTCCTGTGAATCTCTTGATGTAATCCTGCACTCTGATTGGCTAATTTAATGCAGTGTTCTGATTTGTTGTCTGACTCCTACAGTCTGATTGGATATTCAAATCCTGTGTTCTAATTGGCAGATTAAATCCAACACATGAAGCTGTTGCCTGGTCACACAAACTGTTTCAAATATTTTGTGCAATCATACAATTTGAGTCCTGCGTTCTGATTGGAGGCCATCATAAATTTGGGTGGGTTTATATAACCTCCCTGTTCATTCCTATTATGGCCAGTAAAAGATACTGTCGATCTGTTCCTGGCCACTAGAGGGCAGCAGCGCATTAGAAAAACAATAGAAATAAGTGAATACATGAATTTCCAGAGTTTCGAAACGTCTTTGTTCTGCAGGAAAGTTATAAAAATGCTCTCTTTCTATTATTAACAATTTGCTTTTTTCCAAAAACGATTAAAAGAGATGTTTTGGTATGTAAATTAGTCACATTTAAATTCACTACCCCCTATTTTTCATTCCAGGGATTTTCATGTGTGTACAAAGTCACTGAGGGTGGTCTGATCTGAAGTGCTCTGTTCCAGAAGATCTTCACAGTTGTGGTGAATGGAACCAGACTTCTGAACACTATAAAAGCTCCTCACAGGCCTAAGGCCCGACACTTCAACTCATGGTGATTTTGAGAAGGATTTGAGGTCTATTTTACATGCAGTGTTTTCACTGACTGTCCTTTCTTAGACCAAATTTGCCAACTAGGACCCCTCCCCCCCCACCACCACCACCAGAACACACACAAGACCCTCTGAGATATTACGCATCACAATGTGCCCCTTGTCAGACTGGTTCAAATCTTTACGCTGAACATTACTCCTGCTTCCAACATCTACTTTAAGAACGTACCGTTCACTCACTGCCTGACATACAGCCCCCGTCCTCCTCCCCGCCCCCGTTGAGAGGGGCAATCAGACAGACTGTCTAAATAACGAATCTTCAGCCTCCTAAAGCGTGATCAACACAATAGATGTTCATTTGCATTAGCGCATATTTCACTGGTCTGTTTCCTTTTGTACAGTGACAAAGCCCCTGGATTTGCAGCTCATTTGCTTTATTTTTCTCTGCTATACTTATGGTGGAGATGTGAAAATCTACACAAGGGTATTGTGATCTCTAAGACATCCACTATACGTTTAAATAAAAATTCAGTGCTAAAAGAAACCGAAAAACAAAATTATATATATATTTTTTGGCATTGTTTTTTATAAACCTCAACTCACATGAGATAAACAATCACATTGCTTTAGAATCCCTGAATTAACTAGTTTATGATCCATGGAGTGGGTCCTCCACATGGGGGTTGGGTAGGGTGGGGTGGACATTTTAAAATAATTTCAGTGCAGAATCTCTGATTTCTTGTTTTATCCCATGTTTTCTGGATTAGGCAGTGCACTTAAACTGTTGGTCTTGTTTCACAGTGTGTGGGTTGGTGGGCTCCAGATACACACATTAGTGTGCAAAGAATTTTTTTGATGTGTCTCATTTAAAGGCAATAGCCACAAAAATTATCTTAAAGCAAATCCAAAGGACACATGATGTTGTTGATGTGAAGCACTGAATAGCACCCCCTTGTGATGACATTTGTAAACATGAGTGAGTAAGTTAATGAAGGACACATTACCCTATCAACAAATATCCCAGCATATTTAAAGGAACGCTATAGGTAAATTTTGGTCTTTTTGTTCCTGGGCTCCCCTACAGTTACAAAGTATTTCTTACCCTTCTACAAAAAGTGCTCTATTATAGCTCAGTGGAGCATCACAATGATTTTAACTGTGCTATTTTAAGTTAAAATACTACCAAGTGTTCCTTTAAAGCAATATTTTTGTTATGAAAAGGGTCTAAGCACAGTCTAAAAAGTCATGATTCTAATCAACGCATTACAACATTAACAGTTCTAGCGTGGCACAAATTCCCACCATGCAGAGTTAAGCTGACCAATTTGTCAGTAAACAGCTGCAGCAAACATCTGGATTTCAAAGGTGAGGCTGCTGAATGTGGGGTTAATTGCTTTGTAGCTTACCTGTAATCCCAAGGCCTCAGGGTCCTTTCTTTCATACCCCTCTAGCCGACGTTTGGCACTGTGTATGGTGTCTTTAGAATCATCTATAGCTTCTCAAGAGGGTCCTGTTCCAATCCATGCTTTTCTATAGAGAATATACACACTTTGCACACAGTTACTGGAAGATTACACCCTCACACACTGTATGCCTCAGTAGTCCTCCAAAGACGTTTAGCATGCGCGTCCAGTCTTCACAGCTCAGCATCTGCACCCTTGTCCTCCTCTGTCCATCTGTAGGGGGACATTTAGGGACTTCAAATGCAATGGAAAGACCTAGGGGATGAATATGGGTCTCTCTACATGGCAATCCATAAACACACACACTAATTAAGTCCACATGTGACCTCCTGCTAGGCTGAAAGCAAAAGCAATTCCAAACTCACATACCATTATCATTGACTCTTATTACAACTGTGAATTCTAATGAGTTATTGCCTGTGCCACAACCACAGCTCTGACAATGCTTTCCCCAATGATTTCTCTATCTTTATGTATGCAGTACAGGGTTGGAGGAAGCAGGATTCAAAGGCTTATCAGCATCCACAACGTCTGGCTCATAATCAACTGTGCGTTGGAAAAACAAGGGCAGTATCATTTCAACACCGCTCTGCTTTTAGCCTCGAGGCTTCAGGAGGTGATATATGTGCTAATGTAAAAGAGGTGGTTGTCTTGATGAGTTTTTTTCCACACACCATTTACCACCTTTATTCTTCTCAATAATGAAAGGGTTAACACGTAAACAAGCTGATTGAGAGTGCGAGAGGCTCAAGAGTTTTTCACAGTGGTGGTACCAGCCGTCTTAGGGGGTGTGTCCACATGTAGCCGAGGACACAAGAATCACATGACACACAAAGGGGTGTGGCTACCAAAGCACAAGGAGCACAAGCACCCGTGAAATGTGAACAAAACAATGAAGCACAGAAAAACCAATGCTGTATTCCCTATTCACTACATAATGCGCTACTTTGGGGTTCCACCATTTTGTAGTAGTGTCAGACCCTTTTCAGTGGACTCAATTAACACATCCAATAATGCACTGCAGAAGTTAGTGTACAACCCATGTACATTAGCTGGCACCAGTGGATAGCAGGTGGATACCCATAATGCACTGTGCCATTTGGTAAAAATTCCCATGAGGTAGTGTTCCCTATAATTGTGCACTATATAGTGAGTAATAGAGGGAATAGTGAGTAATAAGCCAATTTCAAAACATGCCAAGACAGAGATGGAAAGAATATAGACACAGAGCCAAGAACAAAGAAACAAAGAAAAGGGCATGAGGATGCCGAGTTGACCCTCGATGCCGGGTGCATGAATAGGTCATCACTTTGTTTGGACTGGTTCTGTACACATGTGTCCTGGCATTCTAGTGATTCACGTATATATCTAACAACATTGTTATTCCTCTCGCAGCTGTGAGAAAAACAGCCAAGCTATTATGATGCCAAAGAGCATGATTAATGCAGCCAACACAACCTGGACGGCAGCAGGCCAAAGACACATTTACGCTCTCGCAGCTCTGAGAGTGTCACAGAGGGACACACACAGCAATAACTCAGAACTCCTGCGAGTGTGTGCTTGACATGGACATGGACATGGACACACTTTCACAAACTTGGTATGGACTTTACTGAATGGGTTTTTGAAAAGTGTCCACCGCTTGACAGGCACAGCCCACGCATTTACACCTGCTCCAGGGAAGGTGGCTGTTAGGAGTCATGCCAAGGGACTTTTATTGTTGTAGCGTGGTAGGGGAGGGGAGTGTTTGAGTGACTGGGTGAGTGTTTGAAACCGTCCATAGGTGTTGTTGAGCAACAGAGTGAGTGTGAAGATGCTTTCCTGACGAGTGTGAAAGTTGCTAATGATAATGCAGCAAAATGGGAAACGTACAAATATAACATTTCTCGCCTTCACTGCTCATTTCAGTTGCTGCAAAATGTGTGTGTGGAGTTGTATTTCATTCGGAGTGTGTGTGATATAAAGGAGTGTAATCAGCCCCAGCACAGAAATCAACATGATGCTTCATAAATAACTAACACTTGACCTTGTCTTGGAGCTAAATTACACTGCGGTCTGTCTATCCATCCATCCATCCATTATCTGTAACCGCTTATCCAATTTAGGGTCGCGGGGGGTCCAGAGCCTACGTGGAATCATTGGGCGCAAGGCGGGAATACACCCTGGAGGGGACGCCAGTCCTTCACAGGGCAACACAGACACACACACATTCACTCACACCTACGGACACTTTCGAGTCGCCAATCCACCTGCAACGTGTGTTTTTGGACTGTGGGAGGAAACCGGAGCACCCAGAGGAAACCCACGCGGACACGGGGAGAACACACCAACTCCTCACAGACAGTCACCCGGAGCTGGAATTGAACCCACAACCTCCAGGCCCCTGGAGCTGTGTGACTGCGACACTACCTGCTGCGCCACCGTGCCGCCCGCGGTCTGTCTACCCTGTGATTAATCTATTTCCGACAATGATAGAATTCCCACCTTGATTTGGCTGAACACACCAAAACTTTCAGTACACCGCTTTGCAGCTTTGACTTCTACAGAGCATTTTCATATAGAATAGGACACGCTGAAGCAGCTGCACATGAACATAATGGTACTTTTCCACTGCAGCGTACCTTCTCTAATCAACTCTGATTTTTGGACTATGGTCGGCGGTATGGCTACGGCGGTGGTAACGCTAAGCATTATTTACTCATTGTGGATTGGCGTTTTCATGTTGTTGTTGTTTAGGCACAGCTCCATCATCAGTTCAGACAGATCAGTAGAGTTTGTTCCTTCAAAGTTGGAGCGTCCAGTTCTCGCTGGATTCTTTAGTCAGCCACCGATCCAAGGAGCGTTTGAACCTCTTCAAAAGACCACAGCGTAATTTTACGAACTGCCGTTGTGAGTCGAATAAAAACAAATACGGCTGTAGCTGGAGATTTTACAGATGGAGAGTTTGTGCAGGACGTCTGCATTGATTGATGTAGACTGTTGAAAGATTTTGTTCTCTACACTGAGCCCCGCCTCCCGAACCCACACCACTACAGGATTGGCTTTGTTGTTTCTCCCTAACATGTGAGAGGCTGAGGCTGTAATGAGGCAAAGCGCTGTAAACCACAGCTGCGTGAGAGACGTCGTCAACTTCAGGTCTCGTATTGATTAAGGAATAGTGCCCCCAGCTCCAAAGGTGTTTTAGGGCCACTTCAACTCAACTGTTTTGGAAATTCAATGTTTGCGCTTTTCAGTGAGTTTTCCCTGTGCACTCACACCCATGTGCCTTAAAAGTCAATGTAGATGTGCAAGCGGAACAAATTTCTGTCCCGTACTCAAGTGACTTTATATTATCGAATTATTATGACTTTAATCTCAAAATAAATAAAAAAATTCATTGTCTGTAACTGTTCATCCAGTGCAGGGTCGTGGTGGGTCCAGAGCCTACCTAGAAACACTGGGTGCATGGCAGGTACACACTGTAGGGGGCGCCAGTCCTTCACAGGGCAACACACACTCACACATTCACTCACAAACTCACACCTATAGACACTTTTGAGTTGCCAATCCACCTACTAACGTGTGTTTTTGGACCATGGGAGGAAACCGGAGCACCCGGAGGAAACCCACGCAGACCCAGGGAGAACACACCAAACTCCTCACAGACAGTCACCCGGAGGAAACCCACGCAGACACAGGGAGAACACACCAAACTCCTCACAGACAGTCACCCGGAGTGGGACTCCAACCCACAACCTCCAGGTTCCTGGAGCTGTGTGACTGCGACACTACCTGCTGCACCACCCTGCGATACACTTTGTGTATCAGTAATAATTAAAAGTATATTTAAGACGGTAATGGTTTTAAGGTGGTACCTGAAATTTAATTAATATTCACAGCAGAACCAATTTTTTAAACCAAAAATGATCTCCACAGGTTTAAGTCTTGCATTTGTCTGGCTGTGTGTCAAACTTAACTGCACTAATGGTTGCCATCAAATCTTCACAGCAATGTTCCAAACGGAGAACAAAAACCTGAAGTTTGGGTTTAGACTTCTGAGACAGTAGCAGGTCCCTTAAATTCCTTAATCGTCCTGTTTTAGGGTGGTCACTGACTTCTGCACAGCTCTGTGTTTATTTACCTGTTGTACCAGGGTAAGAATTTCTTTCAACGTTTAAAATGCAATAGGTCTTCTTCAATTGCAGACAAAAACAAACAAATAAACAAGACAAGGAAGGCATAATTAATGTAAGACCTCGAAGTTAAGAAATAATAAAGAACGGCTGTTAAATGAATGCAGCAGTTTATTTCCAGAGGAAGGCTTTCTTTCAGACAGGTTATCTTAATTCTGTGTATAATTACTGCTGGATATGCATTGAGTGCTGTCATTATAATGTGCTTTGTCATACTTCTCAAATTTACTGCGGCAGGCAATTATGCGCATTATAATTACAGCACCTGAACAATTTCTAATGTGTGTGAAATGAATAAATGCGAGATTTATTTCTGCTTATGAATACGCTTCAGCAAATGTACTCCTGAGTAGTGGCATTTAGTCAAATAAAGCTAGTCCTTGAGGAGCTGGACAGACCAGAGTCGATGATTGAGGATGTCAATATTAACATGAAATTAATGGAAGTTTTATGACTAAGTCCTGTGAGTTCATTAATTCACATATAGGCCAGATCTCCAGGGGCTGGTTTTCGACTCTATTAAAGCTGTCTAGTTGGGAAAACCTGAACCTAGTTTTTCAAAATTGCTACATTATTTGATCCTGAAGATTTAATTCTGGAATCTGTAATTACCTTTAACCCGGATTAAATGCTACATCTGGGATTTATAAAACGTGAAGCAGAAATCTTGGTTACTTTTGATACCAAACGCTAGCATAGTTTTTAATCCCACATTGAGAGGAGGATTAAAGCTGAATTAACAAATTCTGAGAACACAATTGGGCAGCAGGTAGTGTCACAGTCCCGCTCCGGGTGACTGTCTGTGAGGAGTGTGGTGTGTTCTTCCTGTGTCTGCGTGGGTTTCCTCCGGGTGACTGTCTGTGAGGAGTTTGGTGTGTTCTTCCTGTGTCTGCGTGGGTTTCCTCCGGGTGACTGTCTGTGAGGAGTGTGGTGTGTTCTTCCTGTGTCTGCGTGGGTTTCCTCCGGGTGACTATCTGTGAGGAGTTTGGTGTGTTCTTCCTGTGTCTGCGTGGGTTTCCTCCGGGTGACTGTCTGTGAGGAGTTTGGTGTGTTCTTCCTGTGTCTGCGTGGGTTTCCTCCGGGTGACTGTCTGTGAGGAGTTTGGTGTGTTCTTCCTGTGTCTGCGTGGGTTTCCACCGGGTGACTATCTGTGAGGAGTTTGGTGTGTTCTTCCTGTGTCTGCGTGGGTTTCCTCTGGGTGACTATCTGTGAGGAGTTTGGTGTGTTCTTCCTGTGTCTGCGTGGGTTTCCTCCGGGTGACTATCTGTGAGGAGTTTGGTGTGTTCTTCCTGTGTCTGCGTGGGTTTCCTCCAGGTGCTACGGTTTCCTCCCAAAAACACACGTTGGTAGGTGGATTGGCAACTCAAAAGTGTCCATAGGTGTGAATGTATGAGTGTCTGTGTTGCCCTGTGAAGGACTGGCGCCCCCTCCAGGGTGTATTCCCGCCTTGCACCTAATGATTCCAGGTAGGCTCTGGACCCACCGTGACCCTGAACTGGATAAGGGTTACAGATAATGAATGAATGAGAACACACTTTGTACAGAATTTTTTTTAAACAAACCTGTATTTGGGAAAAATAATTAAAAACAGTCACACAAATAAAATATTTAAATAAAATATTTAAAGTTACATTGTAAAAAACTTGTTTAAAACATATTCTAGGTAATAGCATACTTAATCACAGGAAACCAGAGCACCTGGAGGAAACCCAAGCAGATACAGGGAGAACACACCAAACTCCTCACATACAGTGACCCAGAGCGGGGCTTGCACCCACAACCTCCAGGTCCCTGGAACTGTGTGACTGCAACACTACCTGCTGCACCACCGTGCAACACACTGTGTGTATCGGTAATAATTAATGGTATATTTAAGACGGTAATGGTTTTAAGGTGGTAACTGAATTTTAATTAAAGTTCACACAATTTTTTAAACAAAAAGTGATCTCCGCAGGTTTCAATCTTGCCTTTGACTGGCTCTCTGAGTTAGAGCAGATCTGAAGAGTGCTATCACCTGGGATTTGCAGAGAGGACAATTTGGCCTCTGTACCAGCCCCTGTCTGCTGAAGGACTGTCCATGAAGATGATGGCAACATTAGCGCGAGGCCGACGACTTTAATGCTTGCCTTCTCCTCATTTAAAATCAAATTGGGTGACCCACAGCGTCGACCCTTTCAGCTGTGCGTCAGAAACTCTTGGAGACATGTCAGGAATCCATTTCCTCTTGCCGTTTGTTCTTCTCTCTCTGCATCTCCAGACCAGCTCTGGTCGAGTGCAGCACGGCTGAAGCGATGATAATCAACAAGCATGAGGCGGAATACTGATGCTTTAAAAAGCCTGACCAGCACCAGAGCTGCTGACATTAGCCCTCCCTTCAGGAATAAGGGAGGACGATTGACTTTCTCAGAGTATAACTTTGAAAATGTCTGGGTGAGTGTGAGGGTGAGTATGTGAATCTGTCCACAGGTGCGAGTGTGTGAGTGACTTTGTGAGTGTGTGAAACTGTCCACAGGTGCGAGTGTGTGAGTGACTGGGTGAGTATGTGAATCTGTCCACAGGTGCGAGTGTGTGAGTGACTGGGTGAGTATGTGAATCTGTCCACAGGTGTGAGTGGGAGAGTGACTGGGTGAGAATGTGAATCTGTCCACAGGTGCGAGTGTGTGAGTGACTGGGTGAGTGTGTGAAACTGTCCACAGGTGTGAGTGAATGGGTGAGTGTGTAAAACTCTCCACAGGTGTGTGTGTGTGGGTGACTGGCTGAGTGTGTGAAACTGTCCACAATTGTGAGTGTGTGAGTGACTGGGTGAGTATGTGAATCTGTCCACAGGTGCGAGTGTGTGAGTGACTTTGTGAGTGTGTGAAACTGTCCACAGGTGTGAGTGACAGGGTGAGTGTGTGAAACTGTCCACAGGTGTGAGTGAATGGGTGAGTGTGTGAAACTGTCCACAGGTGTGAGTGTGTGAGTGACTGGGTGAGTGTGTGAAACTGTCCACAGGTGTGTGTGTGAGTGACTGGGTGAGTGTGTGAAACTGTCCACAGGTGTGAGTGTGTGAGTGACTGGGTGAGTGTGTGAAACTGTCCACAGGTGTGTGTGTGAGTGACTGGGTGAGTGTGTGAAACTGTCCACAGGATGAAGTAGCTACAGACGAACGAATGAACTGTAAAACTTTTCAAACACAACTTTTAATCTGACCATATCAACTGCACATTTGCAATTTATTAAGCACCTGAACCTGTTCTCAACCTGGTCCTTGCAAGTTTCTCACCAAAACAAGAGATTTATCAGCAGGAGGTCACAGAGCTCCTTCCTTCCGCTCAGTAAAGCACAATTCCAGGTAAAATCCTGGAGCCAGACGGCCCTGTTCCCATCCAAACCAGAGTTGGATTCCTCTGGGATCTGGAGAAGCACGTCCAGGCACTCAATACATGCCTGGGGACTGGCACCGAGCTTGTTGTTTTCCTGTGGATAATGAAAACCTTCCTTTAAACCCGTAAAACGTCTAGTCCCTGCTCTTGGGTCCAGCTTCCAACTGGCCACTTGTATTACTCATGGGTAGTTGGAGCTGTAGTCAGTGTAATTACTGAGTAATAAGCCCTGGGATTTAATAAGCTGGAGATGAGTGGGTTAAAACTGATTGCTCTCTTCTGTAGTTGAGCAAAATCAGAGGCTCTTAGAAACTTGGCTGGAACCTGGTTCTCTTGCCCATTCATTCAGCAATAATCATCTTTTTCAGTTATACATAGTTTTAATAAACAAAAATTGAAAAGTGCAGCAGGGTGCAGAACACATGGTCCTCTCTGTAGTGTGTGAGTGAGTGGGTGAATGTGTGAAACTGTCCACAGGTGAGAGTGAGTGAATGGGTGAGTGTGTGTAACAGTCCAAAGTTTGTGTGAGTGAAAGAATGACTGTAAAATTGTCCAAAGGTTTGTATGTGTTACTGAGTGAGTGTATAACATTATCCACAGGTGTGTGTGTGTGTGTGTGTGTGTGTGTGTGTGTGTGTGAGTGTGAGTGTGTGTAACAGTCCAAAGTTTGTGTGAGTGAAAGAATGACTGTAAAATTGTCCAAAGGTTTGTATGTGTGACTGAGTGAGTGTATAACATTATCCACAGGTGTGTGTTTGTGTGTGTGTGTGAGTGACTGGGTGAGTGTGTGGTGCCCTCTGGACTGGTGCTCTGTTCAGGGTGTGTTCCTAGTGTCCAAAGATTCCAGGGAGACTTTGGAACCAATGCATGGATGAAGCTTCTACAGCATGTGATTGAATGAATGAATTAATGAACAAACTAACGAACGAACGAACGAACGAACGAACGAACGAATGAATGAAAAACCAGGCAAAATTCCTAAAGAGCTGATATCTGTTTTTTAATTGCCATTTTCTAACCCAGTTCTCTCACAGGTCCACCCCCATTACTGCTTCCAAAACATCACTGCAGCTCTACACACTTGGAGGAGAACACTACCTGCTCAATTCTGTCATGCTGCTTTCTTTTGAGTGTCCCATTTTTGCTGCAGTTGAGCATCTAATCTCTTTAGGAGTTTGAAAATGTGTGAAGGAGAATGTTTAGCAAGAGCTCTAGAAAATAACTTTTCCAGCATTCCATAACAATGCACAGTCATGGGTCCCTCATCTTAATCCCAGGATGTGTCCTTCCGGATGAACAGCTGTTAAAACCCTGCTGAGAAATATCAAGTTGTCTAAAAATGAGAGGAACGGTAAGTACACTAAGTACAATCCAGTCCTTGAGTAAACACTGCGTCAGAGAGAGGCGGCAGGGCTTCACCTTTTGTTGATTTATACTGTGTTTGGAGTGGAACGCTGTTCCGAGATTAGTCATTAAGTTCAGCCTCAGAGTTTGAAAAGAGGGAGTGCAGGAAAAACAAAATGATGGACTCAAAAGAGGTCAAGCAACAGGAGAGTAGTCTGATCACCTGCTGGGCTGCATGTCCCTGCTGTAGAAGGTGTGTTCAGTCAGCGTCAGAGTACATGAGGGCTGGTTCTCCAGAACAAGAACACCAAGAACGGACTTGAGTTCCACTGAGGAACGTTCTTATGGAGTCAATTGGCAAGAAACGTTTTTCTGACACTACAATAAAAGGTGGGATTTTGAGCTCAGTCTAAATTTGTCAAATCATGATCCAATGTGTTAAGTTCAAAACCTGGCACTGGACCGTTAGGGTCTAATGCAAATATGTTGAGCTTTGGGTGGCACTGGCAGAAGCTGTATTTTTCATTGTAATTATGTGTGGAACTGACATTGGGGAGGAAACTGGGCTAAAATCATCATCACCATCAACAACAACAACAACTTTCTCTCTTGCTCTCGTGGGAGGCAGTCACATTTTCTTCCTCTCCGCTCCTTATCTTTCCTGCTTGGCTTCTCTGGTCTTGTCTTGTCTTCCCTCAGAGACTCTCTAGCACCGCTCTTCAAATTAGAGTTCGAATTAGAAATGGAATTGATCAACTGGTCTCTCAATGCTATTGACACCATCTTCTCGGGGGAGCCCACCTGCCCTGATGGAATGATGCCAGGTGGATATGCCATGGATGGATGGGAGAGATGGCGCGTGGTATGTCTGGCGCCTCTTTCCATCGAGGACATTGAAGATGTATACTTATTCGGACCTACAATCGTGGGCTTTCTGCTGATTGGATTAGGCGTCGCGCTGGAATATTGTGAAATTAAAAGAGGTGGGTCAGTTGTAAACAGTCCAAGGAAACTGCCCAAAATGATTGATGAGATGGGCAGAGCCATTGGTGCACAGACTGGGACTGTGAGTAGAAGCTTGGATTCCATCATGGAGCAACTAACGGCTTTGAACTCTAATTTCGAGTGTTTGGAAGACCAGAGCAAAAATCAAACTTTGAATCAGAGGGACTATAGGTCTCTGATCTCAACAAACTGAATTTATCTGTTTTGGCTGCCCCAGCTATCAGCGGCCTCGAGCTGCTGATAGTCAATCTCCCCCACAGGAATGGTTGCTATGCACTCCCCCCACACCGCCATGAACACGCCTCCTAACTGCTTTTGTCCACGTTACTGAACTATCTGTGTGTGTATTGCTTGTGTGCTACAGGTGTTGTTTTTTCAAGATCACACACCGTGCTTCCTTTAAGGCACAGCCTGGAACCTTTTTTGTTACCAACACTTTTCCTGATGTAATCCAGCTCTTTCTTCTAACTGTAAGATGGCGCGGGGAACCTGCTGCCGTCGTGTCTGTTGCACATACCTAAC
Source organism: Hoplias malabaricus (assembly GCF_029633855.1). Lineage (NCBI taxonomy): Eukaryota > Metazoa > Chordata > Actinopteri > Characiformes > Erythrinidae > Hoplias > Hoplias malabaricus. The sequence continues at coordinate 9,906,483 of NC_089811.1, forward strand.
CCCTGTTAATGTGAGTGGACAGATGGAAGGTATTTCGCTGCAATGTTGTACTTGTATAACTTTGTATGTGACAATATAAAAGCTATTCTATTGTATTCTAACAACAACAGCAAAAACAGATAAAGAGATGTGGTGAAGATCTCACTGAACCTTAAAGATGCTGAGTGTCCGGGTCTCCTGACCCCTTGGTCTCAGCTGATAAACACAGAAGTGATTAGTGGGGATGCCGTAATGAGGACGAATAGCTTTAGAGCTGGATTCAACAAATTTGCTACATTCCAGTCTGGTTTCAACTACAGATGGCCCCTACAGACGAACAAAGGGACTGAAAGAGCTGTAATAGATGCGCTCTTCCTGCTGCTTTGGGAAGTAGAGGCTGTAGATTCTGCAGCAGTGTCCACCCTGCTCGTGCAACCTTTCTGCAGCTATCCCCTGGGGGAGACGTTCAGGCAATCCCCTAATGTCTCCCCCAGGTGCCGGGATGGCTGACCAGGGCTCTGTGTGACTGTGTGTTCATTGGGTTAAATTCAGAGTCTCAATTTCCTCAGAGTTAACTATGTATTCTTCTCTTCCTTCATCTACTTCTTTGTGCTTTACTTTTCTTCTTCTTTATCTTCTTCTACATCTTCTACTACAGCTTCTTGTTTTTGTTCTTTGTTCATATATTGTCAGATGAAACCTCCCCAGTCTGGAAGCTGCACACTGTTTTTAATGCTTAGGGTCTTAAAGCACAGGCTCTTCCTGCGGTTGTTTTTGTTGTTTTTGCACAGCTCCCGCTGTGAGTGGTGCCGTGTATAGGTTTTGCTTACAGTGCAGATACAGACGTCATAAAACAATGGGGCGTTTTGCGTTGGGAAGCAGGTTTATCTTGAAATATTGTTTCCTCGTACTTTTTATATTTAGCCAATTTATCTTATGCACCAGGGTGACATCATAACTATGGAAGCAGTGTATCTGGGGGGTGGGGGGTGGGGGGTGGTGGGGGATTAAGAACCCTCTGTGAGCACTGGAAAACTGAAATACTCCATATACACTGTTCACCTAAGAATGTGTCAAAACCCTGAAGTGAAAAGGTACATTCAGAATATAATGATCTGCGAAATCTGCTGAATGCCTCTTTTTCCTCTGTTTAGAATTTAAAATGGTTCAGTCATTGAGGTCAGTAAGAACCACACACTGCCAGGTCTACAGCGTTTTATATCTCTCCACAAACAGCAGTGAACTGCACAATTCTTCTGAGATTTTATAGGGAATGATGATGATATAATAAAGGGATATATCTCTCTACAATGAACATGGTTTGATAAATAACTTTGAGGCTAAATTTTATTAAAGAATGTGTCCGTAACATATTTGTGGTGCATTCATTTGTCTTACCAATATATTTTTAATAAGTATATAGCATGTGTAGTAAACATAAAATAATAATTTGTGAAATACCAATAGTCAATATGTAAACTAATAAAGTAATAGTTCAATTGCAAGTGAAGCAACTGTGTAACTATATTTCGTATTAAATATGCTTTACTCTGTAGTTATTGTGTAATAATAAATTAATAATTTGTTATAATCGTTGTATGGTAACCAAATAATTAAGGGATTAATTGTGAAAAAAAGTATTTATTGTGATATTATTCTATTCAAAAAGATAGGCAAAATGTCCTCCAGGAATGTGTGTGTGTGTGTCTGTCTGTCTAGCCGTCTATGTTCTGTACACAATTGAAGTTCACAGGGGTCAGCAGAGCTATTAAACTAAATTCATTCTTTTATATTCTAGGAAATCTTTTAGTTCTTCTCTAATACACTCTAACACACACTAAACATTAATTTCATTGTTGCAGAAGACCCCATTTAAAGAAAGAGTCTCTGAAATCACAGGCTTGATTGGAGCTCTTCTCTAATGGACATGATTTTCTTAGAAATTAAAAACCACTCATTTTCAGAGAATGAGAGCGGTCATCTTTTCAGAAACCCTGAAATGAATGGACGCCAAGAGACAGCTTGCTCTTCAAAATAAACAATATACACAGCGAGGATACAGTCACTGGGCAATTGGGACTTAAATTAGGAAAATGACCCACAAAAAAAAAGACTAATCCCAGAGTTTTTTTTTCATATAAAAATGAAATATAGTATCTATAAGTAATAATAATATAACACATAGTGCTTAGAGTGTTTAAACTCCTCAGTGTCACTGCTGGACTATGAATAGTCCACAATCAAAGATATGCAGCTAAAATTGTCCTGTGTCCACTGATGAAGGACTAGAGGGCGACCAGCACCAACTGTGCAGTGACAGATGAGCTACTGTCTCTGATTTTACATTTACAAGGTGGACCAACAAGGTAGGAGTGTCTAACAGAGTGGATAGTGAGTGGACACAGTGTTTTTTAAAACTCCAGCAGCAACTGCTGTGTCTGATCCACTCACACCAGCACAGCGCACACTAACACACCACCACCACATCAGTGTTGCTGCAGCTCTGAGACTGACCTACCACAGGAGTCCAGAGCATTTAATAATGGGGTTAAAGGGAGCTACATCTGGACTACATCCCATGCTCAGTGTGTAAGTGTAGAATGACAAATAAAGAAAAGACAAGAGTTTGGACTTCTTTAAACAGTTTAAGTACTGTTTGGGAGCACATTGTTTCACATGGCTGTTACCACTCCCACTTTTTTCCTAGTTTTAGAAAACTCTCGCAATATATTCCTGGAGCCTGAAGTTTTCCGTTTTAAAGAGAAATGAAGAGAATGTGGATTCTGGCTTTTCCAAAGCTGTGAATGGTAGTTTGCTGCCACCTCTGCCCTGTCCACTGCACACATTGTGTAAAGCAAAGAGAAACAAAGGAAAACCCAGTGAAATGTGGATGTAACAGACTGAGAGGTTCCTAGGACTGAAAGGTTTACTAGGGCTCCTTTCTGTGACTCATCCCAGCTCTCATTAATGCCGGGATGAATTGCCTTCCAAGAAACAAGCTCCACATTTTCTGTAATACAAGCCATTTAGTTGATTAGGCCCATCTTGTGGCACACAAACAAGTGTGAGATGAAACACATTCACCCTGCCTTGTACCTCACACATTAACACACAAACACACACAAAGGATATGTTTATGGTGGAAACCCCATCAAAAAACCCTACTCCATAGCATTTATCAGTGCTTTTTGTTTTAATGTTTACAGAAAATTGTATTCATCTCCTCTATTTACACCATGCTTCACACAAAAAGTAGTCGAGCACAAACAAATAAAAATGAATCCATGAGCTGAACTAGCCAAACCATTACGCTCTTCAAAACAAAATTACCAAGAAGGGTTCTTTGGAGCAACATCATAAAAGTGCTGAAAGCTAACTGAATCCATTCATGTGAAATAAATCCGTTTAAAATGTTTGAGAATACTGCCACAGAAACATTTTGTGCTGAAGAAAATAGTTTTAAATTGTTTTACAATCTGCTTTGGTCAAACATCTAACATCTATATCTGAACCACTCATGGATTTGTTTAAACTCACTCAGTCATGTTTAGCAGGTTTTACAATTTCCAGAAGAGGGCGACAATAGCAGTGTAATCAATTTATTTTTTTGTTTTTTAAGTGCTTCACAACTTTAAAAAGTGCATTACTAGTGGAGGCACAGTCTACAACAAATCTGTTCCAATCAAGTCTCCTATCTTGTTCCAGCTACAGGTGGACCAACAGATGGACTGATATTTATGAACTGCTTAAAACCTCCTTAAAACATTGTGTAATATTCTAAGACATTGTACAGTCCCATAATACCACTCAAGGGACATTTTTCTTTTTTTCTTTACAGTGTTTTAGCTAACCAACATAGGACCACCTACATTGATCCATTTACCTCCCCTGAATGTCATAATGTTTTTCCAATAGACATACTCTAAATCTCATAATGTAACATTACACAGTAGATGAAACTGGGGCATCAGGGAACATTAAGGGGACATGGCTTTGTGTTTGATTACATACCATTATAATAGTTTGACAAATATTTAATAATACTAATAAAAAACACTGTATATAATAGGTGATTAAAAAAACACTCTTTTTAGCCTTGTGGTATGATCTTCTTGACAAACATATTTTCTTTTTTTAGCCAGTCTCAGCTATACACTGACCAAAACTAATTTAACCGTTCAGATTCAGACCTTCAGATAGATTCAGATAGATTCAGATAGATAATTGATGGTCCATGTTATTTGCACATGAAAGTATGTTACACCGACATGACTCTTTCAGTTTAATTATTACTGGTCATGTTTAGTCTTTGATGGGGGAAATACTCACATTTTAAACAAGAAAACCAAGGTTTTCTTTCTTCTGGGGCCAACATCCATTAAAAGGCATCATTTCAAGAGAACCCTTCTTTAAGACCTTTATTTTGAAGTGCATAATAACCTCTCGACAGTTTCAATAGTAGATGATTGCACCAGTTTAGCTCATATTAGCAGTAGCCCTTGTTTACCTAACTGTCAGATTTTTTGTTTTGTTTTGTTTTTAATGTTTCTGTAAAAACTCTGAAGATTGTCAGAAAGTACTTGAGTAGGAAACTGTACATTTGTTTACAAACCCTGTTTCCAGAAAAGTTGAGACATTAAATAAAATGAAATAAAAACAATTATCTTTAACTGACAAAATCACAAAGACTAGATTAAAATGTTTTCCATTGAACAACTTGATTATATTTTGTAAATATAAACCCATTAGACATCTGCAACACACTCCAAATAAAGTTCAGACAGCAGGCTGTTTACCACTACGTAACATCGTCTTTCCTTTTAATTACTATGTGTAATCATTTGGGAACTGAAGATACTAATTGTAAAGTTTGTAAATCAAATTTTTTCTCATTTTGGCAATGCCCTCATCTGCTCAATAGTTCATGGTAGCCATTGCCTGATTCTCCTCTACATGATGACCACAGGAGACTGATCTGGACTGTACTCTTGCTGAAATAACCATGGACTTTCCAGGAAGATAAGTTGTCTTGATGGCATACATCTCTGATTTAAATAATCCAATGTTCACATTCACATCAACGAAAAAATCTTCATAGAGTGAAGTCACCCATGTTGTGGTCACTAATGTATCCTCCATACCATAAGATATGTTGGCTTTTGCACCTGACAGTTTGGATGGTCACTTTCATCTGAGATGAGCTTGGGCCCAGAGAATGTGTTAGCAGTTTTGCACTGTATCGATGGTAGAGATTCGCATTGCATTTCTTGATGCAGTGGTGGACTCTAAGTGACAACACATTTTTGAAGTCTTTCCAAGTCCATGTGGCTATATCCATCCTAACATTCTAATGCTGTGCCATCTGAGGGCGTAAATGTCATGGTCATTCCACAATGTTATCCAGCATTACCCTGATATTGACTGGTACTTCTCCAAATTTCCAGAAGCATTTCACAATATTAGAAATAGCAGATGATAAAAGACCTAAATGCTTTGCAAACCTCAACTGAAAAAAATTCTGTTTGACAGTCTCATGATATTTGGCATAAAGTGGTCAGCATCAATATATATGTATTAACAGCTGAGCCTTTTGTGAATGATCTTTAACATCTTTTATATTCACCTGCTTAATGCCTCAAAACAGATTTTTCTCACTTTTTTTTGCCCCATCCCATTTTTATGTTTTTGGAGTGCTGTGGCAAGTGCCAAATTAATAACTTCATATTGGTTACTAAAAACCAGCAAACATATATATATATATATATATATATATATATATATATATATATATATATATATATATATATATATATATATATATATTTGTTCTGTAGTCAACAATATTTAGATTCAAGAAAATGATAAATATTACTCAATATTGTTTTAATTGTATTGTAAAAAGTGCCCCAACTTTTCTGGAAATTGTTTGTATAATCCAGGATTTGAATTATTTACAAAATGCAAATATGTGTCTCCAAAACACTAGACACCTCTGGAACTGAGGCTCTGTCCTGTTCAGTTGATATGCAGTTAGTCTGGTATTATGAAGGCATCTGGAACGTTATCACAGAAGATGATGAATTGTTCAAATCTCCACTTCCAGGTAAAATATAGCAGCCCTTTGTAGCGCTACACTTTTGTGCAGAAGAACTGAACATTTAATGTTCTCCTCCAAGCATGTTGAGGCCAACTGTTCAAAAAGGCCCAAGAGGAAATATAAAAAGACAAAACAGAAGAGCTTCTTGAATGTGTCTGGACCAGTTCAGAGTCTAACAAATGTCCACTAATGCGTTCCGGAAAACACTTCTTTTCATTTCCATAGCTTCAAAAACACTTAAGATGGGAATCCACATGCAAAATCTACCATTCAAATTTAATATCAATGGCCTCCTGGGATTAGGACATGATCATGAACACTAACATTATTCTTTGTGACTAATACAAACACAGGACCTTCAAATCATGCAGAATTAACCCTTAAAATTCATAGTTATGGCAGATGATAACAGCAGCATGGTGAAATCCAAAAGGAAATGTTATGTACTCATAACACACCAAACAGAAAAGTTTGAAAAAGAAAAACATGCTAATTTTATGCTTTTCATTTCCACCATACGTGTGTTTGTAGGAGAGATTTTTTTAATTAATTAATTTTAAAGACAATATTTAGATGTTTGCCTGTTTTTGCATTTGCCATTTTCCTGACAATTAAAGAAATGGGATAAAGAAAAAAAAAATCTCTTACGAGGGGACATACTCTATTACTTTTACAAAAGGGAACATGCCTCTTGGTCTTAATGAATCAGCTGTGATCAGCTTTGTTCAAAACCCCACAAGTCCCATAGCAGCATTCTCCCCATCCCTTTTTAATGCTTTCAATGTTTACCTCCACTTAAGTGCACAGCAGTGAGGAGCAAAACTTAATGCAACGTAATTGCAATTTGTAAATTTGTAACTATGTAATTACTATGTAGAGCAAGTAAAAAAAAGTCATAATAATAAATAATAATAAAAATCAAGTACAGACTTAGGGTATAACCAATTTAGAAATTTTGTAATTACTTGTGGTATTACATCATCAAATATCAACATTAATGTAACGTCTTGTCTTATATATACTTCTTAATTCCTGCTACAATTTAGAAATACTTCTGCAACATCTTCATGAACTTAGTTAATTCTTTCCTTTATCAAGTTTCTCAAAAACCTCTTTACTAAAAGAACCCACTGAAGTTTAGCAGAATCACAACAAAAAAACATCACAGATTTTCCTACAAGGGTCCAAGCCCTGGTTCGTCCATCTTGGTCCAGATGCTTCCATCTTTTTCAGGCTCTTCAGGAACTGCCAACAGACACAAGATCAGAAGGGCACCATCATGATCTACAGAGTCTCCTCCTCATCCTCCGGTCCACTGCTCGTCAGTGCAGGCAGGGACTCTTTCAGCAGGATGTCGTCCACCTGCTTGGCACTCTCCTCCGATTCCTCAGGTATCGAAGGCGGCAGACTGTCTGCATCTGAGTTACTGATGACGTAGCCTGGGAGAGATGCGTGAGCATTGATAGAGTGCGCCCCCGAGCTGCGGTAAACCCGGCTGGAGAACAGCGTAGTGGACCGAGTTGAGGGTCCTCCAGCCGCCAGCTGGGATTGGCTGCTGGTGCTGTTGTTGAGGCCGGTCAGTACTGAGCCGTATCGGTAACTTCCACATACCACTGGCCCCTTCCAGTTAAAGGCCAGGTTCCAGCGGGTCCAGGTCTTCTTGACCTCCGTCTGGACCTGAGTTGGAGACACAGGAAATATGAACTTCTGACCTGACAATAATGCAATTTAAGAAAAAGGTTCTACGGCTCAAAGCATTCTGAATGCAAATTGTGTGATATTTTTAAACAACATATAACATACTTTTTGTTGGGTCACTTCATTTGAAAATAGGTAACATTAGACATACCACTACTTCACTGAAGATGACCACAATCAATCAAAACCAGCTCTTAACTTCCCAAGTAGATGCTACCTTCAGATGAAATGAGACTGGAGCTTTGCAATCCAGCTTCTTGCTCTTTAAACTCACCTCACCATTGCAGTAACAGTAGATTATGGACACGAAAAAACCCTGGGAGAAGAGAGAGAGAGAATGAATTTCCAGATTAGATTTGAGCATTAGAGATAGTAACCCAGCCAACACATCCACATGGGCAGGAAAGCTGGGTACTAACAAATTTCGTCCATTGGATGTCCACCAGTTTCAGTGATGAGACAAGTATGGGTTTAATACTGGAACATTAAGACAATCCACTATGAACCCATGTGGACACCATATATGGCACAAGAGAACAGGGACTAAAAAAGAACCAGGTTCTAGGGACCAGGACCAAATTTTCCTGATGTAAAAATATCAAATCAAGTAGAGCTGAGTAGGTACCATGCAGTGGTAAAGCACTATTAGAAAGAGTTACTTTTCCACCCATGCAGGCCCCTCTAAACTGTGTAGATCCACGTCTTCTGAGAAAATATGTTGTAATGAGCTCACAAAACAACTTCACATCTCCTGTCTCCATTTAATCATCGTGGACTATTTTTATTGGTCACCACTCATAATGGAAAGCTGGTACAGTATGTTTTAAGATCCTGTGCTCCACTGCTGGTCATTGAGACCAGGGATTTTTTACAACAGCATATCTTCCACCAGCCTGTAGTTTTCCTTTGACTCCTCAGGCATTGAAGGTGGCAGTGACATGCTCAAGAATCGCAGCTGAAGTACTGGATGAGTACTGGACAAGAGGGGAACTCTGAACACGGAGAGTGGAGGAGATTAAAGGTGGAACCAGACAGGAAACAGCACCATTCAAGATCCAAGGGCTTTTCAGTTTGACTTCTTTCATATGAACAGAGGCCTGGTCTCTCATCTTCATTCCCCTGCTGCAGAGGGAACAGGCAATAGAGAAGGTGTGAGAGTGTGTGTGGATGTTAACAGCATGGGTGCATAGCCTATCACCTGCCAGTGTCTGAGTAATGCAATACAACGTAACACGTTTCACACATTATTTTCCCCATAACAATGAGGACTGGAATCTAAGGCTGGACATTCAAAAGTGCACAACCTTGATTTTTCTGTGGTAAAGAATGGCCCTCCCTCTCCACAATGCCAGCCAGCCTGGGCATCTGCTAGGTGACATACATTACACTGTCAAAAGTATTCAGTCAGCTGCCTTTGCACGCATCCGAACTTGAGCGACATCCCAATGTTAATCCATAGGGTTTAACAGGAAGTCGTCCCAGCCTTTGCAGCTATAACAGAATTAATTATTCTGGGAAGGCTTTCCACAAGTCTGTGTTTATAGGATTTCTTCTAGAAGTGTATTTGTGAGGTCAGATATTGATGTTGGATGAAGCCTGGCTCTAATTCATCCAAAAGGTGTTCTAACAGGTGTTCAGCCAGTCAAGTTCTTCCACACCAACTTTGCTCATCGATGTCTTTATGGACCTTGCTTTGTGCACTGGTGCACAGTCATGTTGGAACAGAAAGGAGGCAAAATTGGGTCCAAAAAAAGTTGGAAGAAAAACTGAACAGAAGACACTATAATTAAAGCAGGGACTCATCAAACAAACTAAAGAACTCTTTCACATTTCATGTAAACAAACAATGCTTAGATCTCAGCTTATTTACATTTGCATTGCTGTAAATCACTGGTGTTAACCACTATTTTGTTGGAGATTAGCAGGAAGCGGTGGCTTCAGTAGAAAGCCAGACCCAGAGGAAAGTAAATAAAGCCCAGAGAATCCAACACTGCAGTTTCCTCACAACTTCAGCCCTTTCATCTGTACCTCCAGCTCTTAGTGTCTGCATTCCTAAGCATGCCACGTTTTTAGTTGGAATATTTTATTAAACACATTTCATTACACGTTCAGGAAGTACTTAACAGTAGCAACAACAAACTAGTGAACGCTCTGAATGCCAATGATACTGAAACTCAAGAGAGTTGCCTCAAAAGACAGCTTTATAGGGATTTTTGAATTATGGAAAACACACAAAAATGTGAGTGAAGATCTAAAAAGTTATACCAGCATCCACAATTATTTAGAATTTAGGTTTATTGTACTATTATCATGCTGTAATAATGTGGACATGCTGAATTGTGTTGAAACAGTCTTATTGTGTTGATGTTGTGTGGTATAGTACTATTACAGTATAATCATTGTGTAATCCAAAGTGTACAATATGTATAACACTAAACCAATTTCAGTACAATAGTAATAATGCAGTCATTTTTGTAATAATAAAATGTATAGTGTTATCATGCTGTAATAAGAAATTTTGTTGAAATATGCTTAGTGTTGTACTGTGTTATAATAATAATGTACATTTATCTGTATATAATGTTAATAATATTGTAACGTTGTCATGCTGTAACAGTGTAATTAAGCTGTAATTAGCAATTATGCTAAATACTTTTATTGTGTTGTATAATGTTATTAAATAATACAACATCCAGAGGTGATGTGCCCCAAACCCCAAATATTACTATAATATTATTATAATATAATAATAATAATATTATTACTAGTATTGTTTTGTGTGTGTATGTGTGTGTTTGTGTGTGTGAGTGAGAGTGTGTGCTTGTGTCCTCTCCCACTAATGAGTTAAATGCAGATTCCAGACTACTGCTGCGCTAATATGTACATTTCATTAAAATGATTTTTTGTTTTTACTGAAGACTTGTTGAAAGTTATTATTATCTGAATGGTGCTGATGATTGACAGCAGATTAGCTCCAAAATTCAATAAATGTACCCACAACATCAGAAGCTGAATAAACAAATCCATGCTTGAATGAAATTACTCTGCTACATTGGTGCTGGAGGGCAAAGGTTAGTTTGTGGCTGTGTTAGAATCTCATTGGCAGAGTAGACTCTTTCCAAAGAGAGTGTGAGTGCACAATTCTCCCTTTTCCCAAGGGATTCTGCTGTGGGAGCCAGGTTTCCCAAGTTGCTTCCCTGAGTTTGTTCAGATGGATACAGTGTGAATTTGGCTCTGAGTTTCAGTCTCGGCTCACGACTGTGATCTGAGGAGATGGAGAAATGACAGAAGGATGTGCCAGAAGTAGTTGGACGTCCCAACTCTTCAGCTTGTAGATTTCCAGGCTGAAGCTGCACCTGTCACTCTGCATTTTTCACAGAGTCTGATCGGCCAAGAGCCAGGTCCACAACTCTATTTCTACAGCATTTCTTTCTCAGTATCAATTCCTGATTTATCCTTCATCTTCGGCCAACATGATTCTTTACTTTCTTATTTATTTTATTTGTTCTTTATTTAGATCTAATTGTGCAAGGAGATATTTCATTAGAGCCAAAGGGAAGCATGAAATACTCTGGCATATCTGCACATAGAATCATACATGCATATACGCAATCACAACAAAAAAACTCAATTACTGAGGTAGTAGAGAGCCATAAACAATCACAGAGAGATGAAATTTGGTGGAAAGTTTCACAAAACAAAGGTAAAAATGGGGAAATAAGACTTTAAGGCATGCTGTTGTTCTAAGCCAAAATATTGCCAAAGATATCTTGAAAAATACTGTTTTGTTACATATACCCATTAAAGAACATTATATATATATATATATATATATATATATATATATATATTTGTGCTTTGCAATAATAGTTGGGTCTCCATTGTTATTGTTTGTAATTCAAAAGCCTCTCAATTTCTTAAGCTTCAAAATAAGCCCAAGGCCACCTTCCTGCATTGAAAATGAAGCTTGCAGTGGCTAAATGTACCACATTGAAGAGTATGAAAACACAACTATCAGCTCTGCCTGCCAAGAAGGCAGCCCTTTGGAGTCCCCAGGAGAACATTTTGTACATTTGTACATTTAAGAAGCTTGGAAAACTGTCAGGCAGATGGTAAATATTTCTGCACAATATTATATTAGTATTCCACTCACTCTGTATACAGTGAGCGGAAAATAAAAGACCACACATTGTAACACTCTCCCAATTATTCACACATAAATATGCTCAGTGCTATTTTTGAATGCAAGCATCATAACAGGAAATGTTTTTCATTTGCCCAGTCGAAGTGGGACCATGAGGATTTGATTGGATTCACACACAAAAATATGAATAAAATGGGTGGCTAGTTAGAATGCGACTCGTCGCTAAGGAACTGAAAGGTGTTTCCTCATTCAACAGAGCAGTTTCTCTTCTCCTCAAATCTGGGAGGCTTTATGTCTTTCTAGCCAATGTTTATCATTGACTTTGGTCAGTGCTTTAGATCCTTAGGTTTTACACACTAAACACTCATTTCAGTCATGGAAGCACCAGAAAGGTGATGTTCATTTTTTTATTAAAAAACAAAAGAACCCATAAAATTCAGAGGATATTTCCTCACAATTTGTTACATCACCAGTAAATTTGCACACTGGAAATACCTGCGATATAGTTACACGGCTGTTCTTTGCTGCTATAAAACTAAACAGCTCGAGTTACAAGAGTTTCTGTGTTAATTCAAAGTGTGAATACAAACTTACTTGTACTTGCCATGTACAAACATTTTTTAAACACACCATCCCACCTTAATAGATTTGAGCTTCTGACCAAGGAGCAGTTCCCCAGAATCATCAATTCTGCCTTTAAAGCAGCAGAATACATCAAATGCAAATGGTATCTGAACATATTTTAATGTGGTATTGATGATAAAAATATGTTTAATTCTAATGTTGCTACTGCACTGATAACACTGGTACAGAACCAATATCCACAGACGCAGCTCATCTCTGAGTACAATTCACCCAATCAATGACATGTGATTACATTATGCATGCAGCTCCTGATGTGTAATCAACTCCTACCTGAAAGGAGTTGAAAAAGAGCTCGAAGTACATGCGGACCTCCCAGCCGAGACCCTCGAAAGTGTGTGGCATCCCCACAAACACGATATAGTGCACGCCAAACACCAACACCAGCACCAGCGTGGACTTGGCCAACTTCCTGCAAATGAGTTTCAACAATTTCACACTGTTAAAAGGAACACTAGTAAAAGACAGTGTAATATTATAATGCTTTAGTAGGCAAGTCAGTTTTAAGATATATTTATATTATATATATTTAGATATATTTATAAATATTAAGATATATTTATAATAATAATAATAATAATGATAGAAAAATAGAACACAAAAATAAATTGAATTATTATGCATCACCCTTGAATTACAACAAGATCTACAAGAATCTGAACATACAGACAAACACGAACAGCCAATATTTGCACAATTTTAACATCATGATTTGTTGTGATTCCTAGTTATTTTACGATTCTTAAACCAGCTCCTGTTCACTGATGGCATTTCTCTCTAAATCCACACAAACCTTGTTCTGTAGCTGAAGAAGTATGAGTGTGGAGGCATAGGATTATGGTCACGATTTAGACTTGGTAACGTTACACGCTGCCAGAAATGAACATGTGCATTCACAAAGGATAAAATATATATGAACTTACACAGAAAGACATTAAACAATGTGCTGTTTATCAGTTTTTAATATTTCAATCCACAGTTCAAGGCAAGTTCATGCAGATTAAACAGCTTTTGAGACTCTGAACAGAGATCTGTTTCTCAGTGAAGTACACTGTGAGTGAAATCAACAACTTACATTTCCCTCTTCATATGGGAATGTAGCTCTGCGGACAGTGAGTCATACCCAGACCCATATTTTGTTATCATATATATGGCTCAAATTCTCATTGGATCTAAATGAATAATTGCAGAGCTCCACCCACACACTTCCTCAGAGAATGGCTGAGCTATGTTCCACATTCTCAAGCTCAATAACCAGAAACCGGAGGATCCTGTGGGGATGTATTTAAGCAGGAAAGTAATAAATGAAGGTTAAAAGTGGGGATATTAGTGGGTTTTCAGTGGGATTCTATAAATGTGGCTTTCTATTAAGCACAGAAAATAATACATACTGTACGTTTACATTAATGTCCTATAGTTGTATTTAATGGCAAACTACTACAGTATTCTGCAACAATCAGAGACCACTCATTCTCACAGCATTAGAATTTGATTATTATTCTTTTTTTTAATGGACTAAGTTAAGCAGGTCACTCTGACTCAAAAATCAAAAGTAAACCACTACTAATATGTAATTTAAAGCACGTGTTACAGTAGTCATATGTTCTTTTTGTCACTCTTCTAATACAGCTGAAATATATTTCTCTGAGCTGTCGACTGAACTCTAAAACACATTCAAATGAGCGCTTAAGTTATTAATAAAATATAAAATAAAAGTCATTAATATAAACAAACCATGTCAAGATATTCACTAATACAAATTACGCAGTAGAACAAATAAAACCAATATATAGTATATATATATATATATATATATATATATATATATATATATATATATATATATATAATACACATTTACAATTTAGACACAATACAATTTAGTAGTTATAAAATAGTACAGTTTAAGTACACTCTCTTTTTCCACAAGGAAAGGCAAACAATGTAAATCTAGCAGTGAAATGATTTGATGACAACAACTCACTCCCATTAAAAAAAAAAAACAAGAAAACAACTACACAGAGAAAGTAAACATACAAATAATTCAAAAGACAAATTGACTTATACCCAATAACAAACAACTAAGAAGACGACTAACCAATAAAATAAAATAATAATAATAATAATAATAATAATAATAATAATAAGAAGAAGAAGAAGAAGAAGAAGAAGAAGAAGAAGAAGAAGAAGAAGTAGTACAACGTATATAGCGCCTTTCCCTCAAGGATGCTTTACATATTGCTTATATACATTGAAAGAAAAAAAAATTGAGAATTAAGTTACTGGGGAATAGGGTAAATAGGGACATAAGTAAGCAAATAAACCTAGGGCTGCCCACCGCTCTAGGGCATGTGTGCTCACTGCCCCCTAGTGTTCACTAGTGTGTATAAATTTGTGTTTCACTGCACAGATTGGGTTAAATGCAGAGAATTCTAATTCAAAAATGGGAAAACATGTGAACCACACTAACCTACAATCCTCAGCAGGAACAAAAGACAACACTGAGACTGGGGACAGGGCTTTTAAACAAATAAGAAACACCTGGGTGCGTCACATGAGAGGAATGAGGTGTGGCTAGGGAAACATGGTCATGAGCAAAGAAGCACAAAGGGAAAACATGTAATCTCTGAGATAAAAAGATTACAAATAAGATATAAACATGTAAAACAAATCAGAGATCTCAAATTAACATAAAATAGGATATATTCAGAGATAATACTATAATAAAACTAAGGAGAATGTCCAGGGAACTGGGCATCTCTGTCTGTATGTGTTCCTGGTATGTTCCTGGTTTGAACTTTCCTGGAGAGTGTAGTAGGGTGAGTTTGCACTGTTTTAATTTGCCAGTGTTTTCTGTATAGTGTAATGTCTCTTGTATGCAGCAGACTAGGGTTCAGTTCCCTGCTCAGGTAACCACACTCTGTGACATGGGCAAAGCTTGTGACTCTAATGTTGCTTCTGGAACACTATCAGGTTCTGAATGCCGTAAAATATATGTTTATTTTACGCTTCACTTTCTTTCCAGGATTAGATGTTTGTACATATTTTGAAAACAGAACAGATCTGGATTTAGTCGGCGGCTCTGTTTACGTCGCTAACGCTAAGCCACTGATCCGATGTGACTCATCGAGACTGACGTGTTTCCACACACCTCTGTGAACTGCTTCCTATTCTGACTGAGGGCTGTCAGCTGAACAGAGTGACACCTGGAGACCATCCACTGATTACTGTTATTACACCCACAAAATGACACGCCTTCAGTGCTGCACAAGCTCCCGAACCCTCACTGTCCTAGCAGAGACCCTCAGCCTTTTATCCTCCCTGAAGCGCAAGCCTGTAATTATCAGCGCTTTCTGTTGTGTGATCTGTGCTTCGTTATTTTTGTGTTTGCTCTCCTTTCTATCTGGATCAAACAGGTGGTTAAACCAGGCTAACGCGGCTCTATTTTCAGTGTTGACTGCTGTGGCTAACATGTAATGTAGGTGGACATTCATAAGGCTACAGAAGTAACAGCTTATTCCTTTGGGTATTCCTGACCACAACTGGCTTTACGACAACTGACAACTGGAATAAATTTTAATTGATGCCTGTGTTATAGAAGTCAGTGGCGGTGAAAGTCTTTCTTGCAGACATCATGCTTACCTGAGCAGGGAAATGAACCCCAGTCTTAGGTATAAGACTATAGTGGTGTCCACTACTCTGTACTAACAACATCCAACCCACCACAACTATCAACTATACACAACTATAATAGATGGGTCTCCTGAGTGGCCCAGTGGTCTATGCATTGGCCCTATCATCGGGAGATCACTGGCTTGATACCCAGCCAAGAGCATCTGTCAGTTGGTGTGACCTGGGCAGTTGGTGCTCTCCTCCAAGACATCGGACTGTTCATTGCCATTGCATTAGCTGAGGTTTGAAAAGAGACAGATGTTCACATCTGGTGGCATCATGTGTGATGAGGTTAGCTAACAGCTTATGGACATTCAGTCAGTAAACACTCAGGGGTGGTTTCACTGGGCTGTCCATTGCCATTGCATTAGGTGCAGTTTGAAAAGAGACAGTGGTTCACGTCATGTCTCAAAGGAAGCATGTGCTTGTCCTTAGCAAATGTCTATTAAATCCTACGTGGATCTCTCTGCTTTCTCCTGCTTTTTTAAATACAGCCAGTTTTGCCCAAGGCTAACACTCTTGGGTCTTCTTTCTCATTTCATGACACTGAAAGCCAATTCTACCTCAGTGTTATGCCTCATTGAGGACAAGTCATTGAGAGCAACATTCCATGTATACGGTGCTAAAGCCATTAGCTACAAGGCCACATGAACATGAATCAAGCAGTTTTAAACAACAATACTTTATTAAAGTCAGAGTTGTGTAGTCCTGTGTCATGTCCATGTTAGGAATTTTGGGTCTAAGCTGCATTTCTGAAAGACCAAATGAGTAAGATTTTCAGAAATTGCTGCCTGCCGTAAATAACTCCAAACCAGATATGATTTGTCCTATGCACAATTTTCCTGAAACACTATCATCTCACAGAGGTTAGAAGTTACCTAATCTGTCCCTTTTGTGTTTCCCTCTGTGCTGAAAGAAACTATAAATAACTAGTAATGGCTAGCTCAGTATAATTTTTACCATCAGCTACTCAGTACAGTGGACATGAAGTGTGATTATTCAGACACTGAACATGGCACATTGTATTCACTTCCTGTTCAATTTCTGCAAACTTTCACCAGTGACAAAAACTCACCCACCAATCAACTGTTGTCTCTGGAATTGGCATAGCAACAGTCAGCTAATAAGCTTATTGTATTTGTGTTCTGACAGAACTGCGCAGAGTGGACTGGTATCAAGGTGAAAAGGTTTACTAAAATTTGACTAAAAGAATATTGCAAGGAATTATCAAATTTTGTATGGAATTTATGTGAATATCTGGCAACCCAGCCTGAATAACAGCCCTAAAAATGTATTTACCCTAAATCTATCCCAAAACGTAAACAAAGACATGACAATAAAATGTGAAATGTAAGAAATGCAGGATTTGTTCTATTGCTAACAGAAAGCTACGCTAATTTATAACTCTTCTTTAGGACAATTACAGAGACTCTGAGTGTGTTTAGTGATACAGTACCACCAGGGGATGGAGGCTTCGTTAGTGAACGTACAACAACTAAATAATTAAGAACTCAATATATAAATAACTATGTTTTGGGAGGTAGTGTCTTTTCTGTGAACGGTTTATGTTTTGCACAGTTTGGTAGAAAAACACTCACCGGGGCAGGACTGAACACACCGGCCTAACAAGCTCTACAGAGGGTCAGCTCTCACTATGCTTCTTTCGTTTTTCTTTTTTTGAATGTACTCAATATCAGTGTCAGTGGAAAAAACTTTCACCAGAGAAAGAAAATCCTCATCATGTACTGCTATCACAAGTATTAGCATGGTTAGAACAACATTCAGCCAATCAGATTCCGTGGTTTAACTGTTGTATAATGTGTAATGTATGTGCACAAACCTGTACTGTTTTCTCGTGTCGTATCTGCCGGCATTTGTCTCGCGGATTTTGGTCGCCAGCACTCGCACGATATTCACGAACAAGATGAAGTTCAGCTGTGGAGGAGGAAATGGAGGAATAAAGAAATCAGTGGGCTGGGAAATTGCTTACAGCAGCTGGGTGTGATATCTAATCTGCAAAGGAGACGCAGCGTCTTATCTGGTTTCTTCTCACAGTGCTCCATTCCTTTATCTCTGCACTAGACGCCTTGTATCTCTGTCAGTGTGGAACAGATTACATGGTGATGGTTGGTATTATTATTGAATGGGAAGCTGAAAGGATATCAATAGTTCCCTCACATCTGAGAGTCTTTTTACAGTTGTAGCAATTAAGCGATCTGCTGACCAGTGGATTACTACACAATGGGTATTTAGTGCTTCAGATAATAGACACTTTTGGTCTGTCCCAAAACCTAGTGAGCTGCCTAGGTAGGCACTGACTACATTGAGCGCTGTTTAAGGAGACAGTATTCTAACGATCGTCTGTCCTCATGGGTCAGATTACTGGGACTCAACCGGTGTTTTTTATATTTACCTCAGCAGCTAGCTTCGCCTCTGCGTTTCAGCGCGGTGGATTCTAATCTTCCAATTATTATCTCAATCTTTGCTCTGGGAGAAGAACGAAATGGATGGGAGTTTTTGTGTTGCATCCAGAGATTGCCTTCGCAGCTGAGGATGGGTTCGATGCTGCCTTAAAATTCAGCCAAATTAAGATATCTTTGGAGAATTATGTTTTATCGCAACTGTCTGCTTAATCTGAATTGGCTTAAAGTTGAATAAAGTATTTTAGTAAGTAGTTCTCCCAGGCTGAAAATGAGTATGATTCACGAGAGGTTGAATCCTCTGTGTCTCTCTACACCCTTCGTAGGGCAACATCTAGGCAAAAAATGTATGTTTTTCTGTACTCATGTACATTCCCTGTTTCTAATTACTAGGTGCAATATTTTTAGATCTATTATCTGGGATGTACACTATGTAGGGAGTATGGTTCTACTTTGAGACGTTTTAGGATGTTTACAAATGTGATAGGTCAGCGATTCATACTTAGATTGAGGACTAAAACTGATGAAGGAATCAATAAAACTATTAAAACACAGTTTCTATTTGTGTCTGAGTAGTGAGTAGTTCCCCAACATGGCCGCTGCTCTACACAGTGACAATTTTATTTCTAACCTTGAGAGGGTGCTATTGCTCATAATTAGCTTCAAGTTATTTACCATCTGCTTTATCTAGAAAAGAATAAGAGCTTAGTCTCACATTTACTGCAGTTACATAGATATATACACACCCCAAGCCATAAGCTGTGGTATCCAAATGGCATCTGAACAGGAATTGCAGTTGGTAATGATCAAGGTAATTGCAAATACAATGGGTCTACAGAGTTTAAGACCATTCAAAGGGCTTTGAGAGTTCAGCCTCTAATCTGTTCAGTTAATTAGGGTCAAATCCCATTCATTCACTCCTTCCTCATTCATTCATTCTAGTCTAATGATAAAAGCTTCTATGCCTGGGTTCATGCCAAATGTAAGTGTTTGCTTCAACAGTTCAGAATGGCATGAATGACTTTAGTCACACAGGAGAAGTGATTAGACAATTTGCCCAATGCATAAATGCAGTTCTGGCGTTCCTGAGAAAAACAAGTTTTAATGGCTTTGAAACATACCATTGAGTTTCATTCTTTCACGCACAAAGGAGCTATGATAAAAAACAAAATGGACTGAATAATAGGGTGAGCATTCATTGGGGGTGACACAGAGATTCTGGACGTTTTGCTGAAAATTAAAGAGTCCGAATGTTCTTTTAGATTTAAATAGAATTTAATAAATATATATTATTTAATTGTTGTAAAATGCTAATTTGTCCCTGTAATATGTCCTTGGCAAATGTGGACAACTCATTTTCAGGGTGTGCTTGCACCAATTTGACTAAAAGTCCATTCCCAACATTCATATAATGTATACTAACTGTATACTAAATGTATTTCACCTCTCATGGATGTACACACATTTCTGAAGGCTACTCAGTGTAGCCAGTAAAGGCAATGGTAGATATTTTAATACACTTTTAATAAAATTCAGAGCATGTTTCCTCACCTTTTGCACACTGCTCTCGAGTGTGTTTGTGCTGGAAAAAAAGTTTTGTGATTGTACCCAGCCCTGGCTTGGTAAATGGGAAAGAAACTAAGCATCTCAATCTAAAATGCCTCTGGCTTTTCTTTGCATTGCTGGGTGAGCCACAGCCAAGAAACGGGGGCCTTAGAATGGTGAAGAGACCTCTGCATGTTGAAAAACATGAGAAGACATGAGGATATTGCTCTATTCTAACTCTATAGGTGGGTAACACTACTTATTTTGTTTGTGGTTTTATATGTAATAATTAGTTTAAGGTGGAACTTACTCAAACCGCTAACGTTCCATGAAAGTAAACACAGAGGAAAAGTGCTACAAAACTAAACAGCTTGAGTTACAAATGAGTATCTGTGATAATTCAAACAGTGAACTTCAACCATCATCAGGCTGCAGTCACTTCTTACTCAAACACACAGTTCCACCTTAAAAGATGTGCAGTTCTTGAACAAAAACAAACATGAAGGGCAGTTTGTTTGAGAACAGCAGTTGTCCAATAAACCTATAAGGTCCAGAGGGAGCAGGGTCTTTTCCTAACCTCCTCCAAAAGTTACATAGTGCTGAGCCCAGAGCGGCAAAGAAAATGGCTCAATTCTCCCTATTAAAGCTCATTGGAGCATCACAATGTTTTTGAAACTGTAATTTTAAGGTCAAAATTCTACCCGGAGTTCCTTTAATCTCAAATCCACTGAGTGACTGAGGTTTGGGCTCTGGGGTGGCCAGTCCATGAGACTCAGACTCAGCTTTATTGTCATTCAAACCATGTGATACAGTTACCCATGCTTAGTGTATAATTTACAAAGATAAATATAAAATAAAATACATTTTTATAACTGAAAAAAAACATTAATATAAAAATGGTTAAAAAATAAAATATCGCACATCTGTCTGATTTACACATGATTTAAATATTCCAGATGTTTATGTAAGCTCTGGATTTGTTGTAATAATCAGATCAGGCTGTTTTTACATTTAATATTTGCCCTGAAGCTTTTACTAAATTTCATGTGAATAATTAGCCCATAAAAGCAGAAGGTCAGTGGGGTCAAAACTACAGGACGGAGCTCTAATTTAACACAGCATCACAGCAACAGAACACAAATGTCTACTGACACTTTACACCTGACATCAAAACGACATCCACACTGAAACCAGAGGAAGTCAACAAACAGCAGGGAGTGGACAACACATGAATGGTAATGGTATAAAGGGCTGCAGCTGGCCATTTTGATGGATTCAGTTAACTGAATGCGGCCTCAATATACATTTGACAGAACAAACACAGCAACTGTACCCACCTTTAATAACTCCTCACTTCTATGGCATTTCATTCCTCTCATAACTTCATAACATTCATTTCAAATCCATCATCACGTGTACTGTACGGGAGCCCCTGAGATGAATTTAGCCACCATTTGTGTTGGGGTATCATGTGTGGTCTCCTACCCTCCTCCAAAATGTGCCTAGTGCAGTTTCTGCCATGCTGAGCACTGAGTAGCAATGACAGAGACCAGAGACACTACTCTTCTTATTACAACTCAGTGGAACATCACAGTGATTTGAAGCTGTAACTTAGAGGTAAAAACATAACTACGTAATGTTACTTTAAGATATAATTAAGACATTTTCCAACAATCACTTCAGAAAACAAGCACAAAAATTATGATTCACCCCTGTTTTGTGGCTGATTTTTCCATTTTCCCAGTGCATCTTCTCAACCTGCCACTAACTGATATTAATCCTCATGTGACGGAGAACATCAGCTCACTTTCGCTCACATCAAGACGCACTTTGAAAAATCTTGTAAGCTCTAGACCTAGCCCTGCATTAATGTATGCATGAACTGTTATGAAACACGAGGGACATTAGGGACAGGACATGGGTCTAAAATTACTGATGTCAAGATAAAAAGAGCAGCTCATAAACAGCCTCCTCTTCATCTTCCTCAGAACAGACAGAGCTGGGTCGGTATCCTGCTCAGTGTCAAGGGTTTTGCATTTAAATGACCCTCCACATCAGACAGCCCTCTCCACTCTGGAGCACCCATCTCGGACCGGTGGGAGCAGAATGTAGACAGCAGGGGCTAAAGGCCTCGTGGGCATGGTCTGTGTCCATTTACACAGCTCTCTGAAAAAAACGTTAATTACCTTAATAGGTAAACATGCACAGTACGTCCAGCTTCATCTCCATAATCAAGTATGTGTCTCAATGAAACACTTTGGAGCAGCTGCATATGAGCCTAAGGGTGTTATAAACCACCCAGGATTGGAATGGAAGGTAATGGAAGCCCATACTGTGATCCAGAGGTAATCATCCAACATCAGTACCTGACCCCAGCTGAGTTGTGATGGCTGATTGCCATCAAATATACACTGAAATGTTCTAGTATCCACTGCAAAGAATTTCTAGAGAAGCAGAAGTGCTAAATGTTCCCATACAGCCTTCCAAACTCGTTGAAATATAGCTGTAAATATAAGCGTTTCATCCACATCGCACACTCTAGAGCATCCGAGGCTGTTTCATGATGAAATGTTCATAATCAGTTTGGGATGTTCTTGAGAAAAAAGCCATTGCTAGCTGTGTCTCAAATGAAGATAGCATCCCACCTTTATCCCAGCTCTTAATTTCACTCCTGAATGGTTTGGAAAGAGGAATAGCATCTCTGTGTGACGCCACTGTGAGCGATTCACTGTAAGGGTCTTATTCGTGTTGGGGGTGGTGGGGTGGGATAAATCCATCTGCTCTAAAGCTTGCATGCCTCGCGGCTACAGATGTAGCCCAATTAGTCACATGATTAGTCACACAGCCCTATCTGTACCTCCGCAATTAAACACCATCACCATATTAATACTCTACCCGCAGACTAAGGGGGTTTGGGGGGGTGTATATGGTTTACACTCCACATCCCAACTGAGCTGTGTCTGAATACTGTTACTCCAATTAATATAATTTAACTACGAACATCAACATTCAACTGAACATCAAACGTATTTCTTGTTCTGCTATATATATTTTGGCTGCTGCCACTAGGGGTCGCAACAGGGGATTATTACAGTGCAGTGCAAATATCAGCAACCGCCATTCATTCATTTGATTTCCGCTAGAATAACAAACAGAGTGTGGTCTCCTCTCTTCCCCTGCACTCACCGCCAGGGTTTGCGCTTTTAGGTAGCTTTGTTCTGATCTCTGCCTCTGTTTTGAAATTCACACCGGCTGTGTTTACTCGTCCTAAACACTCCTAATGAAGTGTGGAGGACAAAAGGAGTATGGGTTCCCCCACTGTGTGGGCTGAGTGTTTACACGATCGCGACAAATCCCGGCCATCCAGAGTGTAAACATTAGAGGGGGAAGGTGGAGTGGGGGGTCTAACAAAATGAAACACTTTCCCTGAATGCACAGCAATTAGAGAGGGACTGGAGAGTGAGATTGGAGTCTCACACAAAACAGAGAACTGCAGAGTGTTGACTAGTAAACAGGAAAACATAAACAAACACAGACATCTAAATAAAAAATGTGTTTCCTGAAGAAACAGCAGAGATTATGAAGATAACTACAAATCCCAGGTTGTTGCTATAATGCTGCTAGGCTTTAGATGATTGCTATACTATTCCAGGTAGTTTGCTAAGAGATTGCTTTAGTAATTCCGGTGGCTGAAAGGGTTTCTGTAGTGAGCAACTATGGGATTTTGAGAGTTTATAAGGGGCTTGTTAGTATGTTAGTATTATTTTTTTTGTGGTTGCTAGGAGTAGCTCTATGTGTTGAGCAGAGGCAATTGCTCTAAGACTGCAAGGGAAGCTCAGCTTCCCCCCAAAAATGTAAAAAAATAAGTGATCAAATATATACTGTTGTGTGTACATGTCATTGAATAAATATTCACTACAACACACTCAACTTTTGTTCAGAATCAGCTTCTTATCACTGGTAAAGACGCGGCTTTCCTGCATTTTCACGGTGCTTTAAACAGTGAGAACGCTGAGCATCCACAGAGTTTAATAGCGAAGCAGCGAAATGAGACAAGCCATTAGATAAATGCTGGGCTTTGTCCCGCCCATCGGACGCTCAGCGTCTCTGGGGGTCTATGGGGCAGTGGGCTGCATGATGATTGGATGATCTGTCTGAGGCTGAATCCCTTTTTGATTGACAGCGAAATGAGCGAATCAGCGATCCTTTGGTGTAGAGATCCGTGGGAGCATTAAATTTTCATTCTGTTCTGAGTTGAACTGGAGACTGTCTTAATCCTCTTAGCAGCATTTTCTTTGTTAAAAACGCTCCTTGAAAGACCAGCATCCGCCACTGGTGTTGAGGTATCCCAGGTTGTTGTTAGGTGTTGCTGGAGTCCGTGTATCATGATTAGATCAGTGTTCAAAATTTTTAAGTAGCTCTCAAAACTCAGCTATTCATTGCAAGCAGGAAGAAAGCACACGCTGCAGCAGGAACTGTGTAGATATCTCAAAAAAGTTAGCTGTAATTTGGCTTTTAGTAAAAAGGCAACAGCAATTTATTTGGCTCAATTTGGGCACATTGTTTTTCCTTACGTTTCACTATATTCAGACTCTGTAATGTGCTTTCACTCGTTCGGTTTCCTAAGCTCTTCGCTCGGCCTTTTACGAGCTTGACACAGTATATGTGATGTATATTTATTTATATATTTAAAACACCCACTTACCCCGATGGCTGTCAGAATAGGGACCTGGTAAATCCATTTGATGTTTCCTGCACTCAGCTCCCAGCATCTGAACGACAGAACAAACAAAAGAGAGAGAGAGAGAGAGAGAGAGAGAGAGAGAGAGAGAGAGAGAGAGAGAAGGCAAACAGAGAGACAGAAATAAGCAAGGAATACTTATATATATTATTGAAAAGTATGAATATCTTTCCCTCCCTCTCAGAAATCATTCACTCACCCAGTCTCACATTTATGCACCTATAGGTGCATTCTACACTAGGGGTGTTTTTCAGATGCTGTGCATCTCAGTGTTGTTGTTTTTTTTATTAGAGATTTCTTGTCTCTCCTTGTCCCCCCTCCCTCAGCGTCAGAGCTGTTTTCAATATTCTCCAGCTCCCATTTGTGTTCATTTTCCCCTCACTTTGTTCCAGCGTCAGTAATCCTGTTAGTGTTGTTTACTGTCACTCTCTGGAGCTCTGAGGATAAGTGTCCAGTCACAGATGATCACGCCGCTCATTAGTGAGATATTTCTGAGGAGCTTTTAATAGACAGTCAGACAAAGACGTCTCATTGGACACTCAAATGTGCTGATTAGGATAGAAGAGCCAGGTCTAATCCCTCAGTGTGCCCACCTTTTGCCCACCCTTCGTTACAGCTTGTACTATTTCCAGGAGATGTGCTTTGAGTTGGTTGCATTTTCTGCTCTTTGCCACACAGGTTTTGGAGCTCTGGACACTGAAGTGGTCAGTGCATTGTTCTGTGAACACAAGCTGCCTTTTTTTTCATGTTTTCAATAGATATTTTTTAAGAGTCCATCTCTTGTGTTATGTGTACAAATTTGTAAAGTGTTTCAGGCTGGTAAAAGTGTTTTGGTTGTTTGTAAAAGTGTTTCAGGCTGGTAAGAGTGTTTTGGTTGTTTGTAAATTTGTTTCAGGCCCGTAAAAGTGTTTTGGTTGTTTGTAAAAGTGTTTCAGGCCGGTAAAAGTGTTTTGGCAGTTTGTAAAATTGTTTCAGGCTGGTAAGAGTGTTTTGGTTGATTGTAAATTTGTTTCAGGCCGGTAAGAGTGTTTTGGTTGTTTGTAAAAGTGTTTCAGGCCGGTAAAAGTGTTTTGGCCGTTTGTAAAAGTGTTTCAGGCCGGTAAAAGTGTTTTGGTTGTTTGTAAAAGTGTTTCAGGCCGGTAAAAGTGTTTTGGTTGTTTGTAAAAGTGTTTCAGGCCAGTAAAAGTATTTTGGTTGTTTGTAAAAGTGTTTCAGGCCGGTAAAAGTGTTTTAGTTGTTTGTAAAAGTGTTTCAGGCCGGTAAAAGTGTTTTGGTTGTTTGTAAAAGTGTTTCAGGCCGGTAAGAGTGTTTTGGTTGTTTGTAAAAGTGTTTCAGGCCGGTAAAAGTGTTTTGGCAGTTTGTAAAATTGTTTCAGGCCAGTAAGAGTGTTTTGGTTGTTTGTAAAAGTGTTTCAGGCCGGTAAAAGTGTTTTGGCCGTTTGTAAAATTGTTTCAGGCCAGTAAGAGTGTTTTGGTTGTTTGTAAAAGTGTTTCAGGCCGGTAAAAGTGTTTTGGCCGTTTGTAAAAGTGTTTCAGGCCGGTAAAAGTGTTTTGGCCGTTTGTAAAAGTGTTTCAGGCCGGTAAAAGTGTTTTGGTTGTTTGTAAAAGTGTTTCAGGCCAGTAAAAGTATTTTGGTTGTTTGTAAAAGTGTTTCAGGCCGGTAAAAGTGTTTTGGCAGTTTGTAAAATTGTTTCAGGCTGGTAAAAGTGTTTTGGCCGTTTGTAAAAGTGTTTCAGGCCGGTAAAAGTATTTTGGTTGTTTGTAAAAGTGTTTCAGGCCGGTAAGAGTGTTTTGGTTGTTTGTAAAATTGTTTCAGGCCGGTAAGAGTGTTTTGGTTGTTTGTAAAAGTGTTTCAGGCCGGTAAGAGTGTTTTGGTTGTTTGTAAAAGTGTTTCAGGCTGGTAAAAGTATTTTGGTTGTTTGTAAAAGTGTTTCAGGCCGGTAAGAGTGTTTTGGTTGTTTGTAAAAGTGTTTCAGGCCGGTAAGAGTGTTTTGGTTGTTTGTAAAATTGTTTCAGGCCGGTAAAAGTGTTTTGGTTGTTTGTAAAAGTGTTTCAGGCCGGTAAGAGTGTTTTGGTTGTTTGTAAAAGTGTTTCAGGTCGGTAAGAGTGTTTTGGTTGTTTGTAAAAGTGTTTCAGGAAGGTAAGAGTGTTTTGGTTGTTTGTAAAATTGTTTCAGGCCGGTAAGAGTGTTTTGGTTGTTTGTAAAAGTGTTTCAGGCTGGTAAAAGTGTTTTGGTCATTTGTAAAAGTGTTTCAGGCCGGTAAGAGTGTTTTGGTTGTTTGTAAAAGTGTTTCAGGCTGGTAAAAGTGTTTTGGTCATTTGTAAAAGTGTTTCAGGCCGGTAAGAGTGTTTTGGTTGTTTGTAAAAGTGTTTCAGGCTGGTAAAAGTGTTTTGGTCATTTGTAAAAGTGTTTCAGGCCGGTAAGAGTGTTTTGGTTGTTTGTAAAATTGTTTCAGGCCGGTAAGAGTGTTTTGGTTGTTTGTAAAAGTGTTTCAGGCTGGTAAAAGTGGTTTGGTCATTTGTAAAAGTGTTTCAGGCCGGTAAGAGTGTTTTGGTTGTTTGTAAAAGTGTTTCAGGCCGGTAAAAGTGTTTTGGTTGTTTGTAAAAGTGTTTCAGGCCGGTAAGAGTGTTTTGGTTGTTTGTAAAAGTGTTTCAGGCCGGTAAGAGTGTTTTGGTTGTTTGTAAAATTGTTTCAGGCCGGTAAAAGTATTTTGGTTGTTTGTAAAAGTGTTTCAGGCCGGTAAGAGTGTTTTGGTTGTTTGTAAAAGTGTTTCAGGCCGGTAAGAGTGTTTTGGTTGTTTGTAAAAGTGTTTCAGGCCGGTAAGAGTGTTTTGGTTGTTTGTAAAAGTGTTTCAGGCCGGTAAGAGTGTTTTGGTTGTTTGTAAAAGTGTTTCAGGCCGGTAAAAGTGTTTTGGTCATTTGTAAAAGTGTTTCAGGCCGGTAAGAGTGTTTTGGTTGTTTGTAAAAGTGTTTCAGGCCGGTAAAAGTGTTTTGGTTGTTTGTAAAAGTGTTTCAGGCCGGTAAGAGTGTTTTGGTTGTTTGTAAAAGTGTTTCAGGCTGATAAAAGTGTTTTGGTTGTTTGTAAAAGTGTTTCAGGCCGGTAAGAGTGTTTTGGTTGTTTGTAAAAGTGTTTCAGGCTGATAAAAGTGTTTTGGTTGTTTGTAAAAGTGTTTCAGGCTGATAAAAGTGTTTTGGTTGTTTGTAAAAGTGTTTCAGGCCGGTAAAAGTGTTTTAGTTGTTTGTAAATGTGTTTCAGCCTGGTAAGAGTGTTTTGGTTGTTTATAAAAGTGTTTCAGGCCGGTAAGAGTGTTTTGGTTGTTTGTAAAAGTGTTTCAGGCCGGTAAAAGTGTTTTGGCCATTTGTATTCACAAGCTCCATTATTGTATCCAAAAGTAAGTGTGAGTGTTGGTTTAGACGATTTAAAGATGGATCAATGTTTGCCATTGTGAAACTATCGTATTAATTCTTAATTTTTAGGTTATTTCTTGTTGAATAAAACAACAATTGTCATTTTTTTAAAATTATGCAACAGTTGCCATAAAAAAAGACAAAAGTGCAGATGAGATTTAAATTTTGAATTACAATTATGCACTACACAAATGTGCTTTGTAGCCTTAATGCATGAAGCATTTGAAAGTAATGTACAATTAGAAGGGTCATTTAATCAAGGAAAGGCGGTCTCTGACTTTTGCACTGTTCGGGACACTATGAAAGCATCACCTTCATTGCAATGCAATGGGCAAGTTTCGAGCTGCTGGTTGTTAACAACAATATCCCATTAGATCTGCCATCACTGACAGCGACAAAGCTGTAATAGGTTACACTGACACCTGACACACACACACACACGTGACAGAGCGTGAACCAGACTAATATGACACTCAGGTGGTAAATAAGCTTAACAAGAGGCTTGAGAACAAGAGCATGATTACAGAGAATCTTTTTAAAGGCAGGGGAGCTTCACAAACGACCAGCGGCCGATGCAGCTGCAGGTGCTAATGGACACAGTGTGACCAGGCTTGGACACGTTTGGGGTACGAGGGATTAAAAATAAAAAATAAGCATGCTGAAAGAACAGATGAAGCCATAAAAATTAGCCACAACATTAAAACTCTCTCAGCTCCACTGACTACACAGGAGCACTTTGTTCTTCTACAATCACAGACAGTAGTCCACCTGTTGCTCAGCATACTTTTGTTTTACCTGCTTTCACCCTGCTCTTAATTGGTCAGAACCCCCATTGGACGCCCACAGAGCAGGTATGATTTGGGGGTTGTGTCATGGAACACAACTTGTGTGGGTCGTCCTCTAGTCCTTCATCAGTGGATAGAGGAAGCTGGATATCTTTGGTTGGTGGACTACTTTTAGTCCAGTGGTTTAAAAGTTCCAGCAGCACTGCTGTGTCTGATCCATTTGTACCAGTACAGCACACACAATAACGCAGCTCCACCACCACCTCAGTGTCACTGCAGCACTACGAAAGGTCAACCACCCACACCCTGCCTGCTCTGTGGGGGTCCTGAGTGTTAAAGAACCGGATGAAATTTATGCAGGCAAACAAAGTATGCAGAGCAACAGATGGCAACAAAGTGCACCTGGGTTCCATCAGATAACCAGTCCAAACAGCACTTTTACTTCAGATCTGAAGCAACCACAGCTGATATTCCACTGGAGTTTATTTACTTTGTATTAACATAATTAGTAATGATCATATTTATTTTCATGTCCGTTTACACTTCATCAGTCACCAGTGGTCAGCAAATATAATGCTGCAAGAATGAATACCAACAGATCTCTCTCTCTCTCTCTCTCTCTCTCTCTCTCTCTCTCTCTCAAGGCTGTGATTCAATTAACAGAGTACCCTTTGATGTGCGGCTCTTATTGTGTCAAATATGCAAATGAGGGGCGGTCTCCGGCTCATTACAAAGGAACAAATCTGTAATCTAATGGCCGCCTTTCTGCTCCAATCCTCTTGGAAAGTGACAGACACTGAGAGCATGTGTTTTTCCGAGCTGGTAGAGTGTTGGGAAATTGTTTGAGGCGAGAAGTGTGGATAACAAGCTGTGATGCAATATGTTTATTAATATGAATGTTTGGGAATGCTTTTTATATCATTGCAGCCGTATCTGTAGGGAATTTATAATCATGGGATAATTCAGCGTAACGTACTGGTATAAGGCTTAATTTGTTTGACAAATTCTGGACATTTATATTTAATTCTGTCCAATAAATTGTGACACAGTGTAAACACCGATTCACTCTATAACCACTTCATTTTGATCAGGGCCCAGGGTCACAGTGGGTCCAGAAAACACTGGGCGCAGAGACATGCCATGGACTGCATTCCACTGCAATATTAAACACCACACACTCACACCTGTGACACAAGTGAAGAAACCCATGCAGACACTGGGAGAACACCCCACTCTCCTCACAGAGTTGTCTCCGGCTGGTGTCATATGTTACCCATTATATTTTCACATGTAAAGATACACATAGAGAGCGTAGGAACAGTGCTGTCACCTCCCTCAACATCCACAAGTGAGGCACCCTTGTGCAAACAGCTATAGGTGCAAACATGAGACACAAGCCGGAGCATCTGTGAGTCCTTGTTCTCCAAGGAACCCAAGACTCCCATGTGTGGAGCTGAGCTGGAGCAGGAAAACAAAACAGAAACCATGTGGAAACAGAAACATGAGACTGAGGTGCGTGAGGACAAGGACAACAACAACAAACAGAGACGGAACAGTTGGAGTTTAGGTGCCTTGCTCAAGGGCACTTCAGTTGTAAATGTTCAGGGAGGAAAAAACACTGTCCCCTATCCCTCATTGACACACATAACACTCCACTACACCACCATTCTTAAAATTAAATGTTCTTTGAGTGATGCCATAGAAGAACCACCGTTGGTTCCATAAAGATACGTTTAAATGGGTAAAAAACCTTAACATCCTTTTAAAGGTTCTTAAAGAAAATCCTTCACTCACACTTCATGGTTCTTTATGGAACCAGAAGTAGTCCTTCAATGGTATTTCCCAATGGACCCTTGTTAGCACCTTTATTTTTAAGAGTGCACACTCAAAAACTAGTAAATATTAGTGTTGAACCTATAGGCTACTAGTTAATGTCATTCTTTGGTCCAAGACTTATCCTAAAATGGGCCCAAGTTATATTTCTCTATGATATAAATGAGAGGAATTTTTGAAAGTCACCACTATGGTGCCCTGTGGTGTACAACGGAAAATCCCAGCTGTTTCTGTAAATGAGAAATTCAGCTTACAACTGGAATTCCTACTAAGGGCATGATGTTGATTCCTGACTAACATCCGTACATATCCATGCAGAAAGAGTTCACAATGACTGGGGTGCTGACATGAAGCTCACCTGGAGTCTGCGAGCGTTGCCCTGACGATGGCCCAGGCGGAGACAAAGAGCGCAGGAACACCTGAAATCAGAGGCATTTGTAAGATGTTAAGCACAGCGTTTGTGCTCTTTTCCATCACTAATGGCTCTTTTTGTGCATTTTGCTTTGTCCCAAATAAACCTCCTGTGCTAATTGATCACTGGATACATTTTTTAAACTATGGAGAGGCATCAGGTGTAACAAGCTGGAGCCGGAGGAGGTGGGGGCTAATTGCGAGTTCTTTTATTTCAATGTTTTGATGTAATCAAGGTCAGCGCACATGCAAACGAGGGCAACAGAGAGAAAGGCGTAATGGCCATTCAGAGAGAGGACCACTTGTTCAAACCTGCTGGAACAGTGTAAAGACAAAGAGCTGGGAGCAGGGATCATGAGAAATATGGGACCATGACTTATGCAGCGTATGGTGCTAAGGTCTCTAATGCCTTTTGTGTAAACGAATCATGAATAAAGGAGTGGAATACTTCTATACAAGTTAGAATAGCCAATTTTTTGAGAAATGTTAGAATAGCCACATTACAAGTGCTTCAAAATAGCACATATGCAGTAGTTACACTGTTGTAACATAGGCTGTTCATATGTTACTACATGGTTAATTACAGACATTTAATATAAGTAGAAGCAGGGACACTGGAAAAGCCATGCATGAGTCTAAACTGTCAGAAAAAATATACAGTATTGGTACATTATTGTCACTAAATGTACAGCAGTGGAGTTAAAGTCCAGTTGTGTTCCCTAAAGGTTCCAGCAGAAGATGGGGCATCTGTTATCATTCTTTATAGAACAGTGTCAAGTAAAATAACCTAATAAAAGTCCTGAAGATTAAACGGGGCGTATGAAATCGACACAATTTTAAACTCTACAATTATAACAGAACAAGGTACACTGTAAAAATGAATTTTACAGTGGAAAACTGTAAAACCATGACAGTAAATGACTGTAAATGACGGTAAATGACTCTTTACTGTAAAAAATACATTATTTCACTGTTAAATGCACAAACCATTATGGCCGTTACAAGTTTTCAAGGACTGGGAGGAGTTGAGACTCATTAGGGAGCTCCCAGCATGCCATGCTGCTGAATGAGTTTCTTTGTGTTTTTCTGTCTTTGAGACTTTTTGATTTTGGGTTGCATTGGGGTGATTATTTTGTGTATTTGTGTGTGTGTGTGTTGAGGTGTGTTGGTCAGGAAAGTTCACCATCAGTCTGTGTTCAGAGTGCTGGAGTGTGGGGCCCAGATACCGCACATTTCTTTGGTCCTTTCAGTAGTACTTCCTTTTAAGGGCTAAATATAGGATGTGAGTCGACTATATCTAAATATGGCTATATCTCAGTCTCCATTCTCTCATTTGTCACACAATTTACATGTTAATTTTAGGTTTTTATCATAAATCAAATTTATGATTGCCAAAAAACCTGACCATATATTTACGGTGAAATTCTGGTAACCACAGCTGCCAGTTTCTTACTAATTTTACTTACTAATAAGTGTACAGTTATGTTCCCTAATTAATGTTACAAAATATGTGCCCTTGAGGGTACCACCACAGTGAGAGTTATTCCAACAATGTAGACGGCATAAAGTGTGGAGCAGCAGAATGGTGTTCTCTGAAGTGAAGTTTCCTCATTCTTTGCAGACTGAGGAAAGCGCTGGGAAATCAAATGTGAGTCAGAGAGAAATCAACAGAAATAACAGCTTCTCCACACACAAATATCTCTTTATGATCTTGGGGTTTCACTGCACCAGAAGTATAGAGATGTTCCAAGCACACAGTGGCCCTGTGGTCTACAGTGTAAGCACAAAGACGGCTCATTTTTAATTGCTGTTCCTAAGAAGCTTGTTTTGAGAGATAAATGAAGGTTATCTTCACATGTTGTTTGAGCCCAAATTGAGCCCAAGAACACACACAGGCAAATTATTGGATTACAAAGAGAAATATATTTATTTTTGGAAAAAGCAGGAGATTAACACAGATCTGGGAATGTGCAAGAATTAACTGCAATTCAGCAGGGAGAGCAGATTGGTCTCAAGGTGAATCTGTACATATCAGACTCGTACAAATTAAACTAACCATAATCATAATTAATAATAATCTTAAATAACCTCCTACAATTCTTTACAGCACTGTTTCTCTGATTTCTCTTCGGGTTCCTGACAGAGGGTAACCAGCAGATGGGAGCTCACTTTGTGAATGTAAAATAGCCACAAATCCTAACACATCCTGACCGTTTTTCTCATACAGGTGTTACTGATATCTGCAGTGCTCCATTTTATTGCATGTGCACTACTTTTCGGAGAGCTTATTGTACAGTTATTCAACATTTCCCCGAAAACCAGGCTTGAAACCAAATTACTGATGTTGAACACTCAGAAAAGACTCGCACAGCGCTTATCATCTAAAGACCCAAACCACAGGTGCGGGACACACTTTATCTCCAAAGTAGTCTCCCCCATCCCACTCTAAAGGCCGATTTCTACTTCTGTGTTGAGTCTAAGCGGAGCATATGGCGTAGTGAGATATGCAGTAGTGTAATACACCTATTTTATACATTTTTGTAGTGCGCCATTTATGGACTAGGTCCTTGTTTGGGACAGAGCAGAGTTTACATGAGGTGCCAGGAAAGGAACAAATACAAAGCAGCACATTTTTCCCGCGTGGAATTGCTTCTTGTGGAGTTTTTTTTTTTTTTTTTTTTTTTTACCTCAAAGACCTTCCTATTTTTCTTTAGTTTAACATTCTTATTCATCCCTGAAGCCCACATCATGTCTAAGGAAAACTCTTGCTATGAACCTGCCACTGTCTGCTTTTCTGTGCATGGAGGAGAAGAGTTAATGTTTTGTACTTCTTTGGTTCAACATAAACAATGTCTGTCCGATTACTGACCATTCACAGTTGCTGCAGTCTGTGTTGAAGCAATCCGTAGTTACATTTCTGTAGAGGTGTGCCTCAGGCTGCGTAGGGTTGCCTATGATGTTGGGTCGATGTAGAGGGCTTCACTTGTTGCCTGTTGTGCTAAATGCTGGGTTTAGCTTTTCTGAGTCTTTGTAAAGGTTGTAAGGATTGACCTGTTCCTTCACTCACCTACGGACACTTTTGAAGTCATCAATCCACCTACCAACTTGTGTTGTTGGACCACAATATGATGATTAGATCTGGATCCCAAACACCACCCCAACTCATCCCAAAGATATTTAATGAAGTTCCACCGCTCCACTGCCCAATGCTGGCAGGCTTCATACCCTGTTATCCCCCAATGAATTTCATCCCATGCTTTTCTAAGTAGGACACAGAAGCTGGGTATATACACAAGGGTGCCTGTGCCCACACTGGAAGCACTTAAAGTAACATAAAGAGACTACATCTTCAGAAACATATATAATCAAAGAAAAACAGAGAGAATGGTTTCATGAAACAAAGCAGTTGTTCTCTCCTGAATGGTCAGTTTAGCTTTAAAAAAAATGTCCTCCTACTGACCACAATTAGACTCATTCTTTCACAGGTGTTTACTTGAAGTTTTGGCTTTGTAAGGCATTCAGTCACGAAGCTCTATTATCTCAGTGAAAAGACAAATGTGTTTTCGGTGTGTGCGAGTTACGTAACGGTCTGCTGTGGCGGCGGACCTCATTAAAAGCATTGTGTGGAGTCAGTGTACAGTAACGAGAGCTGCATCGTTATAGCTACGCTCTTACTTTGACTTGCAAATGTCTTATCGCTTCTTCTCTGTGATTATGCAACTGGCACGAGTGACATTGTGGTCTTTTTTTACAGCGTGTTCCTTACGTTGCACTACCCAGGGGCACTGATCAAGCCCACACACCTACAGCTAACACGCAGGGCTAAACTTTTCCAATAGGCCCATCTGCATATCAAAGCTGTCTGCATATGTGCTTTACCTGGAGTGGCCCATCAAACCTGAGTGACACGTAAATAAAGCGCTCTTCACCACGTTGACACTTCAAAGCAGTTCGAAATACCAAAACACACAGAAGTGCTCTACGGTGGCGCGTTCTCCAGAGTGGAGTGGGAAGAGTTCGTGCTTATAGTGGAAGTGAGGCTTAGGCCAGAACATGAAGTGCTATGAAAGATCTGAAATCTGATGTTTTTTTTTTATGCTGCACTTATTACAATGTAAATAAAATGTTATTAAATAAAATAACTTTAATAACTTCAAGATTGATGATGTGATAATAATAATAAAGTGATCAAATTGATACCTTGGTGCTATTGCATGTTGGAAATTCACTACTTGTTTTCAAAAGGGTCTTGTGAGGTCAGAGTTGGTGTTGCTGTGTTGTTGTGATACTGTGTTAAGCTACAAGAGAGCAACAGGGAACGAGAGGAGAGTGTTCAGAAACCCCATGCTGAGGTGAAAACTCTCTTAAAAAAAACCCTAAAAACTAAAACTAAACTAAATTAGGGGGTTATTCATCCCTGAAGCCCACATCATGTCTGAGGAAATCTCTCGCTATGAACCTGCCACTGTCTGCGTCTCTGTGTGTGGAGGAGAGGAGTTAATGTTTTGTACTTCTTTGGTTCAACATAAACAATGTCTGTCCGATTACTGACCATTCACAGTTGCTGCGGTCTGTGTTGAAGCAATCCATAGTTACATTTCTGGAGAGGTGCGCCTCAGGCTGCGTAGGGTTGCCTATGATGTTGGGTTGATGTAGAGGTATAAATTGGGCTTCACTTGTTGGCTGTTGTGCTAAATGCTGGGTTTAGCTTTTCGAAGTAATTTTGGAGCATTTCTATCGGTCTATTCATTTGACAGTGATATGTTACTGTACCAACATATCAGTGTTTTGTTTTTGTGCCACTAAATGCAACCCTGTGCCTAAATCCTAACCCCACATTAAACACTAATCCTAGCCTTACACCTGGACCTCACAATTAATTCAACATTAGGGGGTTATTCCACAAAGAAGGATTTCTCAGCTAGCCAGCTAACTTAAGCCCGAATTCAGGCCTGTCCAATAGGAACGGAGCTGAGGTTGAAAACTATTGGACTGTCCACAACTTTGGGCTTAAGTTAGCTGGCTAACTGAGAAATCCTGCTTTATGAAATATTCCCCCAAGCATCAAACTTACTCTAACCCCAACCTCAGGTGTCACACAAACCCTAACCTTAACCCTAAAACAGGTAGTGTTTAAAGCAGCATGAACATTTCCCACTTTATTTGAGCAGAAACGTGACACTGACACAGGTCCAATTTGGAAATGGCTATGGCTAAACAAGTGAAATCACCATAACGCACACCCTTGAGTGGTTTATTTCTATATCTGTTATGACCTCTATTAAGCTTTATACAGAAATGAGATCATGGACAAATAAGATAAATTGACAGTCTAGAACAGTTATTAAATATGGGACTAACTTATATTTCCTGATTATTCTCGCGACGTATTTGCCAAGACACTAATAAGTACAAATAAGTGTTGCTTTTCTCTTCAAATGACTCTGATCTCCAGATGCTCACATTTCTCACCAGGATCTGTGCATAACACGTGTCTGAGTGTCTCTTTTTTGTTTTATTCTGGTGTACAAGTACAGATTTACACAGAGCTCTTCAGAGACACGTGAAGAAGTAAATGTACCAACTGTGCTCCTCCAGCCTCGCTATGCTACTGCTTTAATTGCTTTCCATATAGAAATGATTGTAAGGCAGTGGTTCTTAGCCAGGTTGTGTTTTCCATACTTTCATGCAGGAGAAGTTTAATTATTAAATGAAGTGTGATACCACTGGGAGACCAGCTGTGTGAAAGACAAGCTAATATAACACTGGTTGGGGTTTGAAATGAAGTCTCAATTCAATGTAAGAACTTAACTGGCAAGGCGACAGCAACAAGTGCCTTCACAGCCTCATATTTAGAGAATTACTCAAGCTGCTTCACTAAACTTTTAACTTCTACTTTTTAATTAAAAGGACTCAAACATCTTCCATGTCACCTTTTGGTCATCGCCCCTTAAACTTTTAAAATCTGTCCTCCAAATCTGTTACTCAAACAACTTTGAGTAAATGAATGAATGTAAATAACAAAAGCAGCACAAAACAGAAGTATTATTTCCTTTGTAAAAATGCAGGGGACCGCTTCCTCTACCCTTTTTGTTCCAAACAAGAAAACAAGGGATATATCTTCATGCACCATGCAGTATAATACAAAATAAAAAATGCAAATTTTTCTAAAATTGAAAAATTCTATTAATTCCATATTAATTACAATTTTTAAATTGGGAAACAGATTCATTTAAAAAGAACTATATAAAAATTTGGAGATGAGACAGAAATGTTTGTCAGATTTGAAATGTATGTTAGAAACTTCTTAAAAAGAGTTTCATAAATAAACAATTATAAAAGACACTAACTCAGTAGATAGCTACAGTAATAAATGTGTAATTAGGGTATAGGTATAACCTGTAAAAAGAAAGTAGAGAACCTATCTTTCAAAAGGTAATGTTGTTGCTGTCTTTATGTCAGCAAAATATTGCAGGAATCACCTTCATATATTTAATATTTCCTGCAGTCTTTCTTAATGTGAGCAGCTGAAGGAGACCTGGCCTTGTTAATTGTAGCTGCTCAAGAAGGATTTTTACCTGTCACTCCATGGTAATAATTAGCTTTGCAAATTCCTTCACCACATTAATATCTCAGACACACAGGCCTTGGTGCAGGACTGTGTTAAGGTGATGGATATTTGGTGATCTCCATGTTAACAAGGAACCAACTGTCTGCTTTGAATAATGAGTGTAAATTAATGATGATATATATATATAAGTAAGGTTTAATTAGTTTTCTTAAGTAAACAAAATGAAATCAAGCTCTTTTGTTTTGGTCGTTGATTGATGTTGGCTTTGCAAACAGTTGGAAACTAAAGGACTATCTAAAATTAAATTACAAATGACAATGTTATGGGTCCAAACACCTTGCATTTAAGCAAACATTTTACTCCTTATATTGTGCCTTGAATAATTTAGTAGTTAAGCATTAACAACACATCTAAAAACTATGTATCTACTGGTGAGGTTTTCTCTGTTAGGTGGATTACTTTGGCATGGTTCATGTAAATACACAAGTCTAAATTTTTATTTAATTTTACTTAAATATGCTTAGTCTTTTCTTTCTGTAATAACATGTGTAATCATGTAATTATGTACATATGAGCTAATCCAACAAGTCTTTTCCAATTGTAACAAGAGATATTGGTACCACTTTATATAAAGTGCCTCTAATAACTGTGTTATTACACATAAACAACATATGAAACAACAATGTAACTACTAATAAATTAGTAATTGTTACAGATGGATCACAGTAGTAAAGCTTATGTAATTACATTATGTATCAAAAGCTTATGTATCAACTTTAGTTTTGCCTTTTGAGAGAATATGCTGTTCCAACTATTAAGATCCACTTGTGTAATTACAAAAGGCAAAACTGAAGGTGATACACATATGTAATTGCATAAGCTTTACTACCGTGATCCATCTGTAACAAGTACTAATACATCAGTAGTTACATTGTTGTTGCATATGTTGTCCATGTATAATTACACAGATATTAGTGACACTTAATACAAAGTGGGACAGAGATATATATTTATCTCATCATAAAATTTATTTCACTTCAAACACACAGAAAAGACCTACTACAAACACTTGTGTTATTACATGTTCATGAGCTCAAGCTGCTACTGTAATCCACCTGCAATTGTGAACAAACCACCAGTTTTTACATTATTATTGATGCATGTTTTATTATTACATTATTACACAGTTCAACTGCCCTAAAATGTGGTTGGATAATTAGCCATATGGTTAGATACTTCAACATGTCTACATGAGCTATATTAACAATGCCCTCCATAATTATTGGCACCCCTAGTTAAAATGCAGTTTATTGCAGAATCATAATCTCATTCTGAATTTTTTTTTTAAAAAAAGCAACCTTCAACTGAAGTAAAAAAAAATAAAATAAAGAAAAAATCCTGACCGAGAAATAATCATTTCCCATAAAATTACCTGTTGCACAATTATTGGCACCCTTAACAATTTCTTGGAAATAAATGTATTTGAACCATTTATGTCATTTCTATTGTAGTGTATAAAGTGTATCAAAGTATCTAGGAACCTGTAATTAATAATTCATCATTTCCAAAAGCCACTCACCTGTAGATGCCCTTATCTACAGTCAGAGCAATCATCAAAAAGTTCAAAACATCTGGAACTGTGACAAACAAGCCCGGAAGAGGACACAAGTGTATCTTGCCCCCAAGCACAATGAGAAGGATGGTAAGAGAAGTAAAAAGTACTCCAAAGCTCACTGTAAGGAACTGAATCAAATTGTAGCATCTTGGGGTTACGAAGACTTCCAAACAACCATCAGGCGCTATCTACATGCCAGCAAGCTGTTTGGGGGCATGCACGGAGAAAGCTATTTCTGAGTCATACTCATAAGCATAAACGAGTG
This sequence comes from Hoplias malabaricus, assembly GCF_029633855.1. Taxonomy (NCBI): domain Eukaryota; kingdom Metazoa; phylum Chordata; class Actinopteri; order Characiformes; family Erythrinidae; genus Hoplias; species Hoplias malabaricus. The sequence goes on from NC_089811.1 coordinate 9,946,308, forward strand.
GAGTTTACCAAGCGGTACTGGGATTTTAACTGGGACCGTGTGCTTTGGTCAGATGTGACCACAATAGAGCTTTTTGGCAACAAACACTCTAAGTGGGTCTGGCGTGACACCAAGGATGAGTACGCAGAAAAACACCTCATGCCCACTGTTAAATATGGGGGAGGATCGGTGATGCTGTGGGCCTGTTTCTCCTCCAAAGGACCTGGGAACCTTGTAAGGACATGGGATCATGAACTCTGTGAAATATCAGGACATTTTGAATCAGAATCTGGTGGCCTCTTCCCGAAAGCTGAAGATGGGTCATCACTGGGCCTTTCAGCAAGATAATGACCCTAAACATGTGGCTAAATCTACTAAAAAATTGTTCACAAGGCACACAATCAAGCTCCTCTCATGGCCATCTCAGTCCCCAGACCTCAAGCCAACAGAAACCCTGTGGGGTGAGCTGAAGAGGAGAGTGCATAGGAAAAGTCCCAGAACTCTGGAAGATTTAGAGAGGTTGTGCAAAGAGGAACGGTCAAAGGTCCCTCTTTCTTTATTCTCCCATCTTGTGAAGAGTTATAGGAGACCATTAAGTGCTGTCTTGTTGGCAAAAGGAGGTTGTACAAAGTACTAACACCAGGGGTGCCAATAATTACATGATTTCATTCATAAGATTTATTTCTTAATGTGTGATATTTTTCCCACCAAATAAAGGCACTTGAATTAAAGCTTAGATTTTTCTCTTTTTTTGCATTGTTGTCCTATATTATTAAAAAAAAGAATTTATTAGAAGACAAAGAACATTTCTTAACCAGGGGTGCCAATAATTATGGAGGGCGCTGTAAAACAATTTTTATAACAATGTAACCCTCCACGAGGGCTCTTTGAAATGAAAGCCTACTTCAGCCAGTGGCCCCATTATGACCCCAATGATAAAACCTATCACCATCGAGGTCCAATGTAGAGGAAGAAGTTTCTTCTAGGAAACAGCAACTGTGATTGAATTTCGATCCAATGTGGCACAGTAATGGAAAGCATATTAGAAGTCTCAGTTCGAGAGCTTGGTAAGAAAGAAAGAAAGAAAGAAAGAAAGAAAGAAAGAAAGAAAGAAAGAAAGAAAGAAAGAAAGAAATTAAGAAAGAAAGAAAGAAAGAAAGAAAGAAAGAAAGAAAGAAAGAAAGAAAGAAAATATGCTTGAAACTATCTGATTTTAGCAGTGTATGAAGTCCATACCTACTTGCAGAACAACAACCAGGTCAATGTGAATAAAAAATCACTGCCTCATACTCACCCCATCCAATCAGAGTGAAACCCCACAGGTATTTTGTGTCTGACAGGAAGGCCATGAAGATGAGGCTGTGTAGGTACAACCCCTCCACCAATATCCAATAATAGTTAGTGGCCAGAAAATAGATGAACAGCAGGACAGTCACCTTACAGCCCATCTGGAAATGAGAGAGGAGCATCAATAGCACTATTGGAACACAATGGAACAGAGGCTGATCTTTTGTGTAATGGTGATAAAGCACTTGTCCTCACATGTGGACTATACCTCTAGAATGTCCCCTAAAAATAAAACAAAAACCAGCAAAAATAATATAATTACTTAATTATTACATGGTAATAAATATATTTGAACATATACTAAACATGGAAATGTGCTATGTTACAGGTTTGAGTTTGAACTTTAAATAAAATATAAACCTCTCCATGAATCTTCCTGATGATGTTATATTGACACCAAGTTGTCTGGATGTATCAAATGTTCTATAGTAAACCTATTGTAAACATGGCTGCTTCATCAGAGGGACCCACTCTATGGAGCATAACCTGGTTCAGGTTAATAAGCTTCATTTCAAAAGTTGCACTTGCAGAATTGTTACATGCTGGATGCTACTGTACAATATGCAACATGTCAGCGTACCATAGCCAAGCACAGACTGTAACTTTAGATTTTAAAGTTTAGTAATTTGTGGTGGGAAAACAGATGTCTAGCAGAATGGCCACCCTGTAGCCTGCTGCTCATCTGGAAATGAGAGCTGAACAGCAACAACACAGTTTAAATCAAGTGGTAAAATAGTGCTGGGAACTGTACGTCCCAACATGCTCAGCATTCACAAAGTGAACCAGGCGCATTTGTCATTTCTTTCTCCTCAGTGGGAGACTAAGCAAACACCTGGGTTTCAGGAAGGAACAGTGTCCTTGTGTTTCTGGACCAGTGGAGTCTCGTCTCAGTTGCGCAGGCACAGAACAAATCGATGAAAAAACTTAAAAAAACAAGAAGCAAGAGCTGCAGATGTCCTCCCTATATGTTCTCAAATGGTGAAGCTGGCGAACAATGCTCCAGAGTTGATGAGAAAAACAAAGTTAATCTCACACTCGGGTGGGTGAGGTTTTTGAAATTTTGAAGTGTGGTATCTCTCTCCCTCTGGAGAAAAGTTGTGCCTTCCCAAAGGGAGCAGGGACGAAAATTGAGGTTGTCCACTCAAAAATCAATCCAGCTTTCACTGAAGCTCAGCTCTGTTTTGTCTATTTATTTATTTATTTATTTATTATTTTTGCAATGTGATTTAAATAAACATTTTCAAGTGGAATGAAGTCAGACACTTCATCAGTTTTGATACTACATTTTAAAACAGACTATGCATTGTAAACAAACTCTCCAGACTTTTTACAATTACTAGGTGAGCTCCCGTCCACTAGAGGCACTGTTTCTCTAAAGCCACCCCCTGCCTGTTATGTCCCTGAAGAAAAATCACAGAAACAGTGCTGTAAACAGCTGGGAAAATGTTACACACTCTACAACAAGTTTTTACACCAAGCCTGGTTTGTCAGATTTAATACAAAATATTTCAATTGAATTTCATGTGAAAAGAATGAAAGAATGAAAACAATACTTTGAAACCATACACACACATTAAACCAAAGTGAAGAGTAAAACCTGAACCTGATGAATACTAAGATTCCCATGTGACTGAGTGCCTCACTTAACTCATTTCATCAAGAGCCGTTGGAACTAAGTAACTGAACTAAGATGACAGCCCCTCGTTAAATTTAGTTTAAAAGAGGCTATCAGCCATGTATGCGCTTTAATGAAGCAATTAGCAGCAGCTATGACAGCTCCACACATGCGCATGGTCTGTGGAGCTCATCTGAGGCAATGACCCAGTCCAAAACGAACAGTCCATGCCACAGGTTTTCACGAAATAATGTCCCTTTCAATAACCAAATTACAGCTAATTAAGAAATAAAAGGCTCTCTACAGGATTTCATCATCTTTAGGTCCTCCCTTTCTTATACTGAAACTTGATTGACCAGTTCCATGGCCAATTATAGGTTTGTTACATTATATTTAAGTCTATTTTAAAAGGCTCTTCAATTAACAGTGTAATAAGTGCATTAATATTAACATATTAAGGACACATAAAACAACAGTGTACGTGCATATGATGTGTTCACTGCTACAGATGGATCATAAACAATTTTTCATTTTTATTATTTTTTTAATTCCACACTTACTTTTTATAAAACGTGTATTATAAGGACAGTAAGGAGTTGAGAGTTGAATTATAATAACTTTCTTTTGCTCAATATTCTACTGACATTTCCAAAGTAGACATCACTGAAGATGTCAGCCTTCAAAACAACCAGAGGGAGATAATAAATAAATAAATAAATAAATAAATAAATACCAGAAGTCCCCTGTAAACAAATTATTGTTAATAATTGTTTCCTCTCCAGCTCATGAACCTATGGAATATTAAACCCTTCATGATAACTCAGACCCTCTGCACACCTAGTGTCAATGATTAGACTGAGCACAGTCACCCTCTTGGACTTTAATCTGGACTGACCCCTTCTAACACAAACCTACATGGCCTTTCTTTAAATGTACAGACACTTATCAATGCCGATGTCTGAAGATGTCTGAAAGGTTGTGTATTGTGTTCTGTCTGATCCTTCAGATAGCGACAGTGCAGGTCTAATATTGCTTGTGTAATGCAAGCTGCCATTACTCTCGAAATAGCATGTTTATCAGAGTGTTGGAATTTAAGCAGAAAAAAATGTGGCTCTGCAAAATGCCAGTGACATTTTCTCTCGCCGCTGTGCTTGTGGAATTGCGTTCACCCAGTTTGTCTGTCATTACTCAAAGCTTGCGAGTTGTTCCTTCATCAGGGCAATAAGTGCTGAAGAAGTGTCAGGATGTGCCCCCTCCTCAGCCCGACGCTTCCTGTTCTACTTTTAGTTCCGAAAGGTTGCCCGAATTAGCTTTCTCAAGAAGAACAATCCCGCTGGCAATGTTTCACTGTGAAATTATGAGCGCACACTTCTACAGAACCCAGAAAAAAACACACAAATCAGGCCAAAAGATTTCTGCCTGCTGAAGTATTACAGATCTGGAATTACAAACAGAAATGTCAACAGGACAAAGTTCGAGAACCATTCGTCAGATACAAGGAACAACAAGATAAAATCTTCTGATAAAATGGTCCTCTAAGTTGTACGTGTCATTTTCTCATTATTTCATACATCCTTTCCATTTACTTTGCTCTCCATCTCAATTTGTCTGGAACTCGCTGCTTTAGAAGTGTCCACAATGTGGCAGATCATCGTTAATGATGTCTCACACCTATGCCCCCACTGTAGGTCAGTGAAGTCAACACTTTATTCTTTAATATTGAAGCTGAATCCGGTCTCAGGCCTGTGCAAGAATGCAACACTAACGACAGCTGGTGAAAAAATATTCCACATGGCACTGTTTTGGTCACTTTGTCAGTTTTAACAACTGAGGAACCTCTCACTGAGAATTTGCTCTGTCTGAGTAGAAGAGGCCATATTGTGTGTACAGACTATGGCATAGTGTACTGTATAGAGTTCTTGTATTGGAGGGACCCATGCATTGCTTATGGAATAGATTTGATGCAGAAGCATATATTTACCTTTACTTTGAGGGCAATACCACTTTAAAATGAGACAACAATTATAAAAATTTATAAACGGTTTATAAATCTGTTTAATACATGGTTATTAATTAAACCACCTAAACACCTTAAATGTCATTCATATTCCTTTGTAACACAGAGATAAAAGGGGAAACAGTCACCTCTTTTTCATCTAATAGTGAAAATGTCAGGTAAAGAATGGGCTAAAATTTAAGAAAGTGAATTTAGTCATTTCACATGTTCAGGTCCACATCATTATCATCAGTGTCTACAAAGACATTCTATCAGAGATTATTTGACTAAACTTGGCGGTTAAATGGTTAAACTTTTTATTAAATATTTGCTGAAGATGACAAGTCGAAAGATACATTTTGGCAAACAGCAGGTCACTGTTGCACTTTCTATGTGGTATCAATGTGTTACTAATGACTTTTAAAGCATTTACAACCTAATCAATAACCATTAATTAAGGGATTGTAAACCATAAATAAACCTTTATAAGTGCAGTCTTATTCTAAGGTGTTGCTGTGATGCGTAGTGCTGAGGTTAGGGTTAGGTTTAGCGTTAAGCGTAGGTTTGGGATTTAGCTTCTGGATGTTAATTAGTGCTACTGTAGCAGCATGTGCACTCATGCTTTAGTAGGAAAAAAAACATGACACTGACATTCTGATGCGCTAATGTGTTAATTACACACACTGCTGTGATTCTGAGACTGACAAATTAAAACCTAATGTTAGGATAATATTAGTCAACCTCTATTTGAATCATTCATATTTAACAAGTAATTAACTACACTAACTTTCATCTGAGAGTCACAGAACTGTCATAAAACTTTTGTCTTTGTCAAAATCATTGTCTGTAGTCAAATGATTGTCAAAACCATACCATTCAATTACTGTTCCCCCTTTGTGCAGTTCCTATTTTTGTGGCTTTCTGATTGTTCCCTGAAATTCCCAGTATCTTTGTCCAATTTGATATCACCCACCTCTTCTTTTACTATGAATCCTCCCTGTCCTGGTGTGTTATTATTTATTGGCCATTCCACAAGCAAACCCAATGCCTCGTGTTAACTCTGCTGCAGAGCTTAATCCTACTTGCTGTAGACATTTAAAATATGTAATATTTGCATCACTAAATCCTCCAGAGTAGCACAATCAGAGCGGAATAATGCAATTGAACACCTATTATATGTTGATTCAATGCAAAACAACCACAGGCTGAAAATTATCTGTAGAAAGCTACGGCTTCCTGACTTGAAAAATTACTGCTTAGTGTCAGAATATATTACTGGGAGTCTGGATACCTGCCTAAGGAACGATGACATCCCTCACTATTAGACAAGAGTTACAGAACTGTAGGATGTGAGAGAATGCATTGGGCTTCAGCATGAATGCTTTGTATTTATATTCTGTCATATGCACTGTCATTGTGTAAAATGTGCGTGCTCTATCACTCTATACTTCAGTACTGTCCTTGAGCATTATATTAAACATGCACTGACATACTCTGTTCTAATATAGTCCTAAAACCCACCTTTAGAAGCCCTTAAAGGGTTCCAGTTTTGCTGATCATAATAAAGGACATGATGCAATTACATAATATACATTCATTCATTCATTCATTGTCAGTAACCCTTGTCCAGTTCAGGGTCACGGTGGGTCCAGAGCCTACCTGGAATCATTGGGCGCAAGGCAGGAATACACCCTGGAGGGGGCACCAGTCCTTCACAGGGCAACACACACACTCACACATTCACTCACACACTCACACCTACGGACACTTTTGAGTTACCAATCCACCTACCAACGTGTGTTTTTGGACTGTGGGAGGAAAAAGGAACACGGAGGAAACCCACACAGACACAGGGAGAACACACCCCACTCCTCACAGACAGTCACCCGGAGGAAACCCACGCAGACCCAGGGAGAACACACCCCACTCCTCACAGACAGTCACCTGGAGGAAACCCACGCAGACCCAGGGAGAACACACCTCACTCCTCACAGACAGTCACCCGGAGGAAACCCACGCAGTCCCAGGGAGAACACACCACACTCATCACAGACAGTCACCCAGAGTGGGAATCAAACTCACAACCTCCAGGTCCCTGGAGCTGTGTGACAGCAACACTACATGCTGAGATAAGTAAATTAAACTTAAAGGGTTCATTTTAGTTCCTAAGTATTATTAACAGCACTACATCCAACTAAGTGTTTCTCTAATGATTTTTATGCATTCAAACAATGATCATTTATCATTTGTCATTTATCATTTGTCATTTATAATTAAGGAATTAAACATTACTAAACATGTTATAACACAATAATTACTAAGATGTATTCACATTTACAGGATCCTACAGGGAATCCATGAGGAAAAATCTGGAACATTCCCTGGACAGTGTGCAAGACCATCTCAGTGACTACACATATTATATTAGATATTCCATATGAATGAATACAGCAGCAGTAGTTACACTGTTAATTCACATATTATTAATCTGTAACTACATATTAATACTGAACTTTTATACAAAACAGGTCTAAAATAATGTCAAGGATCAATACCAAGCAGGACAGATAAAAGGCTGTAATTTTAGGCAATCATAGCTTCAAAACAAGCCCATCCCTGAGAAAAAAAAAAAAAAAAAACACCTGTAGGCATTTTCCCTCTGGATATAGTGATGGAAGCTCCAGGAAATGTCAGCTTGAGAGCAGGGCACTCAATTAAAATGCAATTATTTAGTGAAGTCATTATTTAAGCTTTAATTGAACCTGCGTGACACCTAGAAATGAAGGTGATAAACAGAATAACAATGTTTCCTTATGAAAGAGAAAGGAGGATAGGCAATATGGAGAGTTGTGAATAATGATGCATTCCTGTGGAGCCTACACTAACATTACACCCTGATGAGAAAAACACCTGATTAGAACCAGATAGTCCTGCAAAACAACAGTGTCCAGTATCAGTGAAGCAGAACCAATCCCAATACGTTTCTCAAGAGCAAGTGCAAGGTATAAACCCAATATTTCTGATGTAAAATGTATGGAAAGGACGCTTGTCAACCTTTGCAACAGTTAACAGCTTCTACTCTTCTGGGAAGGCTTTACTACAGCTGTTGGACCGTCTGTGTGGATCTGACAGCAGCCACAAGATCATCAATGAGGTCAGGTCCTGATGTTGATTGATTAGCTCTGGATCACAAACACATCTCCACTTCATTCCTAGGGTGTTCCATGATGCTCCATGTCTCCATTCTATAGTTTTTCTAAAATTCTGTGAGGGACACCAAAGACACTAAAGAAATAGATTCTGTGACTGTAAACACTTCCCTATGACTCCACCACTGATGGTCCCTGTAAGAGTCTCTGCTGACAGATGATCAAAGAAGCTTTGTACTGTCTCTGCCTAAAGGTTCCTACTTTCAAATGGTTTCCTCGCTCTTCGTTTCTCGTTTTGTCTTTGCAGAAGGCAGAGACTACCTCTCATGGTGCTTTTCATGGAAACTAAGAAGATTTAAGTGATGTTTAAAAGGATTTTCCACTCCCATGCATCGTCTTCACAGAGAATTTCAGATGTGGTCATGCAACAAACACAGCTGATGTTAAAATCACACAAATAAAGTGTAAAGACTTCTCCAGAAACACAATATCTCTTTCAGGTGCAGGTTGTCACTAAAGGTACAACAGTGGTGTTAAAGTCCAGCTGTGTTCCCTAAAGGTTCATTACATTCACTTCTCCAGAAAGAGAGGGAAATATTTGTAAGGATTCATTATAGAGCTGGGTACAATAAAATAATACAACAAAGTCCTGGAGATAAAATGGGGCATAAGAATTTACTACAATGTTAAAGTCAAAAATATACAATGGAAATAGAATATGGTACCATTTGTTCCCTAATTAAAGATACAGAACAGATCAATTTGAGAATACACTCTCAGGAAAAAAAAGTTACATTGCAAGTACAGTACTGTCACTAAAGGTACAAATAGTTTAATATACCTTTAAATGTGCAACAGTGGTGTTAAAGTCCAGTTGTGTTCCCTAAAGTTTCATTACATTCTCTTCTCCAAAAGCAGAGGGATATATTTGTAAGATTTCATTATAGAACTGTGTAAATATAACCTTTGGAGATGAAATAGGGAATCAACACTACTTTAAAATCTACAAATATAATAAAATATCATCACTGTTCAATTAAAACCATGTATCTTCCAAAATAGTATTGTTACAGTATAAGGGAAAAAGGTCTTAAATTTAAATGGAATTTAATGGAAAAAGATTTTATTCCAAGTTATTTTGTAGCATTTTAAATGGCCCATTCATTATGGAATTCGTGTAATAAAAAATAAAAAATGGACATACATGTTTTAAATTGGACAGTGATGATATGGTGCATCTTTTGGATGGTGCAGGTTGGAGGCTGAGGTTATTATCTGATATCCCAAAGAAGGTAAAGTGTTTGGGGTCTAGAAAAAGCACTGCAGGGGATTGTACACCTCTATTACCTATTTTAACTGATGTATATCAATCCCATGTGGTATTACACTAACATACACTGGTTATAGGATGACACTATTCAGTTTGCCTTTGGTGTACGTTTGAGTATGATTCACTTAAAGACAAATTCTGTTCTATTTTTGACATTTTGAACAGCCAAGTCTTTGAGATGAGATTTTCTTTGAGGGAAATGAGATCAGGGCCCTACAGAAAGACTGGGGTTAAGTGACTCAAGGCAAGGCTTGGTGGAAAGTAAGAGTGATCACCGTAGAACCTGCTGTTCTTAAAGTTAAGTCAATTTTCTCTAGTGGCTACTCAATCTGGCAACCCTTCATTCATGAAGTAATGGCCCACATCATACATCCACCACCTGCCCTCAAAGAGGAGGTTAATGGAACACTGCTGGAACCTGATATCAAGGCAATCAACACCCTTTCTGTTCCATGTCAAGATTCAAAGGCCAAAATATCTCTCTCTCTCTCTCTTTCTCTATCTATCTATCTGTATATATATCTATCTATCTGTATATATATATATATATTTATATATATATATATATATATATATATATATATATATATATATATGTCATAGTTTCACTCTCAATGTGGTGGCACTTTTGTACACAGCAATTTCTCTAGTGTTAATTCAACACTATTAGTGTTAACACTGAGAGTGTTAAATTATTACACTAACAGTGTTGATTTAACACTGGTGAACTTGCTGTGTACCTGGTACCTGTGTAGTCGGACCCCATGTCTCAGTACATTTAATTCAGAAATATAATTGGACCATATTAAATTTTAGAATTTGAAGCTGAGTTGATCTGGAGAAGACAATGTAGCGTACCGTCAAAGTACACAGCTGTATGTAAAGACCGCTGCTGTATGTTTGACGTGACTTTAAGATGTCTGTATCTTTACCGAACAGCAAGTTTTTTCTGACTGTGTAGAAGGTGTTTTGACTTCAAGTCCCTGTAGGAATAAAGCTTTTGGGTCAAGCGATGTTGGTTTATATCATTTTATATGTACAGTAGGTGTCATGTAGTCTTAATCATTATAATGTACATAAAAGCAAACAATATTTTGCAGTAGGTCATTCATAAAAACACATGATGACAATTCAGGGTAAATCCCATGTCATCCTTTACCCCATCACTCAGCCCTACACCTCTGTTTTGCCTAGTTTCGGTCTCAGTTCTTGTTGGGATAGAGGGCTAAGGCAAAATGATCCTTCAAACTGACATATTCCAGAGACACACTCAAAACAGAGGGTTATGATGCCTTATGAATCAACAGCGAGATGCTGCGCTGCACCCAAAGTTTAAAAACCTTGATCACCACTGTATTACCGTACTTTAATGTAGTTTCAATGTATTATGTTCCTTTACATCATAACAAATAGAAAACATAACTAGTTGTACACTGATGTCTCAGTAGTTAACTGTTAGTTTCCCGTTCCACTTTAAATGGCCAATGCGCATGAGACTACTGCAACATTTAAGGTGGAACGGGAAGGTCTGATAAAAAAAGCTTCTGAATAAGAGCTGAATTTAGCCTGTAATACACCCTGTCTACACCCTGTAATTCAGTAACACTCATAAATAATGAGTAGGGGTATAATTAAGAAATAAAATTTACTGTTATACAGTAAAATGCTGTAAATTTAAAAAATACTATTCAGCTACTGTAAATGTACAGTACTGTATTGGTGTTTGCTGTCAGTAAATAACAAACATTTAAAGTAGTTGAGGAAATATAGTAATATAGTAATTTTACTGTAATAAATTAAAACAGTAAATTTATAGTTTTTCTACTGTTAATTTATAGCTGTGTACTGGTGTCTGTGCTGCCTGTAATTTACTGTAAAATTAACTGTAAAAAGTCACCGTGGAACTTGATATGATATGTAGCCTTATAAAGTATAACAGCAAAGTGTTATCAAAAAATACATAAAATGCATAGTCATGCTTATGTATGTGAAGCCAGTCTTCAGCTCCAGTTGAGCCAAAATGATGCAACACCCTTCTACCAACCCTTGTCCACATGCAGGAGCTCAGTCACAACTCAAGTCTTACTAATAATAGACACAACACAGTCGATATTTGCCAGACCTCGAGGTGCTGTCAGGCCAAATTCACACTCAGAGTCAAATCTAGTGGCCATGACAGTTAATGATGAGCAGTGGCATTTTAATGACAAGTTCATGCAAATGCTATCAAATATGATGAAACTATGGCATGAGCGCTGGTGATAATCCATCTTGGAGTTTGTCCACAATCTAAGAAAAACATCTGTAATCTCAGGTCATGAAACTGTGAAAACTGTCCCTTATATCTTGTCCTATCACAGTGTTCAGATTCAGAGGCTAAATGGAAGAGGCGGACCCTAGTAGTCTTGTAGGCTGATTGCATTGAGCATAAACCTCCAGCTAAAGTCAGCAGCATAAAGCGAGTGGTCTCCAAGCAGCCTATCACAATTTGGCAATGCCTCTGAGCCATTCCTGTGGCTGACAAAGTGTGTGGTGGTGGTGGTGTTGGGGGGGGGCTCAGGCATACACACTGTGCTCTTCTCTGATTGGATGCAGTGGACATGGTTCCAGTTTGAAGTCTCAGTGTGGGCAGCAATAGAGCATCAGGAATAATCACATCCAAATGGCACCAGGGACAAAAGAGGGGTTTATATCTTAGAGAGCAGCACCAGCCGGAGTTGTAGGTGGTTAGTGTTTTTTAGAAAAAAAAAAAAAGCACAGAATGGAAAGAAAACAGCTCTTTGAGCCTGGGGATGTCTTCAGCTGAGGAGCTGACCTATGTATCAAGTGGGCTTGAACTTAGAGAGAACCAGCCTTTACGGCTCAGTGTAATCAAGTGCTCTGTCTTTGAGCTGTGGTATCCAACATTCTCTCGGGCCAATTCAGAACTCTGTTCCTTTCAAACTGTTCCCACAGACCATAACCTTGAATAAAACGCTGGAATATTTAACGTAACTGCTGCCACAATAAATGCCCAAGCCAATGTCCCCCTTTATTTAAAGACTGACCCAACTTTTAACCCAAGCTGTTTGTGTGCTGTTGTATCCCAATCCTGCTCCAAGGTCTTTCCGAGGCTAATGCTACCACAAGCGAGTGTGTCAGATAAGAATACCAGAGGAAAACACAGCAAAAACAAACAGCGTGCACCCGAGAGGCAAGAGTGAACACTTTGATCCAAGAGACTTTTCAAATGTGTCCAAAAGTTACATTTTTTCTAAACTTTAAAGTAGAACAGAGGCATTGACGCAGACAAAATGCATTTGTATGTATTCAAACATGCCTTAAAATATGCGAGTTTAGAATTCAAACATGAATCATGTTCATTCTGAGGTTCTAATTCTGATTTGGGTCATTTTACATTTGGCAAGTTCATTCATTCATTCATTATCTGTAACCGCTTATCCAGTTCAGGGTCACGGTGGGTCCAGAGCCTACCTGGGCGCAAGGCGGGAATACACCCTGGAGGGGCCGCCAGTCCTTCACAGGGCAACACAGACACACACACACATTCACTCACTCACTCACACCTACGGACACTTTTGAGTCGCCAATCCATGTGGCGGCACGGTGGCTTGGTGGTTAGCACGTTCGCCTCCCAGCGCTGGGATGTTGGGTTCAAGTCCCATCTGGGTGGAGTTTCCATGTTCTCCCCGTGTCTGCGGTTTCCTCCCACAGTCCAAAAACATGGAGGGTAGGTGAATTGGCTTCTGTAATAACTGTCCTGGTTTGTGAGTTAATGATTGTGTATGTGTGAGTGAATGTGTGTGTGCCCAGATATGGATTGGCGCTCTGTCCTGGGTGAAATCCTAGTGCCCGATGCAGTCCTCCAGGTGGACGGTCGTTTCTGGTTGAGAGTACCCTGTGCGCGTTTGGCTGCCGCTTCTCGCCTGTGTGTGTGACTTGAGCGTTCTGAGCAGTGTAGATTGTAAAGCGTCCTTGGGTGTCTAGAAAGGCGCTATATAAGTGTAACGATAATAATAATCCACCTACCAACATGTGTTTTTGGACTGTGGGAGGAAACCGGAGCACCCGGAGGAAACCCACGCGGACACAGGGAGAACACACCAACTCCTCACAGACAGTCACCCGGAGCGGGAATCGAACCCACAATCTCCAGGCCCCTGGAGCTGTGTGACTGCGACACTACCTGCTGCGCCACCGTGCCACCCCATTTGGCAAGTTGTGTGTTTTGTTTTTTTTACATGTACAGGTGCTGGTCACAAAATTAGAATGTCATGAAAAGGTTGATTTATTTCAGTAATTCCATTCAAAATGTGAAACTTGTATATTATACTTATTCATTACACACAGACTGATATATTTCAAGTGTTTATTTATTTTAATTTGATGATTGCAAAGGCCTTTAAATGGTCTCTCAGTCTAGTTTTGCTACACAATCATGGGGAAGACTGCTGACTTGACAGTTGTCCAAAAGACGACCATTGACACCTTACACAAGCAGGAGAAGACACAAAAGGTCATTGCTTAGAGCTCTGTGTCCAAGGACATTAATAGAGAGGTGAAAGGAAGGAAAATGTGGTAGAAAAATGAGTATAAGCAATAAGAATAACCACACCCTGGAGAGGATTTTGAAACAAAACCCATTCTAAAATGTGGGGGAGATTCACAAAAACTGAACAGATGCTGGAGTCAGTGCTTCAAGAACCACCACGCACAGACGTATATAAGACATGGTTTCAGCTGTCGCATTCCTTGTGTCAAGCCACTCTTGAACAAGAGAGAAGCGAGTGTCAGAAGCGACTTGTCTGGGCTAAAGACAAAAAGGACTGAACTGCTGCTGAGTGGTCCAAAGTTATGTTCTCTGATGAATGTAAATTTTGCATTTCCTTTGGAAATCAAGGTCCCAGAATTTGGAAGAAAAGTGGAAAGGCACAGAATCCATGTTGCTTGAGGTCCAGTGTAAAGTTCCACAGTCAGTGATGGTTTGGGGTGCCATGTCATCTGCTGGTGTTGGTCCACTGGTGTTTTCTGGAGTCCAAGATCAACCCAGGAACATTTAGAGCACTTCATGCTTCCTGCTGCTGACCAACTTTATGGAGATGCAGATTTCATTTTCCAACAGGACATGGCACCTGCACACAGTGCCAAAGCTACCAGTACCTGGTTTAAGGACCATGGTATCCCTGTTCTTAATTGGCCAGCAAACTCGCCTGACCTTAACCCCATCTATAGGGTATTGTGAAGAGGAAGATGCAATACGCCAGACCCAACAATGCAGAAGAGCTGAAGGCCACTATCAAAGCAACCTGGGCTCTCATAACACCTGAGCAGTGCCACAAACTGATTGACTCCATGCCACGCCACATTGCTGCAGTAATTCAGGCAAAAAGAGCCCCAACTAAGTACTGAGTGCTGTACAAGCTCATACATTTCATGTTCATATTTTTCAGTTGGCCAGTATTTCTATAATTAAATTTTTTTTGTATTGGTCTTAAGTTATATTCTAATTTTCTGAGAAACTGAATTTAGGGTTTTCATTAGTTGTCAGTTATAATCATTAAATTATAAGAAATAAACGCTTGTTTCACTTTTCGAATGTAGTTACTGAAATAAATAAACGTTTTTTGTGATATTCTAATTTTACGACCAGTACCTGTATATTAATTTGTGTTTTTTAGTTTACTACATCATTTGCACACAGCAGCTGTCCTTTACACTGTGTAAAAGTTTCATGATGAATGGACCAATAGGAATGCTCCAAAATTTCCTGAAATTAAATCTATTTACATTGACTTCAATTGAAAGCTGAGTTATTTTTTCCCTTCTGCTGTAAAGTTACTATATTTGAGATACAAGTTATTTTTTTCTTTGAACAGTTATGATATCTAAAAATGCATTAATTCATTCATTCACTCAGCTTAATCCTGATCAAGGTCAAGCTGTGTGTCTGGAGTCTGCTTGACATAAGTGCAGGGTACACACACACACATATACTCACACACTCATATGTGGACACAGTCAATTGACTCACAAAATCAAGCATGCTATGATTCATTATTATTCATACTTTGTAAAACTAAATGATGACACACCACTTCAAGTTTACTGCATTTAGGCCTAATCTTAAGTAGATATTAAAAAAGCAGCTCCAGAGATTTCCACAGCCAGGTTTTCTACATTCTATAGTGGATGAATACATATTTAGTGACTCACAGTCCTGAGCTCAAAGACTTTGATAAAGAATGAGGCAAGGTTATTTAGATCCACTCTAAAGGTTCTGCAGATGCCCTGGACAACAGTTGAGGAATTACCATTTTTACACTCTGTTATATATGTAGCTATAACCTTTTTTTTATTATTCCACTCTGCTTCTCTTAGCACAACATTATCAGTAAAAGTAATAACTGCATTTTTGTGCAGCATATTCTAATCAAACCTCAACATTAGTTTCAGATTTGTCCATTTCTCCCATCTAAGTTAATCTCACTAAGGGGAGCAATGTGGTTAAAAGCCCTGCAGTGATTTAGCCAGCATGGATAGGCAAGTGGATAAGGTCATTCTAGATTAATCTGTAAAAATATATTATGAAGAATCAGCAACAGAATGCCCTGCAGCAGCTGTGAAAGAGTACAAGGTCACCATTCCCAATGTGGGGTATAAAGTGATTGCACGGTGGTCTCCGAAGTGATGGAACTCCACACAATTAGTCTGGGATATGCTGGAGTGGAATTTGTGGTCCAGAAATTATCATCCAACATCAGGACCTTATGTCACTAACTCTGTCATGGCCTAGTGCAGTTGAACTCTCATATAAATGTTACATTTTCCAGTCTGCAACCTTATTAAGAGAGGGACAAGCTCCCTGTGGATGCTCTTGAAATCAGAAAGCACAGTTTTGGATAAATATTGAATCTGATTTAAAAATTGAATTACGAAAATCTCACTTACATACTGAGAGGTGTCCACTGGAGCCACGTCCACTGCGTTGGTGAAGTTATTCATGAGGACAGAGTCAAACTCCTGGAGGCCAGCACTGGTGTGGACCACTCGGTCCTTCACAAAGATGCTAACAGCTCGTAGCATAAAGGACACAAACAGGTGCATGTGGATGTAGTTCCGCGTGCAGTGGAGACGCCTAGAAATAAGCAACAAACAAAAGTACAAAGAAAATGTACTATTTACTAATGAACCTAGAATACTGAAGGTCAGAAATTAATTTAGAAACCTTATTATTATGTGTATAATACACAAGATTTAAAATATCCTATGCCAATCCATTAGAGCTTCACATAAGGCCCACCACACTCTTTTCCTACCTTTTAATTCCTGTTGAATCCTGCACCTCAACACTAAGGTTTCTGTGGCCGTTTATGATCCGATCAGCAACCAGCTCCTTAACAACTACAGTTACTCATTGAGCCCATCACACGAGTATGCAAACCAGCCACTGCTGTTAGTTCTTCACAGGGGTCATCAGCTAGCCCCACTGGCACCGTTAATGCATGCTCAGTGCCACCAGTTTCTTTACGTGCTACATAACCAACAATCAAAATTTATTCTCAAACATTCTCCAATTCATTTGCCATTTTATAGTAACTGTGGTGTCATATAATCTTAAATAAAGTAGTGTGAAAACAGTGAGTGAAAAATTGATTGGTCGCTGCATTTGTTGTGTGTATTAATATTACTTTAAGTTATTTTTTCATTGTATAAAATTATAACCATCACACTTACTACCTGGCAACAGTTACCTGGCAATTTTCAATGACAATTATACCTTAAACAAATAGATTCCAAACAAATCTTCCTTGTCCTCTTTGCATGTGTCTCCCATGTTTTTCTGCCCATGTTCTTTGGATTCTGTCTTGCACTTTTCTTGTGTTGTCCCTGACAGTTGTCAGTAGATATTATCATTCATTGGTCACAGTTGTTCTTTGTTCCATGCCTTTTGTACTGGCCATGCTTGCTTTGGTCTTATGTTGTATTTCTAATGATGCCTCTTATTGATATAGTGTCTAACCGTGGAGCTCAGTCTGGGTTTTTGTGATTTGCTCCGTAACTTTCTGATTTATTAATTGTGTGTCTGTCGTTTTCGTCATGGATTCAAACAACTCACACCTGAATCCTTCCTACTGGATGTTAGAAATGGGAATAAGTATATAAAAGGAACAGCCTCTTATTCTTTAAAATTCTGGGTTATACTTGGTTATGATTGGTTGCTATTGTACACTCTGTATATGTACTCAAATCCACTGGTGGCACTGCTTGACCAAATCCTGTCCACTCTTTGTTATGTACAGGAAGAAGAATCATAACCTTCCAGACCTTACCACCATTTCTTTTCCAACTCACCCTACTGATCTTGAGCTCATTACAAACAACCTACAAACTTTACTGTGTACAAAACTAGATAGTGTTGCACCAGTCAAGGCGAAACAATTTAGAAAGAAAAAAGGTTTGCCTCACCAACTACAAACATGCCTTATCTAAAGCCAAATCACAGTACATCTCTTCTCTTATAGAAAACAACAAAGACAACCGTAGATTCCTTTTAGCACAGTATCAAATCTAATTGGCAACAAAAAGGAAATCAACTCCATTGTCCCCTCTGATTTCTGTAGTAATGACTTAATGAGGTTTTTAATGATAAAATTGATTGCATTTGCCTCAAAATCCAAAATCAGTCCAAAGTCACATCGGCTCTTGTAGATGAACCCCCCGCCAGCAGGTGCACTTAGACTACTTCAATTATGTCAATGAAAATGACTTGCTTAGTTTAATTAGCTCATCTAAATTATCTTCATGCTTACTGGATCCTATACCAACAGTTTGTTATTTAAACAAATCTTACCTAAAGTCATTAGACCATTGCTCACAATAATAAACTCATCCCTCAAAATTGGATATGTATCTAAACATCTGAAATTAGCGGTAATCAAACCAATTATTAAAAAAAAAACAATCTTGACCCTCTTGTGCTCACAAACTACAGGCCAATATCAAACCTCCCTTTTATTGCTAAGATTCTAGAAAAAGTCGTGTCACAGCAGTTGTGCTCTTACCTACAAAACAATGACATTCATAACATTTTTCAGTGTGGATTTAGACCAAATCACAGCACAGAAAGAGCTCTAACAAGAGTAACTAATGACTTACTCCTTTCACTTGATAAGGGCTATATCTCTATTCTGGTGCTGCTTGACCTAAGTGCAGCATTTGATACCATAGATCATGTGATGCTTCTTGATAGGCTGAAAAATCTGGTAGAAATAAGAGGATCTGCCCTCGCTTGGTTCAGATCCTATTTATCTGACCGTTATCAATTTGTTTATCTGAATAATAAATCCTCTAATCATACTTTAGTTAAATATGGTGATCCACAAGGGTCAGTGCTTGGCCCTGTATTATTCACATTCTACATGCTGCCACTGGGTAGACTAATCCTTAAGCATGGTATTCAATTCCACTGTTAAGCTGATGATACACAACTGTATATATCAGCCAAACCTAATGATGTTGCTTGTCTACATAAAATAACAGAATGTCTAACTGAAATTAAAGACTGGATGATGCAAAATTTTCTCATGTTAAATTCTGATAAAACTGTCTTGTTACTAGGTACAGATACTCAGATACATTCACTCAGAAATGCTGCTATTAATCTTGATAATTTAACCTAGCCTTTAATTCGACTCTCACATTTGATACCCACATATCCAATACAGTCAAAACCGCCTTCTTCCACCTACGCAATATTGCCAAACTTCGGCCTATTTTATCCTTAAAAGATGCAGAGAAACTAGTGCATGCTTTTATAACTTTACGCCTAGACTACTGCAAGACCCCTGGCAGGGAGCTCGTGCAAAGCGTTACACAGCTTCAAGAGTAGGTCGCCCATCTACTCTTTGCAGGAGGAAGAGCCTTTTCTCAGAAAGTTCCTCAACTCTAGAATAGCCTTCTGGTTACTGTTCGGGGCTCAGACACACTCTCAATCTTTAAATCTAGATTAAAAACCTACGTTTTCAAACAAGCTTTTGGTTAATCACTCACTTTCAGGTTACTCCTTCTCTATTAGTGTTCGAGCTGGTTTTCATATTATCACTGTTCTGTATTAACCCTGTCATACTACCATAGTTACAGCTTTTTTAGTTAGCTTTCTAGTAACTGCCAACACGCTGTTTGTCGCTAGGTTCTCTTGCCTGACCCGTGGAAGCTTTTTTCGCAGGACAATTTTGCCAGTTCTTTACCATGACCCTACTAACCTCTGTATTTTCATTTGTTCCCTTTGTCTGGTTTTCTTTCTCCTGTCTCTCTCATGCTTTGAGATGTCCTGCTGCTCTCCAGGTGTTGCCCCTGACCCTGTGTGTCCTGTACAAGATCCTGGCCTTGTCTCATCTACACTATCATGCTGGTGTTTTATCTCAAATTAACTCTGCAACCTACTTTAACTTACAAAAAATCACTGATCACCTCCTCCTTCCTCAGACTCATACATCACTAATATTCTACATTCACATTACTATAACCCATTCATCTGTCATCAGTTCACTTTTACTTCTGTTCTCTATTGTGTCTCCGGTGTTGTCCCTAGGAGGATGGGTTCCACGTATTCCACGAGTCTTGGTTTCTTCCAAGGTTTCTTCCTCATGTGCTGAGGGAGTTTTTCTTTACCACTGTTGCCCCTGGCTTGCTCATAGAAGGCTTGGACCCGGATCTTAGTAAAGCTGCTTTGTGATGACTTTTTGTTGTGAGAAGCGCTATATAAATAAAATTTGATTGATTTATTGATAGAAACAGAACTGTAAACTGTTGCGGCAGAAAGTTACACTGGAGACAACCCTGCAGATCCTACATTTTGGGAGGTTAGGTTTACATTTATAATTAGAGCTAAGGTTAGACTTAGGGTTAGAGTTAGGAGCTAGAGCTATGGGTAAGGAGGTTTGGGAAAAAAAGGCAATTTTTTCATGGTATAGGTGTATACATCTAGTAAGGGTGAATATTATTCTATACACATTGTCCAATCCTGGGATGAGAGTTTATGTGAAATATGTACAAACCTGCATTCAGAGCACATTGCTCACTGGTGTGAATCCCACTCTTATATCTGGAAATTGACAAACTACTGCTTCACCTGTTTTGGCACAAGGTTGCCCTTGAAATCTACAGCAGGACTCTCATGAAGTATCTGACCTCCTCTGGTAAGATCCTATGGTGCAATTGAAATGTTTAGCCCAGTTCTCGGGTTTCTAACTGAGTCTGAGATGAGGTGAAAGCGAACACTGTTCTGATCTTGAAGAAAATATCAGCATTCTCAAAAACTCCCACTGCTGCTTTCTGATTAAAACGACTGGCTCCATTTATTTTTTTTTTAAATGGGCATCCTTCTTTGTAGCAATACTTCAGTTGCAGTTGATGCCAAGGCTGTTCGTTCAGAACCAGCAACACTTAGAGCCACTCTGTACATTTATCTCCTTCTGCACTCCAATGCCCCAAAGCTCATTAATTTTAATCAAACATGCTCCAAAAACCTTAAAATCCTGAGTCATGTCCTGTATTATCATCTCCTTTAAAGAGAGTGGTGTGATTGTGAGTGAAGTATCACGCCCTCCTTCTGAGGACCATTTTATTCCACATCTTTATGCCTATTTACAAAATAGCATCTTTACACAAAAAGTCTTCTTTCTTTCATGGCCCAGCAGTGAAGGAGAGATGAAGGAAGGCCTGTGAAGAGAGAAATTGCTTATAGTTTCACTTTGATTTCAGTGAAAACAGAAGGGTAGCTTCCTCACACCTGAGGCCTTGAAGGACCATCTGGAGAAGATCACGGCCCGTGCTTTGATTGAAAACAGACTCGAATGCGGAAGCTTTAAGAATTCGTATTTAACCATAAGTTTAACTTTTCCAGCTCTCTGTTTAAAGTGTTCTGTACCCTGTGTGTGAGATGTATTACATTTGCCCTCGTATTCTGGCCTCCAAATATTGCCTTACAAAACACCAGCTGTTCAAGGTTAGTTTCACTAACTCTACACTCACGTTATGGATCTGAATTGTCACATATATAAACAGTGAGGGGAAGTTTTCAACCTTCTATTGTTTTCTTGTTTAATATACTTCAAGTGCATATAGATTCAAGGTCATTATGCCAACTGAACTGCAAAGTATGGTGGTGGAAGTATCATCAGACCTGGCTAATTCAGTGCAAACATCATCAATGGAGCAATGTGCCAAGGCAAACCAGAGAGGAATTTAATATCATCAAAACCTACACCAAACATCTCGCTGAATAAGTTTAGACACCACTCCAACTCATTCTATTGAGTCCATTACACTGCTCTATATCCCTGGCATTACAGAGGCATTGTAGTTTAACTGATGCCTGACATTGGCCATAGTGAGCTTTTTCGCTCGAGAGTCCCTGTTCCTTTCCATTCTTTACCAACCCCCACATGACATGAGACAAATGCTGCAACATCTACAGTGTCAGCAGGTAGGCTGCTTCCATTCTCGAACCTCTCGTGCATACTCAGGATTTTTAGAAACCATAATCATCAGCTTTATGACACAAAGAACATCTGCTGCCATTCAGAACCCAGGGGATTTGAAAAGCTGGACCAATTACTGGAGGCCAAATGAAATTCCTCCCTCTGACATGAAGAGTGGATGGCAACCACTTTACAGGTATCTCTAATACTTGATTATTTGCTTTATAATATACACCCAGTTTATATCTCCATAGAAAGCTCTGTAAATGGGAAAAAGCTCAGATAAATGGGACACTCTGGAGTAGCGGGACCAGTATTCTCAATGCCAATCAGGCTGAGAGGTGTAAGGCTCTACAGAATTGGACTGTTCAGCTGTGGAGATACAGCCCCATCTTATACCTCTGGGTGTGAGCCAACATTTAGCATACAATCAGCATTTGGCTTCCATCATCTCCTCACAGCAATGTTCCAACATTTAGTTCAAAGTAGCTCAGCTACACCTATCCCACCTGAAATATCCAATGATGAGAATGGCCACCAGCAATGACGCAAAGGACACGGCGTAGCCCACTGTGTACATGATGTGGAGCCTCTCGAAAAACATGTGCTGTGGACAGAGATGGAGTTCAGTCAGAGAATATTTTCCAAACATTTGAACAACAGATAAGAATACAGCTTGTACCGGAGCTTACTCTGTCTCTGTTCGGTCCAGAGGACTTTATACACTCTGTGTAATTGGCCCATGTTTTATTTAAACCCTCTCCAAGCACCCAGGAGCTGTTGGAATCACACCTCCTGTAGGCATGGCCTGGAAATAAGGACAGAATTTATCAGTGCACTTTACAGTCTTAAAAGTAAAGACACACTCTGGGCAGTTTATAATGGTATCTAAAGAAAAAGTATTTTAAAAATGTATGTGTGAAAAATGAAGAGTGTATAGACTAATTTAACATTACTTATCTACACTTTGGCAACCCTCATCCTAATATTTTAGACAAAAACCTCATGATAAGTGGGTTACCAGTATTGTATCAGTTTCAGTATTTCAATGTGTGAGAGAAAAAGAAAAAAGTTATATCCTGGAAAGAAATAAAAATGAGTACATAAACAACATTCATTTTTCAAAATATTCTCTTATAGTCTATATATGTATAGTTGTGGCGTTCAGGAGCAGCACCGGCTTCATTGGGACAGTTCCACAGGTTATGTTTGTTGGTAAATTTAATCATTTATATGGCTCCTCTCCCACACATAGTTTCAGAGCTGAACTGGGATTGTACTGTGACCAGGAACATAAACCATGCAGGTTTATATTTGCGTATACAGCTTTTTTGTGAAGGTCTACTTTAGCACAGTCAGCTGTTTTGTGTAGGTCTATGTTAAGGCAGACAATTGTATTGAGTAGGTCTATGTTAGGCCAGACAATTGCATTGAGTAGGTTATATTAGCACAGACAGCTGTTTAGTGTAGGTCTATGTTAGGGCAGACAGCTGTTTTGTGTAGGTATATGTTAGCGCAGACAGCTGTTTTGTGTAGGTCTACATTAGCACAGACAGCTGCTTTGTGTAGGTCTACGTTAGGGCAGACAGCTGTTTTGTGTTGGTCTACTTTAGGACAGACAGCTGCTTTGTGTAGGTCTACATTAGGGAAGACAGCTGCTTTGTGTAGGTCTACTTTAGGACAGACAGCTGCTTTGTGTAGGCCTACGTTAGGGTAGACAGCTGCTTTGTGTAGGTCTAAGTTAGGGAAGACAGCTGCTTTGTGTAGGTCTACGTTAGGGCAGACAGCTGTTTTGTGTAGGTCTACGTTAGGACAGACAGCTGTTTTGTGTAGGTCTATGTTAGGGAAGACAGCTGCTTTGTGTAGGTCTACGTTAGGGAAGACAGCTGCTTTGTGTAGGTCTACGTTAGGGAAGACAGCTGCTTTGTGTAGGTCTACGTTAGGGCAGACAGCTGTTTTGTGTAGGTCTACGTTAGGGAAGACAGCTGCTTTGTGTAGGTCTACATTAGGGCAGACAGCTGTTTTGTGTAGGTCTACGTTAGGGCAGACAGCTGCTTTGTGTAGGTCTACTTTAGGACAGACAGCTGCTTTGTGTAGGTCTACGTTAGAACAGACAGCTGTTTTGTGTAGGTCTACGTTAGGGCAGACAGCTGTTTTGTGTAGGTCTACGTTAGGGCAGACAGCTGTTTTGTGTAGGTCTACGTTAGGGCAGACAGCTGTTTTGTGTAGGTCTACATTAGGGCAGACTGCTGTTTTGTGTAGGTCTACGTTAGGGCAGACAGCTGTTTTGTGTAGGTCTACATTAGGGCAGACTGCTGTTTTGTGTAGGTCTACGTTAGGGCAGACAGCTGTTTTGTGTAGGTCTACGTTAGGGCAGACAGCTGTTTTGTGTAGGTCTACATTAGGGCAGACTGCTGTTTTGTGTAGGTCTACGTTAGGGCAGAAGCTGTTTTGTGTAGGTCTACATTAGGGCAGACTGCTGTTTTGTGTAGGTCTACGTTAGGGCAGAAGCTGTTTTGTGTAGGTCTACATTAGGGCAGACTGCTGTTTTGTGTAGGTCCACGTTAGGGCAGACAGCTGTTTTGTGTAGGTCTACATTAGGGCAGACTGCTGTTTTGTGTAGGTCTACGTTAGGGCAGACAGCTGTTTTGTGTAGGTCTACATTAGGGCAGACTGCTGTTTTGTGTAGGTCTACGTTAGGGCAGAGTCAAGGAAAGTTTCTTCTTCAATCAGAACATTCATTTAGAACTAGCAGTTGTATTTAAACTTCAGTCCTATTTTAAACTTTTTTTTTTTTTTGAGATGACATGTATGACCCCACCCATTTACACTGAAGTTATTAGAAGTGTTTCACCTTGAACTGTATTAATTTAGACACAATAAATGGACCCAGTCAGACAAGAGGGAGAAGTGAATATAACAGCAGTGCTCATACCTGCGTGGTTGAAGTCGTAGATGTATCTCGGGCAGGGCACTTTGGTCAGAGTCCCTGGTAAACCCTGTGGCCAGCAGATCAGACCGTCCCACTCTGGAGGACACTTGTCCACTTTTAACAAACAAGAAGAAGGTGGAAAGAGGAGGAAAGTAGTGATTAAGGATGAATTACTCACTCAATCTGAATGTGCTATTCAGTTACTATGAACGAAAGGGCTGTATCACGGTCACTATTTCTCTGAGATTCTTTGAAAGGATTCATGTTTTTCCACCACATTTAGTACATAAATCCTAGTGGCAAATTCTAAAAACAAAACTGGGATGTAGATCTAGTGTTTCAGCAGCTATTTGTCTTTTGTAGCTGCAGTGAAAGTACTTTTGAGCGTCTCTGTGGTTTTGTTCCTCTCTGCATGGTGTTTTCCACCGTGCTGTTGCTTTTGAAGTCTGTGGGAGCTCTACAACAATAGGTAAATAAAAATGATATCATTGTACTGTGTATTCAAGCCATTCTGTGACAATGGAGAGGCAAAGAGGTGTTTTATGAACGTGTTTGTATTCAGAGATTCATTGAAGAGATAAACATAAGGTAAAAAACTAGCTTGGGGTTTGATATCTCACACTATGCAACTTCTTCAAGCCTCCAGTCTACAGACTACTCCACTCCATGAATATAGGGTTACACTATAGTTTATGGATCAACATTAAATCAGTAATAAATTGGCAATATTATGATAATTATAATTAATATAAATAACACAGACTCAGTCTTAGTCAATAAGTGATTTATTCTGATGCAGAATGTGTCTTCTACTCTGAAGACTAGGGTTTGATTCAAGCTCAGATCAGTAAAAACTGAGTTCCTGTTTGGGTAAATCACAGATTGGTATGATATTATGAGTAGGGTTCAAATCCCTGCTCGGTTAAAGCTCATATCTGTATAAACTAACCATCCGGGTTCGAGTTACTGCATGGTTAAAGCTCAGATCAGATAAAACTAATGAATGCGGTTTGATTCTCTGCTTGGGTAGAGGTCAAACCAGTTAAAACTGATGACTAGGGTTCTATCCCTTGCTCAGTTAATGCTCAGATCAGATCTGAGACAAGGCTGAGATCAGTAGGAACTAAAGACTGGGGTTCAGTTCCCTGCTTAAGACTGAACCGATAAGAACTGATGACTAGGGCTCATTCTGATTGGAGGACCAAAACCTGGATTTGGATTTGATTAAAAATCCCTGTCCAACTAGAGTGGTGCTGAATGGAAATAATGTCTCCATATATTTGATGCCCCTAGAACATTGCTGAGAGGATTTGATGGCAGCCATAAAATAACTAATGTTGCATTGTTTTCATGGGGCTCATAATTCCAGAGAAGACAGTTCCACTGTTCCACAGACCAATGCTGGGGGACATAATTCCCTTCTAGCCTTCCCTTCCCTTCTATGAAAAAGGGTGCTGTGGCTTCAGACTTTTGTGCAGCTGCTCTGGAGTGAAGCATTCTACAGGCAATGGTCTTTTCTATGGCAATTTTACACACTGTTAATGTTCAACTGAACTGAGTTTTAACAATGACTAGATCTACCAATTAGATCTGATGTGTTTGGAAACATGCTGTGTTTGATTCTCTTCCTTTCATTCCTCCTGATCACACATGTTCCCAGGAGCTTATTTTCCTGCCATGCCACGCTCTTGCCTGCCTTTCTTCTCTTTGTCGCTCTTGATGAGAGTTTATGCATACGCAACTTCTGTTAGCTCATGCACCAGGACTTCAAAGGCAAACAGTGGAGGCAGATGCAGATGATGTCGGTGGGTCGTTTTTCCAAAATGATAAATTAGATTTGCTCATAAATTAATCCATTTAACATAAATGTGTTGTAACACTAAGACAAGATACTGTCATTGTACAAAGTCAATATTGAGATATGATATAAGTCACTGTCAGAAAACATAATATCTCCAAAAAGGCAAATTTAGAAGAAAAGAGGATAAATCCCTCTTTGTTTAAATAAATGCATTATTTATTCAGAGTCTTTTTTGACATTCCATATGGGTTCAATCATTAATCTATAACTTCATGTAAGAGTCAACTAGGATTTGTTTTTTAATACTCACATCACAATGGCAAAAAGAGAGATAGCAGGTTCTGTTTTGCGAGCGATGATATAGTAAAGCATGATACATTAAAAAATGACATTAAAGCCTACTGTACTGCCACTTTAACATTTCACATTTCACACTTTCACATTTGTAAGTTCTGTGTAATGTGCACTTGGAAAACAGTAGCCCTGAGAATGCATTAACAGTGCCAGTGGGACTGGATAAGGCCTTAAAGTGTAATAAATGAGAGTATGTGGAATTGCTGATACTGAGGAAGCCATAATGTTAGCAGTGGGAATAGGTATGACCTTAGCTGCAAAGGGAGCCAATACGTATTTTGCAAGTTAGGGAGTGATTTTAGAGTTGCACAGTAGGTAAATACAAGGGATGTGCTGTTGCTGTATTTGTTTAAATCCATGTTAATCTGAGGGTACTGAGCAGATATTAATGGTGCCAGTGGGGCTGGATATGCCATTGGTCACCAGGGAGGACAGTGTGAACTGCGATTAAGATGGTAGTTATTGTGTAGCCCCAGTGATCAGGTCCAGAGAATTGTGCTGTTCTTGGTCTTCCTCTCAATGTTCTGACAGCATTTGTTCTGAACAGGTCTCTATTAATAAATAATTGCCTAAAATATCTCCTTTTTCAGCTAGTTACACATCAGAATAGACAGAATAGATGGAGGTTGTAAGGTATTAGATCTGTCCAACTGACAGTGTTTTGACGCTTTCTTAAGTCTGAGTCCACGAGATCAGTGATATTCATATCTTATATGTCACCGTGTGTCGTCTAGGGGAGAAAGAAGAAAGGAGAGTGAGGAAATGAGGACACAGAGTTCAGTCGGTGCTAAATGTCAATCCCACTCCTTGTGAAATACAAAGGGGCTGTTAATACTGCATTATTCTGCTCTCCATGACCTGGATTTTATATAATGGGGTTCACATCTGCAATATTTTCATGTACAATATGGATTTGATGTGCAATTAGATGCAAATATTCTTCAGAAATGTTTTATATTTATATTAATTTTTGACATTTATATTGTTAATAATTAGGGCGGCATGGTGGCAGAGCAGGTAGTGTCGCAGTCACACAGCTCCAGGGACCTGGAGGTTCTGGCTTCAAGTCCTGCTCTGGGTGAGGGGGGGAGGGGCTTCCTTATGTGTGTTTTCACTGCCAATATGGAAAATGAATTTCGTTTTACTGTTGTGTAGTGGTAATAAAATCACTCTTGGTTATCTCATTGGTCACAGGCACGCATTTGTTGCACACATATTTTTGTGTTATTAACAAACCTTTTACTGCTAATGCAGAGCTCTGGAAAACAAAGAAGACCATAACCAGCGAAGGAGGTGTTTGGTTATTTATGAGGTGCATTATTTGCAGAAGATGAAAGTGTCATTAACATACATTGAATGTAACATTTGGTCACTTTTATCCCCATTTTGGCTGTTTTTCATTACTGTTCCTCCAAGCTGTGTGATCCAATTAGCACATCTATTCAAAATGCTGCCAAAACAATGCCAGTGGAAAGCTCAACACACTTGGAGGAGAATGCTCCCTCATTATAAAATAGTGTAGTACGCATTATAATAAATACCTTTGGGGCAGTGGGAAGTGAAGGAACAGCACATTGTTCTCCCTCAACATCCACTGCAAAGTACCCCTGAGCAAGGACCTAACCCCCAACTGTTCCCTGGGTGCTACGACTGGCCGCCTATTGCTTTAGGTGTGAGTTCCTAGTGTGTATGTGTATTCAGAGAATCATTTCCCCCAAGGGGGTTAATAAAGTACCACTCCTTTTATTCCTGCTTCAGTTTCTCTCTGGAAATAAACAATATCCGCAGACGTTGTCATTTTGCAGCTGCTCTGTGATTTGTTACACAGTCCCAGATGAGGTGGAGGAATTGGTTTCCACCCTAATTACACCGCCTGCACCATCATTGCTACATCCCTGAGCTTTCCCTGTCGGGAATTTTGTGTAAGAATGGCTACATTTTCCCAATGGATTCCTAAAACCACCCTCAGACTCTGATTTGAAACACAAATGTTGAGTAGATGACAGTAGTGCTGGAACAATTCAAATGTGGACTTTATTATTGAAAACCTGTCGACTACTCAATGAGCGACTCTAGACAGAACTCTCCACACGTTCCTTCAGAGCTACAATTTGAATAAACTGTCGAGAACTGCTAGTTCTGTCTTGTGTAAATACCCTGCTCTTGATAATTGACCCTGTCAGTCCTCTCCACTGAAAGCATGCTGTGTCTTGACCCACAATTGCAGGTGTCATGTTATAAACTATCCCACCAGCAAACAAATGCATTCTGTTCATGTATTAAAAGAGTCATTTTTACCACCAAACACACAAACAAAATTCATGAAACTTGTAACCTATGCTTTCAAGACCTCACCAGAGCAATCCACAAGAATCTATGGGAGTTGGGGAATCAGCAGTATTTAGGGGAAGTGAGAAATATTTGTCTAGTTCTGAAGATAATCCATTAGTAATTAATAGCCACAAGTATAATAAAGTAATGATGCAAATACACTAGCAACACTCTACCAACAACATGCATTCTTAAAAATAATGGTGCTACAAAGGGTTCTTTGAGCAATGCCAGAGATGGACGACTAATGGTCCATAAAAACACGTTTTGCTTATAACTTTTAAATTGGTAAAAGAAAAAAAACCTTTAGATCAAACAAATGTTCTTTAAACTGTTAAAAGTTTCTTTACACTCAAAAATGTCTTTATGAAACCAAACAAGTTTCCATGTATAGAATCCCTCAAAGGACAACTTTGTACCACCTTTATTTTTTAAGCATGTGGGGCAATCATCATCGTCCAGGGACCCAAGGGACCAAAGCAAGGTCCTAGTAACACCAATAGCAACTACCTGGGACATCTCAGCCATGACTTGAAATACTTAAGCAACAGCTATAGCAACCACCTGGAACACAAGAGCAGTCACCTAAAATGGCAGAGCACACACATAGCAATATTTTAGCAACCACAAGGAAAATCTTAACAAACTTCTGAAATAGCATAGACACTACCATAGTAACCACCTGGGACACTATAGCTGTTACCCAGGAACACCTAAGAACTCATATAGCAGTATCTTAGAACCACCTGAAAAACCATAGCAACTACCAACAACCACCTGGAAAACTATCTTAGCGTCCACATAGCAATATTTTAGCCACCAAATAGGAAATCTTAGCAACCACATGAAATATCATAGCAACCATTTCTTCTGCCAAGCAACTGCCTGATATGCCTTAATTGCACCCAAGGACCTCTTCCACTGGACAACTATTCTGCAGGAAGGGAATCTTTATCGTTTTCTTTTTTTCTTTTTACACACATAACATGTGACCTTATTGCCCTGACCTTTCTTACATCCTCATGTTAATAGACCATAGAAAGCATGTCAAGAGTCTATTTTAAGCTCTCTAATGACGTAACAACACACAACTGACCAAGAAACTAAAGGGCAGTCAAAAGCCCATTCATTTTCTCCCTTGAAATGGACTGTGCAAAAGCACTGTTAACTGTACACCGCTTACCTGCTGTTTTTTTTTTCAGTTTAGAATCATAGTTCCTCATTCATGTCAAGTCCAAGGAAATAGGGCTTAGCTAACCAATAAAATGGACATAGGAGACTACGTGAGCGACATGTGGTAATAGCATGTGGTAAGAGCTGATGCTCTACTCACAGATGTGGTCATATTGTATCATTTCCAAATCCAAGGAACACACAAAAACGCCAAACAAGTGTCACATATGGTGTCCACTGAACAAGGCAGGAAATTGCACTTGTTCTATTATTATACGCCATCCATAAAACATTCATGATACAATATATGGTCACTCACAAAGTTAATAAGCAGAAACGTAGTCACCATTCATCAGACGGTGAGCTGTGATAAATTATTTAAGGTCAAACTTCCAGAAGAACTTTTCGAACACAAAAGCGCATGTCATGAGTCATATAAATGTCTCTGCTATAGTTGTTCTTGTTATTCTGGACACGAGTAGATGTCCATTCGAGCTTCAGCAGGGTTCTGACCCGAGAGTGCTGCTGCATTTGGAACATTTAAATTGGGATGAGTGCTACTTCCCACCTAAAAAACATGCTGTTTGTGAGACCTGGTTTGACCTTGGATTGACCCACTCTCTTTGTCTTTGTCTTTATAAAGGCATATTACACACTGTAAATGCATCATATTTAAGTGACCTTCAACTCTGTGGAACTCTGTTTTTATGAGACCTCTATGAGATTTATGTTTTAATACCTTCACTCACTGGAGTCTCAGGTCTTTGTGTGCAATACCAAGCCTTGTGTAGAAGTCCAAAAAGCCCCCAGTGTTATGGGGTAGGGGGGCAACACACCAAGAAAAACAGCTCCACTGCTCCACAGCCAACGCTGGGGAATGTGGTTATTCCTAGTGGTCATTTGGCATTGAGGAAGGTGACCTTAGACTCACTTGCAGCTATGGTGCACAATACTGGCATTCACAAAGTAGCTGGCGTCACTAATTAAAAGAGGGGTCTAACATATGCCTTTGTTTCCAGTTTTCTATTTCTGTAAAACTGATGTTTGTATTTCAGACATCTCTAATGCTTCAGGATGTAGATACAAAGACACAGAAACCAGAACGAAATTAAAGCATTTTAGATGACAATATTACGGACCTGCTAATGATTTAATTTCATGCCACTAGTTTCTTTTCTGCAATCGATAAAAACAGATAGCAGTTTAAACCTGCAATCTGAGCACAGATGTGTCAAAATAATGAAGAAAAAATCTGGTTGAGTGTTAAAGTGGGACATGGACAGAGGAGGCTACATTCATTTTGTGGCTTTTATGTCAATCCATTACTGAATGATGTCACTGTGTTCAGTTCATTGTGAATCAGCCAAAATTTTTTTTTTTTTTTTTGCGGGGAGCGAGGGGGGGCTGTATTTTTTCTTATTTTTTCCAAGGTCTGTCTGACGCATGTACCACAAAATCTAAGGTAGGGTGAAAGAATCAGTATTTGTCCAAAGCGAGGGGCGCCAGAAATGATTTCTTAGAGAAGAATACACTTTCAATTGAAGAACCATTTGCTGAAAAGTTTGTGAGGAGGCACATGTGGTTCTTCTATGGCACTATGCCACAAACACCTTTTTGGTATCTTAGATTTCGGCCTAAGTTTTCACGCCTAAATTTTGCTTTATGGCAAAAAAACTTAGCTTCTAACATTATACATTCCCATATTGAAGAACTATGAGATGTGCTCTAAATCTTTACTCCACCAGAGGTCAGTTCTGTTTTACAGAATCAGCATTTTGTTAATACCATCTCAAATGATAAGTGTTATCCTGGCTCTAACATTTTTTGTGCTTTTTGCCGTTGGGATACCAATCATGTTTTTGTTTTTAATTTATTTTAATAACCACTGGAAAAGAAGCATGTCATGTATAAACATCAAGCTCCAGTTCATCTAAGTGGATTCATGATGGCCACAGGCTCCTGTGCTAGATGAAAAATGAGGCTCTATTTATCTACTCCCATTCTCAAACAGGCATGAAAAGTCATTGCATGTTCCTTATATAGACATGCATTATAAATTTATTTTCTTTCCCTAAAACACAAGGTTTAATTTGATCGCCCAATACCAGTGTTTCAAAAAACAAAAGAATAATTTTCCTGTGCCATAAGAGTACAAGGATCCACAGCACATATTTTTTGTTCTGTTGACTTTCTGGGCATAGATGCCCCTCCTGTCCCATCATAATGTAAAGGCATCTTCCAGTGGACGCTATATGAAGGTTAATAGTTTTAACTATTTTTTAAATCCATTTGCCGGTTCCTTTAGACTTACTTCATGCCACACCTTAAGTGTTTGAGTATCTGCTGTGTGCCTCTTTTATGTTTCCTTATTAGAACTGGAGCATGTATAATTTAGTAGAATTTCGTGTTGATTATTATTATTATTTGTTTCATTATTTTTACTCTTTATATATTTATGTACTTCCCCCTCACAGTTTCTGTTTCTGTAAAGCGCTTTGAAATGCCATTGTGTATGAAAGGTGCTCTATAAATAAATGTGCCTTGCTTTGTCTTGCCTCTTGGCTTGGTACATGAGTTATTAGTGGGACACATGTGGAATTCTTATTTAAGAAAAATGGGCAGCACAGTAGGTCTCTCTGTATGGGTCTACGTGGACTCATAGTGGGTTGTGTTAAAGTTGTGTTAGACAATGCATTTTCAGGTGGGTTGGACATACACTATTAGGCCCTATGTGTGTCTCATCCTAGTCTCATTACTGACCATTGAGGGCATCCATATGTGGGGCCAAAAGTTAACCCATGGACTGTCCCACATGGATGTGTTGGGTGGACAAAAGTAAATATTTCAGTATCTCATTAAGGGAATTAATTGTTTGTTATCAGCTAAGTACCACTTCCCGGCTCCCTGCTTAAACGCTCTAATTTTCTATAATGATATGCATGAAGATGTAACTACATAAAAAATTATATTATTAATGTATTAATTATATTAAAGGACATTCATGGGGAATGGTTAGCTATACCCTTCTTATCTGAACGAGTTTTCATCTTTAGCACTACTCTAGAACGACTTTACCTCTGAGAGTGCAGGGTGCAGAAGGTCAGTGAAGGCGGAAAGAAAAGCTGTTTGAGAAGATTGTGGGTGTAATTTTACCTGTGAGGTCAGGGCTGCTGACCGTCTGGAGGCACTGCAGTCTGGCATCAAGCAGCAGCTGCACCTGCTCTTCCGCTGTGATCTCTCCATCTGAATCTACCTGCAAAAAAATAAAAAATAAAAATAAACAACAACAGATTTATACACTCATTCTCAAAACACTAGCCCATATCATTGTCATGATTGCAGCCACTGAATGCAAGGTGTTTATCAAGAGTTTGTCTCCTCTTTGCTGCCGTATCAGCCTCTACGTTTCTTGGAAGGCTGTATGCACCTTCATCACCTCCCAATGACAAATAGAACTTCATTCTAGATTTCCATGACTCCACAGCACAATGTGTGGTGTGGAGAGGTTAGACCCCTCTAGCTGGGGTACTGTCACCCAGTATGATGACCTTGAACTACTCTTATGAGAACTTAACATCATTGTAAATTAAGAGCCGGGTCTCATGGTGAAATCCTAATTATTTAACTAAAAGACCATTCCCAGGTTTGTAAATTGTTTACAAATTAAAAGTGAATGTATGGGAACCCAGAAAGAAAAACACAGCCTTAAAACCTGAAATTAACCCTAAACCTAATCCTGTCCCCTAAACCTATCCTAAATCCCCCTAACTCTAACCATAAACCTAAACATTCCAAACAGTTTTGAAAGGCTGTGTTGTATTTGTGTAACACTCTTGCTAACAGAAAACTAGCTCTTCTTTTTAATCTCTTCTTTGGGTACATTACAGCCTGTTTCAGAGAATGTTGTACAATGGCGCCATCAGTGGATGTTGAATGGCGCCTTAGTCAATGTTAAACACCTATAAACTCTGATGAAGCAAACTGTATAAATGACAGTGTTGTAGTCTGGAACTGTTTATCTTTAGACTTGATTTAAATTTGCAGCTAAAACAATTATCTAGACTTCATAGGATTTACATCCCTTGCTTAACTATCTGATACCTAGAACGTAAGGGTCTGTAAAGTAAGTCAGTACCAATCTGACTGGGACCAGAGATGGAAATGGAACTGCAGGAATCATTTTTTCTGGCAAAGTGGTGAGCTCTGAAAGTAGATGAAGGTGATGCAGGGCTAGTTAACTTTGCTTATCCAACCATGAACTGTAAAATCAAAGTTGTGTGTTGCCGTGGCTACCGGAGGAGAGGTAATGATGGTTCCTCCTGCAAAGGGAACCTGATCTGTCAGATTTAAAAAGCAAGAGAGAGAGAGAGGGAGAGAGAGGGAGAGTAAGAGTGAGAGGGTGCACTGTCTCTCCAACCTCAAAACTCCCTGTACATTCAGTAACCTGAAGAATATAATTACAGCTTATTCTTTCAAAAAGTCTTTCTAAAGAAGTTCCCCAGGTCCCAGTGCTGGGTTTCTTTACCAGGACCTCGCAGGGTCATGGCAGTGTTCAGTCATCTATGCAGCTCTACTGAGGCTCTTTTATACTGAAAGTTAAAACCCATCATTGAGAGATCAGTCCATATATGTTTTTTATGGGGATACAAAAAAAAACATATATGTTTTCCATATGTGGGAGTCAGTAAGGTGGAGAGAAAAATGCAACCATGGGGACGTGATGGAGACACATTAAAAGTTGCAAAAAACAATTGTACTGTTCTTTACAACAACCTTAGCTGTGTTACAAAGCACTATTCCCAGTCTCACCATGGAGTCATACATATCTGAATAAAAGGCATCTCTCAGGATTTGTACAATGTATAAAATATACCTTGGGTAGAAGTACATGTACATTACTGATCCTGGTTCAGTCTTAAAAATACCTGACTATAAACCTAACCCTGGCCTTTACCCAAAAGCATAACTGTAAGCATAAGCATGACTCTAACTCTAACTAACTCTAAAACTAACTCAGAAGCTGAAGGGTTGTCACCTAATATTCTTCAATAACAGTTTACAGCACTGTTTCTGTGATTCTGATTTATTTAAATAGCGCCACCAGTGGAAGGGAGCAAGGAATGTGGGAGTTACAAAATAATAACAAATCAGAGCATTACTTCACTGTCATATATGGTAAAAAAACTGTGAAACATATCTAATCATTATGTAGAAATATTATAAATATCTGAGCTGCTCCTTTTGCATTTAAGTTGTTTAACTTAAAATATACTCCAGCTTTAAACCACATTATACCAAACCTAATTTCATGTCCATTTACTACTTGGCACCAAATGGCATTTTTTCACTGAATGTACCTACTCTAATGGACTCTATCTTAGTTTGGTCCCTGGTTTCTGG
The DNA here is from genome assembly GCF_029633855.1 of Hoplias malabaricus. NCBI lineage: Eukaryota > Metazoa > Chordata > Actinopteri > Characiformes > Erythrinidae > Hoplias > Hoplias malabaricus. Next base: position 9,982,197 of record NC_089811.1, read on the forward strand.
TTTATTTTTCAGTACCATGTATCTAGTGTCTTTACAAACCCCTGTCTCTAAGGGGAACAGTGGGCTTTGGAAACCACACTCACGAAGACGGTTACATTAAACGTTGTTTAATTGTCATGTTTTAGTGTGTTTTTACTGTTGTGGTTTGGGACTGAACACAGATCGGTCATCAGTTCAGACAGATCAGTAGAGTTTATTCCTTCCTTGTTGCAGAGGCCAGCTCTCGGTGCTTTCTTTCGTTGGTTTGAACCTCTTCAAAAGACAGCAATGTAATTTTATGAGCTGCTGTTGTGAGTCGGATAAAAACAAATGTGATCTCTGCTGTAGCTGGAGATTTAGTGAATAGAGAGTTAGTGCTGGACGTCTGCATTGTGTGGCGTAGAGTGATGTCTCTCTCTGGACAATCAGAGCTCTGCAAGGTCCACCAATCACAGTTTAGTCCCTACTCATCTCACTCAAAACCACAAGAGAACAGGGACTAAATAAAGAACCCAGTTCCAGGACCAGCACCAAATTTACCTGATGGAGAAAGAAAAAGGCAGAGTAGAACCCAGTAGAGTTGAATTGAAGGACCAGTGGAAAAGCGCCATTAGGCAAAGTTTAACCTTAACCACATCCCCCACTGTTGCTCTATACACACTATTCAAAATTCTGTATTGCTGCACATACTCCCAAGTATAATATGCAACACTGGGGAAATTCGAATGCAGATAGTTTGTTGAAATATTACAGAAAGTTTGTTTTTTTAAAGTTGTAAAGCATTTCCCTAAGAAACTCTGCCATCGTTCTTGCAAGAACAGTATGTGACTTGGTAACTCACACATTCGCTTACTCATGTTTAGCAGCCTGAATTTTCTCCGTAGATCAGAGGAACAATACACAATGGTTTGGGTCTGTCTTCTTCACCACAGGGTGCTAAAGCAGCAGTTTTGTAAAATCCCTTTCTTTTCCATGATAATGAAATCCAGCTTAGATGTGGAATTCCTAATGCGGATATGCTGCAGGACTATGTCCTCTGCTGCCATGCCACTTTAGTTTACTATTTCTACAAGTACACTCTTTTCATTTCCTCGGAGGGCAAACTATTTCCATTGACAAGTAATTCCAGCGAACATGTTTCACTCCGTGCCGAAGCTCTGCATCATCGCTTCCCTCTGATTTGACGGAGCAGTTCTGTGTAGTGAAGAGTAAATGTCAGCATCCTATCTCACCCCTATTATTTCTACTAAAGTTTGACCCCTCAGAGCACATTTACATCCTTTCCTATGCAGTGAGTGCAGAGATAACCATTTGTGAAATGCTGGAACAGGCAACCTTTAAGACTCAGGAATTCCGTACTTCTCCACATGGAGAAAACACGAACCAGGGTCACGAGAGGAGCCTATTATAAAAACCCTATGGTGTTTCTCACAAAGGCCTTACTCTCAGCGCTAATGGAGATGAAAAAAAAAAAACAGCCACTTCAGTTACGCTACAAGCTTCTGGATCTTCACGTGTTTCCCACTCGTGAGAATACACATCACATTCACACAGGGTGAATTCATTCGTTTAAACATTTAATCCAAACTGCCAGGGAGTAAACAATAATAATAAAAATCACCAGTAGTTTCTTCTTAAAATGACAGTTTCTAAACCAGTGTGAGCTGTAATAAGGAGAACAGAGCCTCTGTTGTTGCCACTCAGCACTGCAGCACTGTGTAACTTTGAAGAAGGTTAGGATACCACCCCCCAACACTTATCCTTCCCCCTTGATTTCAGGACAGTGCTGGAAAAGTGAATCTCACTCTGCGAATGTATCTGGAGAGCCTTACCAAATGTTCCTCGAACAGATGTGCTCCAAACTCCCCAGTGTATTATTACAGATTGTCACAGCTGTGAGGTATTGAGGTAAGGCTTCCTTTATTTAGAGAGACCTCCAGAGAGCTGACACTGCTTGAAACTGAAGTCTGAAGGCTTTCACAACTCACTAGAACCTCAGTCATAACAGTGGATCAACTTTTTTTCATTGGATTGTACAATGTGGTGGTGACAGGAACCAGACGTCTAAACCCACGGAAAGCTCCTCACAGAAAAGTGTTCCTTAAAATGGTCCCCGACGTGGCGTCTGATGCTTGAGACATTGTTTTACAGAAGTTCAGCAATAAGGCTTTAAAGACATGATATGGTAGAGAGGGATGAAGGGCTAATTCTTTTAATATTTATTCTTTTGCATATTTATTTTGTATTGGAGGGCGGCACGGTGGTGCAGCAGGTAGTGTCGCAGTCACACAGCTCCAGGGTCCTGGAGGTTGTGGGTTCGATTCCCGCTCCGGGTGACTGTCTGTGAGGAGTTGGTGTGTTCTCCCCGTGTCTGCGAGGGTTTCCTCCGGGTGCTCCAGTTTCCTCCCACAGTCCAAAAACACACGTTGGTAGGTGGAGTGGCGACTCAAAAGTGTCCGTAGGTGTGAGTGAGTGTGTCTGTGTCGCCCTGTGAAGGACTGGCGCCCCCTCCAGGGTGTATTCCTGCCTTGCGCCCAATGATTCCAGGTAGACTCTGGACCCACCGCGACACTGAACTGGATAAGGGTTACAGATAATGAATGAATGAATGAATGAATGAATTATTTATTAGAGCGGCATGGTGGTGCAGCAGGTAGTGTTACTGTTACCCATCTTGTGCCCAGTGATTTCGGGTAGGCTCCGGACTCACCGCGACCCTGAACTTGATAAGCGCTTACAGACAATGAAAGAATGAAAATTGTTTTATTTCTAACCATATTTCATATAATGTTCAGAAGGAAAGTGGAGTTCCTTTGGTGCTTGTGAAGAGTAAACAAAATGACGCTTGTTTCCTTTAAACCCAGAGATGTTTGGTTCCATTTCTCAACAATTTAACTGCTCTAAATGGCTTTGTTTACATCTCATCTACTGTTATGTGCTGAGTTAAAGCATTATTACCACTTTACCCTGGAGTGATACGAATCTAACTGAAGCTCAATGAAACACCAGTGTTATTCTCTCTTGTTTTGATCAGATTTCTTACTTTAAAATGGCCCAAGGAAAGACCACACACTCACAATCTGACTGAAGAGTCATGTTTGAAAGAGCTAGTACTCACCTGCTTCAGTCTGTATCACACTTTCCCTCTCTTTCTCTTTTTCAAACTCATCATAAAGCATACTCTCACGCTGTCCTTTTTTCCTTTGTTGAGTGATTGATCTGTACGTTCTTTAAAACAAAACAACAAGAAGTAGAGCACTCAAATGAAACCAGGACACGTTAACAAAGATGTGCACAGATCTGTGAGCATAAAGAACAGCCCGTTCATTATTTTACTTTCATGTTATTGAGACTGTTGGGAGATAATACAATATAATGGAGATAACTCATAGAGCTAATTTATGCTGGGGGGCACTGGGGATGTGTACACTAACAATATTTTACATAACAGATTGTTTCAGAGTTTAGACTCTCTATGGAATGCTAGTTCTGCTAAATACACAGCTTGCCTCACCTACTTTACACTTGTCATTTTACTTTTTGGCAGCTCTGAACATATGGAACAGACAATAAGCTCTGGTACTTCAGCTGCCTTCAGTGTGGCTCACTGTAGAGGAACAACTGGGTATGAAGGTGGGTATTACCCTGGAGCTAGCTCTCTAGCCCAGGAAATAGAAGTATAGCAAACTTATTTCACCTTAATTGCCCCAAGCAATCACCAGCAACTTGTATATTATAGCAACTTGTATAAATATGCAATTGCTAAACCCTAGCAACTACCTGGAATACCATCACTCTGTAGCAACTGTCTAATGATCCTGCTGCACAAGCTAGACAAACACTCTACATTTCTTCAGCCACTAGTTATCTTCAAAGTGGTCAATGGTTAATAAAAAAAACCCTGTTCTGCTCATGAGGACAACCATTGGCTCAGAAGCTGTTGAACGATTTTATTCATTTGACTCACCATGGCTCTGTCTGTAGGAATTAGAATTTGTTTTATATACACACTGTGAATACACTGTGTATGGAGCTTTCAAATGCTTGGCTTGAGCCATTACTTCTTGAAACAAAACACAATAAAATGAACAACCTGGATTCAAGGTCAGTTCAATTCATTTGTCACAGATTTTTTTCCCCTCAGGATTTGTACGATGTGTACTAAATATAATTGGCATTCATAGAATCTTATTTATATTAGTGGGTGTTCAAATGAATCTCTGGCAACCCAGCATGACAAATCAGCCTTAAAACAATCCTTAAACAAAGACATTAAATGTGTAAATGTTATGAATATATGATTTTCTAATAAAATATGTTCGACACAATATTAAATGTCAAATATTTTTTGGTGTATCACCATGTGTGTTGTGTTCTGATTCAGGTCCAGAAGTCTGAATGAGCGCATGTAATGCTTGACTGAGAAAACAAGCATCATGCTGTCAGAGAGGCTATTATAACCATTATATTTCAGCCTGTGGAAATCTGTTCTGCTACAGTTAAGCATTTTTGCATAAATAGATTTTTCCCTCATTTTGCAGCTGAATTATTCATTCACAAATGACAGTGATATGTTTCTAATTAATGCCATGAAGCCTCTCATCAGAGTCCCTGAGTCTAGAGACGTGACACTGTGTGGGATGAGACCTTACGCTGTCAATACAAACATGTCCACGGTTCTAGACTTCAGCTCTTAAAGCAGGGGTTTTAGAAGTGCTGGGAAAATTAGAATAAGGGTCCAAGGGCCCTGTAAATGCAGGGGTCCATAACAACAACAGCTTGTTGTTCCTCATTTGCTGCAGTTCTTTGTACTTTTCTGGGAAGGCTTTACAATAGACGTTGGAACATTCATTCATTCATTCATTATCTGTAACTGCTTATCCAGTTCAGGGTCACAGTGGGTCCAGAGCCTACCTGGAATCATAGGGCGCAAGGCGGGAATACACCCTGGAGGGGGCGCCAGTCCTTCACAGGGCAACACAGACACACACACACATTCACTCACACACTCACACCTACGGACACTTTTGAGTCGCCAATCCACCTACCAACGTGTGTTTTTTGGACTGTGGGAGGAAACCGGAGCACCCGGAGGAAACCCACGCAGACACAGGGAGAACACACCAACTCCTCACAGACAGTCACCCGGAGAGGGAATCAAACCCACAACCTCCAGGCCCCTGGAGCTGTGTGACTGCGACACTACCTGCTGCGCCACCGTGCCGCCATACGTTGGAACATTTCAGTGAGACTTTGATGGTATTCAGCCAGAGCAACCTATTAGTTTGGGATCACATACACCAACCCAACATATCCCAAATGTGTTGAATGGAGCTCTGGCACTCTCCACTGCTCTACAACCCAGTGTGGGGAACCAGCTTTATACCCTTCGGTGATTGGCATTGAGCATGACGGCCATTTGGAGTTTGAATGTAGAGTCCAGGAGCTGAAGTAAAAAAAGGCACAGCCAAAGCGTCCACACACTCCTCTACTCAGCAGAGCTGATGTAACCTTATGCAAAACCAACAAGGTGTTGGTGCATAGTTGTTTGTTTTGGGATATAATTCATATGCATGGGGATATGTGTAGGCAAACTAAATCTGCTTATGCACCAAAGGACACTGACTTCACAGATATCTCCACATGCTTAAACACAGTTCGAAACAGTACAACGAAGGACTGCAAACCACTGATTATTCACTAGCACACTTCAGCCCGGACCACTTTCCTCACAGATAAACCCCCACTGTGCAGTAGGTTACTGACCTCTTCTGTCTCCGTTTACACCAGGCTAGTTTTCTTTATGTATTTCTCTAAAAGACACAGGATTCCCAGGATTTGTACAATGTGTACTAAATATAATTAGCACATTGGAAACAGCCTCATCCTGTTCAGTGTCGCTGTGGGTACATAGACTATCAGGAATCATTAGGAACAAAGCTGGAACACACCATAGATCACAGGACATCACACACTCAACCAGTCACTCATACATTCACTCACACCTGTGGACAATTTCACACACTCACCCAGTTTTGTGCTTGTGTATGACTTACAGCTTACAGCACAGTTTCTGCAGCTCTTCCTCAGATGCATTAATATACTGTTTGAATGTAGTTTGTGAAATAGCCTCAACAGTGGATGTACAGTGTACTTATTCAATGTATAATACCTGCAAATATTGAATAATGAATCTAAAAAGGCAATGGTAAGAATAGACAAATTACTGTTGTTAGTAATATAAACACTCCTTTGTGGAAGTCTTTATATTTTCACTAAAAGCACACAGCACCTAGTCAATGGATGCAGCTCTGTTAAAATGCACCCACTGAGGACAGTGGAGTACCGATGTGTTCACACTTTACAATCTCAGTTCAAAGCACTGACCAGCAGAATGTGCTCTCAATCCACACATTGTAACCCTGGGGTCACCATGTCCAATACTTAGCACTGGTTAGAAAGCTTAACCCCCCTGGGGGGAGTGGAACTGTGTTCCCTGGATTGATGCAGCTCCATCCAATACCTCTGGGAAAAGTAGAGTTCCAGGACTAAGCATTAAAACCAAGGAGGTGAACTCACTGATTCACTTGTGGCTGAAAAACATCAAATCCTCACAGCAGTTTTCCAATCTCTGAACTCAGCCACTGCCTAGCAACAGCTTGGCAACCAGCACCTACACCATAGCAGCATGTTAGCAACCTACTAGCAACACCTTAGCAGCCAACAACTAAACCATAGCAACATATTAGCAACCACCTAGCAACACCTGAGTAACCAACACAGACACTGTATCAAAATCTTAGCAATCAAACCCTATGCAACACCTTAGCAACCACTTATCAACATGTTCACAGCCAACTAACAACACCTTAGCAGCCAAAAACTAAAGCAATAGCAACCACTTACCAACACCTGAGTAACCAACAAGTACACTGTATTAAAATCTTAGCAACCAACCCCTGTGCAACACCTTAGCAGCCAACAACTAAACCATAGCAACCACCTAGAAATGCCTGAGTAACGAACCTTAGCAAGCAACACCTTTCCCATAGCAACACCTTAGCAACCACTTAACAAACAAATAACAACACCTTAGCAGCCAACAATTAAAGCATAGCAACTGACTAGCAATACCCGAGGAACCAACATGTACACTGCATCAAAACCTTAGCAAACAATGCTTATATCATAGCAACATATTAGTAAACACCTAGCAACACCTTAGCAACCAACACTCTCAGTTTCTGCAAGAACTGCAGTCTCTAGTTAAGTTATGCACTACCAAATGTTTTGGATGCAACTCTGTCCCTCCAGAGACCACAGTCTGACTCCTCCACAGCCTGATGCTGGCTGGCGGGTCCAGTTCACACCCGTGGTCACCAACGTGGGCACATTGACTTGTGCAGGCCCATGTGCAGTTGCTCCCACTTCATTTCATCCTTCTCTATGAACAGTATACAGTGGAATGCCCCTGCCCACCGTGTTATCCCCCGCTAATCAAGGGTTGTCTACACAGAGACAGCAGATATGTATACACTTTAAAAGGATGCGTGGTTAATGATAGCTTATATAAGAAGGAGTGCAGTGGTCAATAATTATGTGAAGATGCAGTAGCCCACGCTGAGAGGAGCGGTCATTCAGCTGCAGGATGGTTAAAAAAAATCTGATAAATACATCCACAACTCCGCAACACTATAAGCGTCAGCCGCTGGGAAACACTGGTATACTGTATACACCAATCAGCCACAAGATTACAACCACTAGCAGGTGATGAGAATATCATGATCTGTTTACAGTGTTCCATGTCTAAAGGGGTGGGATATACAAGCAGCAAGTGAATAGTCAGTCCTTGAAGTGGATGTTGGAAGCATCAGTAATGGACAATGTAAGGGTCTGAGCCACTGCGACCAGAACTACACTGTGGTGGTCATGTTTTGGACAAGACATTTCCAAAACTCAGGTCTTATGGTGTGTGTCCAGGGTGCAGTGGTCAGTACTGGCTAAGAGTTGTGGAAGGAAGGATGACCAGTGACAGGGTCAAGGGTGCCCAAGGTTCAGTGATATTCAAGGAGACAAAAGAGTTAATGCTCCTCTGAAAGAAAGGGATCAGAAAACACAGGCCAGCACAGCTTCCTGGGGCTGAATGACCACACTGACCCCTTTAGTCTCCTCATATGTTGCTGGCTGTGGTCCACTTGTAAGGTACTAAAGTGCTGACCACCACATACACTTCATAAGACCTGGATTTTGGTGATGCTCTGACTGGAATGTTATGACCATCCCATAATGTCCCTTGCCAGTTGATGTTTCTGACATCCACTTCAAGAACTGACCATTCCCCTGCTGTCTGCTATAACCTCCACCCCTCAACAGGGGGTAAAGTAACCAGAGTGTTATTTAATTCGACCTGCCAGTGTTTTTAATCTTGTGGCTGATGGGTGTATATTGACCATATGCGTGTTATTCATCCTCAAAGCATTTGTGTCCAGTAACTATCACAAACTAATGACTGGGATGACCGTGAATTGTGGAGCCATAACAACTCTAAGTCCAGTTCACGTACAGTGCGTAACTGCATCAAAGCAGTCGCTTACGCCGCCGCACGCGCCCAACGCACCGGCTCCACGAGAGCCTCCAAGAAGTGGCCGGACTCACCTGCGCGTGCACCAGCCTCCAGAGCAGAAAGACCGTGGCGAACTTCCACCACGGACAGCTCCTCATGTTGCTCGCGAGGCGTTAGCAGCTATCTCCCGGTCTCCGCGAGACGCGGCTCGTGCGTAAACACAACGACATGGTTCCCGTTGAACGTGACCGAGCGCGCGTGAAAAGGCAGTCCTGGGGGAGCGAGGGGAACGGAGTCATCACTCGCCACGCACTTGGTTCCGCGAGAAGTTCCCACAGTGCGCGTGCTGCCTTCAGTTTCCCGCTGTAGTAACCAGAGGCGTGGCCAAATGTCCAATGGCACGAGCGACAACAACGAACCGCCCCACCTCCCCCCAACGCGCTCCATCCATTAAACCCCCCTGTACTGAGCTGTGGAGCGGAGGAACTCTGTTCTCAATCAAGTCCTTTTTTCACTGGGCGTTTTGGAGGAGCTGGTCTCCATACTCCACACACACACACACACACACACACACACACACACACACACACACACACACCTGGCCACTCATCAAAGCAGAGCAGCTTAGAGTTGTGCAGTCGACTGCTCAGTGCCGAAGCTGTAGAACAGTTGAAAATGCTTAAATTAGGGAGCTCTCCGTGGTGCTGAAACACTATGTACCACCACAAACTCAAACTCAGTCACTTACAGGAGGAGAGCATGCATTTAAATATTCATCAGGACGATCTCATTATAATCTGAATGTATATAATTTCATTTTAATGAGATCAAAGTGTGAAAACTCAAATATTGTAGATGCCAATTCATTATTATGATATCTGAAGTGATTTGTGTGAAATCTGAAATCATTATCAGGAGATTCAGTCTTTCTAATGTGATCATGAGTCGTGACACTCTGTCATACGAGGACTCAGATGTGTGAATACACATCATGTTAATGAAGCACAAAGGTTAACAAACCAATGAAAATGAAGCAACACAAGGAAACATATGCAATGAGCCACAGAAAAAGCAAAATAGGCCTTAAATAGAGAAACATAATTAGGATCACCTGTAAGCTTGGCCTCATGACCAACACCAGCTCACAGGTGCGGAGGCATGACTAAAGACGGCACAAGGAAGTCAGACAAGGACACAAGGCCAAAACAACACAGTGTCAGTACAGAACAGGGTGATAAAAAAGGTGAAAGATCTGAAGAAAAAGGCAATGAAGAGAAGTAGAAGAACACAATGAGGGAATTAGAAAAAAAAGTAGTAGAAGAGGAAAAATAAGAAAAAGGAGAAAGGAAAAGTAGAGAACACACTTTCAGAAAACCTGTCACTGTGGTGGTGACCTCAACAGAACATTTTCAGTACCTTTACTTAAGGAAACAATTGTCCCTTATTCTGTTATAATTGTATATTTTTTTAAATTGTGTTGATTTCATACGCCTCTCTCCAGGACTTTTATTATGTTCTTTTATTTTACACAGTTCTAAAACTAAAGATTACAGATATCCCACTCTCTTTCTGGAGAAGGGAATGTAATGAATCTTTATGGAAAACAACTGGATTTTATTGCCACGGTTATATTGTCAAAGCTACATTTATGCTGTTTGTACCTTTAGTCACAATAATGTCTTATTTTTCTGAGAGTGTAAAATGAAAAAGAACTAGCAACAGATGAAGAAAAACAGTAGAAGATATAGGATTAGAAAGAGAAGTATAAGAAAAACAAAATGAAGGTAGAAAAAGGTAGAAAAGTAGAAATAAAGAAAAGTAGAACTTTTCAAGAAATTCATTCATTCGTTCATTCATTCATTGTCTGTAAGCGCTTATCAAGTTCAGGGTCATGGTGAGTCCAGAGCCTGCCCAGAATCACTGGGTGCAAGGTGGGAACACACCCTGGAGGGGGCGCCAGTCCTTCACAGGGCGAGAAGGACACTTTCAAGTTGCCAATTCACCTACCAATGTGTGTTTTTGGACCATGGGAGAAACCCGGAGGAAACCCACGCAGACACGGAGCAGGACTCGAACCGACAACCTCCAGGACCCTGGAGCTGTGTGACTGAGACACCACTTGCTGTGCCACTGTGTTGACCAATTTTCAAGAAATTAAGAAGAAAAAAAAGACAAAGAGAAAAAGAAAGAAAAAGTAGAAGAACACATTGAAAACAAAATTGAAAAAGAAGGACAAGTAGTAGAAAAAAAGAGTATAAAAAGAAGTAGAAGATAAACAAGAAGAATGTGTAAAAAGAAGAGAAGGAACAATCTGATGGAGAAGAAGAAGTAGTAGAAGGAGGAGAAGATGAAGACGTCTGAATGGGTATTGAGGCATTATTGATAAAGACTAATTAGTCACAGCTCGAGCTCCCTGTGTCTGTAATTAATAACTGCTCTGTGACCTGTGCTCATGTCCAGGAGCGCGCAGGGAGATTAATCACACTGGAGGAAGCGCATACATTCTGATAGGTCTCGCAGACACGGTGTTTACAGCCTGCGCTGCATGACTGCGTCCCTGCGTTACAGAGCACTCTCTAATGGTGGTCCACGTCAAGAACATTTTACAGTGTGGATAGTTTGAAGTGACTCACTTGTTCACCACCATGGGACGTTGGGAACATTCAGCATTAGAACCCAGAGGCAGTTCCTGCCAAATCTCTTGCGGGGGTGGGAATTGTTGTGATAACTGCTGTTCACTGGACAAATTAGGAGCTATACAATTGGCACATTGCACTGTACAAATTAATCAGGAATCAAAATTGACAGTGTCATCTAACGTTGAAGAGTTTTATTTCTGTGGTCACCTCATGTAGAAATACCACCAGTAACCACTAGATTCATAAAGCTTTCTCTTTATCTACATACAGTGCAGTATTTGTGAGAGCTTTTTGTGAAGTTTACGGAAGTTGTATGGGACCAAATCGCTAGCTGCTCTCTTTCTGGCTGCTCTGGGTATCCGTACAGGGTTGTGCCCCAAATTAATCAGTGCCCTATTCAGTATAATTCACTACATAGTGAGCAATATAGGGGGCCAATTGGAACATGGCTCACCTTGTATATGATGAATGTATGTTAGGGCAAGCCCTCCTGGAACCCACTGAAAATTTACTGAAGGCTCTGCTGCTCGAAAAAATAAGCCTTAACATGAGAAATTATGAAGGGAGTCTGGGGCAATTTTCCACCATCTTGAAATTGCCCAAAAAAGAGGCAGGACTGTACAGAACAAAACCTAACACTGATTAGACTGTGATACTTAAAGGCTGGACAACCCCTCTGTCAGAGCTTTGTTAATACAGAGCCATGGGTTTTTACTGTAGTATAATGAAAGGAAACAAATCCTCCCTTTCCCTTTTGGGGGTGTGTTGCCCCATCGCCCTAATGAATGAACTGCCCCTGATAGAACCTGATGTTGTGGTTTAGTGCCATCAAATTCTCACAGCAATATTTCCACGTGTAACGTGAAGCATTATTTAGAGTGTTGAATAGAGTGGGGGTGGCAGGGGGCAATCTGTCTATTAATAACCTTCATTTCAAAAGAAATGTTGAATGACCAGACTATTGGACACATACTGGGTGTCCAATATGTGTTTGTCCACTCATCATGGCTCTCTTCATGAACATTTATTTATTTATTAATTTTCAAAAGCAGACACACATCAAATGGCTTCAAAATCAAGCCAAAATGACAGAAACGCTTCCCAACAGCCCTCAGTGTGCTACGTCCAGTAGGAGAGTGGATGCAATAGCCCAGACCACTCTGCTCATCTCATAGGTGCAAATTGAAGCTCATGAACTGATGGTACTCTACTTTCATCTGATGCTTGGTTGGAAGAGTGCAGTCTGTTGTTAAGTGGATCCACACTCAGGTCAGAACCAGGGGGCAAATTAACTTAGAAATACAATATAATTCCAGTAGTGAACTTTTAATCATCCAACATTTCCTCTAAAATGTAGCATGAATTTGTTGCTCATCCTGCACTAGCAGCATCAACACTCCTTGAAAGGCTTGACACTATGTTGGAACAGGGTTGTGAGGATTTGATGGCATTCAAACACATCATCACAAGGTCAGGTCAGGCATGGTTGTTGAACGTCTAGTTCTGGACCACAAACACCACACCGGATTGGAATTCAGGTTTTATTAAGAACTGAAAAGTTTAATGCAATAAACTCATGCAATAAACTAGCAACATATTGCTTTTTTTACAGTTTTAAATTATTACTGATATCAGTTCATAATGCACTGCATGAAATGTTAAAATTTCAGAAATTAAATAATCAAAAACGACATGTTTTTAGGTTTTAAATGCATAACAGTACTCCATAAATTTGTTTATTGTATCAAGACTTTTTGACTTTGTCAGGAACTTCTATTTCAACAAAACAATATATATATGTATATATTTCTTTTTACTAAATTATAAAATGCTCTTGTTAAAATTCTGGCTTTTCTCTTGTTAGGATCAATGTTGACCCAGGTATATATCAGAAAACCAAACAAGTGCCAAATCTGGAATCATAAACACACTGTACACCAACAGCCTACAGCCAGCTCTTCTTACAACCACTGGAGCTTCAGTTAGAGGCTTTTATCTTTGTCTGTTTCACAAAACAAGGAAAGACAGACATGTCCAGACATGTAAGGCCCAGTCAGTTTAGAGCTTGTGTTTTGTATCGTGTACATCTCCAGTTTACAGTCTGCAACAATGAACAATTAAAACCAATCCTTTCACGGATAAGGAAAACTAACAAGGTCAACAAGAGGTAAGAAACTAATTGGTTGATAATTAATTGTTTTTTGGGTGTGTTATGTCTGATTTAAGACATGGGTCAAAACCAACCAATTAACATAAGAGATGGTAACAGAAAGCTAACACAGGAGGAAGGTTAAAGATTCAACAAAACTGCAGCAGTTTATTTGGGGATAAACAAATAAAAAGAAAATCTTATAACATTCAAGAAATACAATCTTTTTTTGTTATTCTATGTGTCAGGATTTAAAAGACTAAGAAATTACAACCAAAAGCTGTTTGGATCCCGGTTCTATGGAAAACCATTTAGTGAAAGATTCTTCCACAGCTTTGCTCCACAGACTTCTTCTGGTTTAAGGTGGTCTATATGTTTTCTGTACGTATCTCTCTTTCTGCTTGCCTCTATGTTGTCCCAGTTATTAACAGTGTATTGTTGTCATGCTATGTTTATTTGATTTCTCTCCTTCTGTGAGGCTACATCTTCCACAAGAGCATTTCATTTGACCCTGTCTGTTGTTATTTAGGGCCCACCTTAATTTAAAGGTGATAGCAGACTCAAAGTGGGAGGATTTTTCATGCATTTATTTGTAATTTGAGAGTATGCAGTATGTCTCCATGTTCCATTAGAACAGACAGGATGGGTAGATGGACTGAGGATCTTCACCCTTGTCCCATTGTCTTCCTCTCTATCAGCTTGTTTCACTGCAATGTTTCCCACCTCAGTGGAGCTTAGATACGTCAGAAGTGCCCTTAAAAATAAAAACTGAATTTGTCTTCATCCTCATGGTTCAGGATTTTCCTCCTGGATACACTTTAGAGGCAACACTTGATTTGGCCTTTATAACTTGCTCTAGTTTCAGAGGTCAGATTATTAAAGCTGAGCAGTTTTTGGGCCATCATTCTTCTATCGGTTCAAAGCCATCTATTCATTCCACAGAAGACTGCTGGCTCGGATCCGGTCTGGCGATGATCTTAAATCACAGACATGGAGCTGGTGGAACTGGCTTGAGACTCACTCCCTCACCTACGTACTCAAATATTCACTCATTCATTTAGATACTCACTCATTAATACACTCACACACTCACTCAACAAACATAAACCAAGCGAAAGCCTTTTTATGAGTGGGAGCCATTTTATTAACCATCAGACCACAATATTACGATATTATATTACGATAACTACAAAAGTAACCATTAAAAAAGATACTATTTAGTGGATGTCTGTTTAAGCTCAAAATGTGCAATGTTTATTGGTTTCCCACATGCCATTTGTAACCCCAGCAGCACCAGGAGTCTGAAGCATTCAAACCCAAAACCTCAGCTTCTTTCTGAACCAATGAGATTTATCTGAGATCTTGGGCGGTGTAAAGAATGTCAGATTGGAGGAATTCTTCAAGGCTCTGTCTACGTTATTCTGGCTGATCTTCCTCTTGCCACTCACACATCTCTGCATCTTCTCCATTTTCAGCAAGTGCTCTCATCTTCTCTTCCCCCTCCTTCACTTCTCAAATTGGTCACACTTTGGCCAATTAATCTAAAGCCCTACCCACTCTTTGAGCCTTAGTGTTATCAACCAGTGCTAGAGCATAATGTTATGAGATGTAAACAAAGTCGTTCAGAGTGGTTTGATGTGGAAAAAATGGCTGTTTAATGTAATTGACTCTGATTTCTTCACATTGGTGGTGAATGGAACCAGGGGTCACATGGCAAGACTGCAGTAGTCAACATTCTATTTATTCTCCACAGCAAACAATAAATAAAAAAGTGATATATCCTTTGCATCAGGCTTTAAGAGACCTTATAACTAGAAGCATAAAGGTTAGGAAAAGTGACACTCAGAAGCACCCATACTAAGGTGACCCTGCTAAATGCCAAGAGTAAAATCCCTTAAGAGTATAGACAAAGGAAACATTAGATGATGCTGAAATATCTTCTTCAAGATAGTTCTGTCCTTCATGTGTTATGAAGGCAAGGTCAAGTCAGAGACCTGTAGAGTACAAATATAATTTAATTGCTTTTAAAGGCACTAGCATGGTGACCTAACACAGCAACTTTGTCACTTCTCCTGGGGGTCACTTTCCACCAATTTTCCACCACTCTTTAATGAACTGTAGGAATTACTTCTTTTGCACATAGCCGAACAACTTCACTTCTGTTCGCTCTGGTGCTGGAGCACTGGGGTGTGGAGATTACTGGGGTGTGGAGATGCAACCTCTGCTTATGATTCATCATTTGTTCATTATTTGCCGTGTATGCTACGGCCACAATGGAAGTGTAATTGTGCTCCCCAAAACTGCAACTTCCTCCCAATACCTCATTTACACATTCGTCCTAAGCACACTTTATGTGAGGCTTTTCTTGGCAAATAATTGGCCTTTTTTCTGTCATAAAGAACACATCCAAAGGAGTTTGAGGACCTACAGATGATTTTTCTTGGGAACTTTAAAATAGCCCATTTTACCCAACAAAGAATTATTTCTTCCTCCTACAAAACTAACTCTACTCTGTAGTTCTCTTATCATGTTTAGAGTCTTTTAATTTTTTCACCCTATTCTCACCCAAAAATATTCAAAATGTATTTCATTAAGTATATTACACTTCTTGGTTGTTTTGGCTTTGTTTGTAATTTAACATTGAACCATTTATTTACCAAGAATGCATCTGTTCTTATCGAACCACTGGAAATATGTAGTGCCTAGTTCCATCAATATCAAGCTTTAGTTGTTCCAATTTTGACTGCTCCTACAAGTGATTACCATAGCTGATATTCTGCCAAATTGTCTACACACAAGTTTTAGGTTGGATTCTGTTCAATTTTCCGCCTCACAACTGTGCTGCAGCATAGATTGAATCCCATCATAAAGTTTGCAGATGACACCACTGAGGTGGGTCTCATCAAACGGAAGATCAAGTCGGTGCAAGGCAGCAGCAATTGTAAAGCAGCAGACTTTAAAATAAAGTGTTGCCCCAACTAACAACCTGTCTCCAAATGTGAACATGACTAAAGAGATGGCTGTTGACTTCAGGAGAGTACTATGTGATTACTTTCCACTGCTGAGGTCTTTAAACAACTACGTTCCTTGTTGTTTACATTACAACCTCACCTGGAACTTCAGCACCTGATTCAAAGCCAAAAACATCCCAGCACACCCCTTCACATTCTCAACATGTTCTACTCCAAAGGACAGTTTTATTAATATACCTAGTTTGGGAATTGCAACAACTTTGACTGCAAAACACTATGATGGATAGTGATGACATCTGAGATTGTCAAACACTCTTTTCTTTCTATCATAAACATATACCCCATCAGCTTCATCGGCAAAGCCCTTAGCATCATGGATGATCCCTCATACTCCTTTCTCAGTTGATCTCTGGCAGAAGGTACTGCAGCATCCAGGCCATCACTACCAGTTTGGAATAGCTTCTTGCCCCAGGCCATCAGACTCCTTAGCAGTCCCCACACACTCACACATGCCTCATTTATCACACTCCAACACTACATTGCATTTTCTTGCACATCTTCCAGCAATATTTTCTGCTGTGTACTGTATTTAAAGAAACACCATATTCTGATTTTTCTATAACTCATGGGTTCAGTGAAGTGTACTGGTGCTAATTTGTTGCATTTTTTTTTATTATGCCTGTCTTTTTGTGTTTTCATATATTGAATTATATTTTTAATTGCATTATATATTTGCACTGTTGCACTTTATTTCATCTTGGGCAGTGTAGTTTTGTCCCGCTGTATGTTGCACCAAGGTCCTGTAAAATTACTCCTGTTTCCTCACTGTGTAGAGTTGCATATGGTTGAATTACAATTAATCCATTAAGGCACTGTAATATAACCACTTAATCCTGGACAAAGACAGAGTGAACCCAAAGCTAAAACAAGGCATGAACACACCCTGGACAGAGTGCTAGTCTATCACAGTGCTGCATTATTTATAATTTATATTCCATTTATAAAACTCTGAGATTTCTCAGCATGTTTATTAAGCCAACACAAATATAAAAGTCAGAATATTCTGGTGAGTCAGAAACCAGGTGAGCAGTTGAATGGGGCAAATGAAATAAGCACATTGAACAAAATATGTAAAGTAGATTCAGAGAAAGATGTCAGAAAAAAAAATTCCCAGAAATGAAACACTCAGAATTGTTGATCATGATCACACAAGACTTCCTGAACAAAACAACGAGCTTAAATCACCTCATAAACAATCAGATAACAAGGAACAAGTGAAGGAACCAAACTAGTATTCAGGGAAGAGTGACTTCTGTTGGTGTGGAGGGGAACCACACCAACAACAGGGGCAGGTGTAACAAAAGCATTATGTATGCAGGATTTACTTTGTCTTATTTTGGTTAATGCTA
Source organism: Hoplias malabaricus (assembly GCF_029633855.1). NCBI lineage: Eukaryota > Metazoa > Chordata > Actinopteri > Characiformes > Erythrinidae > Hoplias > Hoplias malabaricus. The sequence goes on from NC_089811.1 coordinate 9,999,908, forward strand.
CTGTCCAGAAATTAACATTTCAGGTGAAAATAGGTTTGTTTTTTCACTGCTCTTACTCTTGCCTCAGGATATTTCAGGTTAAACACATTATTTGGACAGAACCTTTTTCTTGCCTTTGGGACAATAATAATAAACGGTTCCTGTGAGGTATGTACAGTTCAGGCATCAGCTGTCAAAAATGCCCCACAGCTTCTGAAGCATCCAAATGAAGGTACTGACTTTCAAGTAGGAGGCTCAGTACCCTCTCTCAGCTTGAAGTCCACAAGGATCTGAAGGATTTCACCTCTAAAACCTACTTTACCTCTCCTCACTCAGAGAAGATGAAGAGCACATGACGCAGAATATGGAGAATCATGGTGGATTTGGAGGCCAGAGCTAAGTGGTCGAGGGGGTATTTTACTATATTCTTATTGCCTTGGACGTCAATACTCTCCCTCTTTTGAGAACTCCTTGCTTTGATGCCAAAATCAAAACTAATGAAAGCTCAGAATACAGGGAACATTTTGTCATTGCCAGAACAGAACCTTGAATCTCTGTGTTTTATATTTGAACATGATGTGAAATCATTAGGTGAGGTTTATTTTCTGTCAAAATGTCTTGGAAAATACTCTGATATTACAGAGTAAAAAAAATCATAACATTGAAAATTAGCAATTATTATTATTATTATGTGTACCACTCTGGAGATAGGTGCTTTGAACATGTTCACTAACATATCAGTGTGCTGGAGATAGTCTACTACCCAAATAACACAGGGACAACAGTGGTCCTGTGGTCAGTGTCTGATGGCAAACTGAGGAGCTCAAATACTTAGTAGTGGAAGTATATGTACTTGTATATGTATGTGTATATATGTATATGTACAGAAAGCCTGACAGAACAAGGACCCCTAGGCTAATTCACATTACCAGGCTTAAGGGACTTTTTTTATTTTTTCAGAACAGTGTGGAAACAAATCCACATATATTTTGTCAAATCAGATCTGGGCCACTTTCGTATGTGGCTCTAGATATGATATATATATATGTGAACACTCAGATAAAATTTCATGTTTCTCTATTGCCTGTATGCATGCACTTAATCCTGTGATCCTCAGCTACAATATAGTAAGAGGCAAAAAATTGCATTCCAAACAGCTCCCTTCAACTTGAACACCCTTCAATTTATTTAGACATATTACAAACTACAGGAGTGCAGAAACTGTAGACATTTGGCAGCTGATCTCTCAGTGCAGCAGTTAAAGCCACCTGTCTTTTTTTTCTACACCTACTACCACATCTGGATTTCCAGTTTTAATACAAGGATCCATCTGAAAATTATTTTTATTTATTGATTTTTTTGATGGTGGTGAAGGAGTCTACATGTTTAAATGTGTCAATGTCTGCATTTGTGTCATTTCAAGGACAAATTCATTCACATTACAGACAGATGCAAATTTCAGGCAGATTAAGGCACTTAAATTTCTTAATGTGTACTCTCAAAATAGCTAAATTCCATCTGAGCAATATATATATATATATATATATATATATATATATATATATATAAACTGGAATTGGTGAATAATGTGAAAATATTTGTGTCTTAGATTAAAAAAAAAACCACTGAATAGCTCCCCCTTGTGGAGCAGTTCATTAACATGTGTGAGTAAGTGGTTGAGCAGGAATGTGTGAGTGACTCAACCAGTAAATGAGTATGTATGTAAGTGAGTGAGCCAGTTTTATGAGGTTATTTGCATGTAAAGTCATCTCTAGTACCAGGTCTATAAATCAGTGAGTGAGAGAGTGAATGACGCACTAGCCACATTGAATCTCAATATAAAGATGACAAAATATATATCTGGCACCAAATGTAAAGAATCAGCCCACGCTGCTGGCTGCCAGCAGGGGGTGTGGGCTGCTCTCTAGGAAAATCACAGACAGTAGCCATGGATACTCTATTTCCGAGACTTATCCAGGGTTAATTAGGGCTAGCTAGGTTAATCCTCTAAGTGTTGTATTGAAGACAGATAGGCAAGTAAAATAAGTAAATAAATAAATAACACTTGCATTGTTTTACATCCAGGTTTTGTGCTTGTTTATGGGACTGTGGCATTCCTTTTGTCATTTTCCGCATTTGTGATGATTAGCGGCTCTCGTTCACTCCTCTTGAAGCACCACACTGAAGTGTTCCTTGGCAATCTCCTGTTTAACAACAATTAATTAGACACAAATATGCCACTGAAGGTTGAAGCTCCTGTCAAATGTCAGCATGGCTTTGCTCTTTCCAAATGGCTTTGTTTATTCTATCATGCCAGGCATATCTCGGCAAACATTAATTTCCTCCCATGAGCCTTTGCGGTGATGAGTAACTGGAGTTGACGTCTCTGTTAATCTGTGTTCACACATGAACATGATGGAGGCTTCAGCTTGCGTTTAAGGCTGCTGGTGAATTGCCATTAGTCACAAGGTGAACTGTGAACATATCTGTGTTGAATAAGTAAAATAACAGTGGAAGTTTATAGATTATTTTAAATACACTGCATAATTTAATGTAAAGCAGATGAACTCATACGTAACAGGCATGGGTATCGTGATTGGGTTCAAATGGAGATTTCGTGGCTCCCTCTGCACAAGCAGTGATGGGTCATGGCTCACCACTGTGTGCCAAACTCTGTGTGAAAAACAGTTCAAAACAACATCTGAAATATTTCCATATATTTCACCATTTACTGTACATTACATTGTAAAAAAAAATAGTTTGAGGTAATCTGGAGAGATCTCTGTCTGTGTGGGGCAAAACTGTTGAAGTGCATCACCTTTGTGAAATTAATCACTGTTGTTTTAGAGAGACATATGTTACCGTCAAGACAACATCATATCCTGGGGAGTCCATGGTTATTTCAGCAAGACAGTGCCAGGCCTTATTCTTCATGTGCAACAACAGCACACCTGCAATCTAGGTCTGTCTCCTATAGTGCATCATGGGTAGGAGAATCAGTCTGGAGACATGGAACAGTGTGTATTGGCTTTATTCATATTCAGTAGAGTTATGGAAATATTTTTCAAACTGAGGTTCTGCATATATTTGTAAATAAACCTCAGTAAGTGCAGCACTGAATAATTAGTTTGCTCCGATGCTGTTTCTTGACCCTGGCTTTAATCTGTTTGTTATTCCACTCTGATTCTCTTTTCTTTTCATGCATTTTCGCATATTAACACTCTGACAGGCATCTGACATGCCACTGTCTGGCTTTAGCACTGTCTTGATCTCAGAATATATTGTTCCTGAGATGTTTTAATTGACCAGTCCAGTTTAATTATGGGGTCAGCCATAGCCTGAAGGCTAGGGAAGCAGAATGAGACCGAAAGGTCATTGGTTTATTCCCCTGGACCAGCAGGAGAAATGAAGGTGGTGAAGGGAGCTGCACTTTCCACTTAATCACTCAACATTCACGGCTGAAATGCTCTTGGGTAAGGCACCTGACCCCCAACTGACTATTCAGATAATGAGTCCAGTCCACGGTGTTGTGGTGAGTTAAATCCAGGACCATCACAATAATGCTTATTTACCATAACCTCTCAGGATACCAGCTCAAGGAACACTTCTGTTCTATTAGAAGAGGTGTATGATGATTATACAATGGTTTTCTAGGGAAAAAAGGAGGCATCCAAAGGAAATATACACAGGAAATGTTTCAGTGTGTGTGTTCTAAAGCAGTGCTCTGGACACCTGATGACACTGATGTCTATTAACAGTATCATAAGCACAAAACAATGAAGGCAAGCTATTTCCATTGGGTAGATGTAGCTATGAAACAACTTTTAGTGAAATGCAGTTGAGTGAATGTTGAGGAAGGATACAAGATGGAGTTTCCCCTCAGCAGGGCTTCGTATAATACAAGTTTCTGAGTTCCAGAACCTCCTCTGAGGCCAGGGTGCTGGGTCTGTGGTAGTATGTATATAGACTGACTTAAAATAGCAGCGGGTCATGCTTATGCATCATTTCAAACATTACTCTTTAACATGATCATCTATAATAAGGATCCTTTTATAGAAGTACATCATGATCACTTCTGTCCAGAGAGTTCTGAAGGAAAACAACATGCATTTACGAACAGTAGGAGGTAATTATGGTTTAAGAAAGAGTACATATGTAAAGCATATGAGTGCACTCCAATACATACAGCCTGTAATCACATGTTCTAGACGGAAGACGCTGGTGAAGGGTAAACACATGGCGATTTCTCCCAGGCTGAGTCACAGACACAGTTCTGTACAGCCTGTCAGTTTGATGCTGTAGAGTGTCTGACCCTGCATGCACACACACTCACAACTCATGTTGGTTTTCGTATACTTGTGAGGACCCATAGAAATAATGATTACTGCAGCTAATTAACGCTACATCTACACTAAATTCTAACCTTAACTTTCACCTCAATAACCAAAAGTAAAGAGCTGTACTCTCTTAGTTTTTCACCTTCCAGTTTAGAAAAAAAATATTAAAAATCATTAGTAGGGAGGACCACCAATACACCCTCACAATACAACAACAATATGTGACTACGAGGACATCTGGTCCTCACAAGTTTGTAAAAACGAACACTTTGATTCAATAGGTGGTGACTTAACCGAACCTTATCCTTTACTTCTAGTAGATGAACCCTAACCTTGTCCCTAAATATAACCCCAACTCTTACCTTAAAAGGTCTTATCCTTAATATCTAATGCTTTATTCTATTGATCTATTGTGACATGTTTTTGGCCCCATTCTGTGATTTTGTAAACAGCTTTTTGTCCCCACAATGTAATATATATGTGAAGCAAACAAACAAACACACACACGCAGACACGCACACACACTCTCATCCTCTAGGGAGGTGATACACTCGGCCATGTGAACGGTTCATGGGATAATTGCAGTCCCTTTACTTTGATCAGTTTACACCTCGCCCCCTCACACTCTCTCTCTCTCTCTCTCTCTCTCTCTCTCTCTCTCTCTCTCTCTCTCTCTGTCATTCTGTGTCTCTTCCTCACTGTTCCTTTCTCCTCTCTCCCTCTCTCTCCCTCTCTCTCTCTCTGTCATTCTGTGTCTCTTCCTCACTGTTCCTTTCTCCTTCTCTCCTTCTCTCGCTGTGTCTGTCGTCCCCCCAGTGTGTGTGTGTGTGTGCAGGAGCAGCGTGTTCTCTCAGAGCAGTGAGGAAGGTATCTGTCAGTCACAGAAGTAAAATGCAAAGTCCTGATGAAATAAGTCTTCCCTTCATCCTGGTGATTTCTGTTGTTCAAAGACTTGATCTTCGATCTCTCTGCACCTTGACGAAATGGAACTTACTGGAGGTGTGCGCTCTAGAGCTGGGAAGGGAAGAGTGGAGTGGAGAGCAGGAGAGAGGGAAGAGTGTTTATCTTCTGCTGACAGACACCCAGTCACCCACACACACACACCTATGGGCACACACTCTCTCTCTCTCTCTCTCTCTCTCTCTCTCTCTCTCTCTCTCTCTCTCTCTCTCTCTCTCTCTCTCTCTCTCTCTCACACACACACACACACACACACCTGTGGACAATTCCACACACCTATACCACCAACCAATGTGTGTTTGGACTGTGGCAGGAAAACAGTGAATGAATGAATGAATGAATGAATGAACTCACCTCATAATAACAGTATATGATTTTCATTGCTCCATTTCTGCAAACAACACACAATGCAGTCTATTCACAGTGCTGTATTAACAATTTACACAGTTATGAACCATAAGATGAATATCGTATGCAAACACAGACTGAGAGAATAATAACAATGATATGAAAGCGACCATAACTTGAAATGCTCTGCGTGTCATAAGCAGTCTATTACTACAGATATGACACTGAAATATGCGTCTTGCATTTTGTAAACATGTCCTTCAGCAGCCAATGGCACCCACACAGATATAATGAGCAGAGACAGCGTCCACAAAGGCTTCTGAGCATTTGCAATGGGATCTGTCAGGGGTAATTTCCAGCAGCCGTATGTTCTTGTTTGGAGCATTGTATGTTCTTTTATTGAGTTTATTCACAGATAAATTACTCGAAATTTATGTGTGTATGTGTGTGTGTGTGTGTGTTTGTGTGTATCCATATTTCATGAAAAGAAACCACAATGAACCAAACCCATGCTGGTTGTTTTTCCAACAATACTTGCAAAGAATTCTGAATTCATTTGTTAGTATTTGGAGCAAGGTGAGTATAAGCTGATCCTCTTGGCTTCATGACACTATACTGGAACATTGCTGTGAGGATCTGTTGGCATTTAATTAACAGTCAAACATTCCTGAGGTCAGATACGGATATCAGATGATGAAATCAGGCTGAAAACACCACTCCTGCTCATTTTAAATGTATTCATTAGCACTCCATCATTCCAGCCTCTGATATGACTGACTATTTACCTTTTATTTCAGAAAGCAGCGAGCTGAAACCCTCCTGGTAACGTGTAGCCCTCTAGGCAAGGTTTGGCATTGGGCATGGTGACTTTAGGCTAGGGCTCACTAATTGGCGGATTGTGCTCTTGGTCCAGACCCAGACCTGGACCTTTAACTGATTTAACTGAGTGTTTATTTTAATTGGTGTATATTTTCTAGTCATTAGGGTATGGATTGAGCGCCTCTGCGTTATGATGCCTGCAGCCACTCAACTGAATGACACACACAGGGCAGGCCTTTAGACGCCGCTGTCCTGGGGCCAATACAAATAGATAAAAGCTCTACTGGGGCACTTTCGGGACAATGGTATTGTGTGCCGTAAAAACAGACAAGTTATAAATAAGTAGACTGGTCACCTGTTGAAATATGAAGTTTTCATAACGCTGTGTACAGATAAAGCCCCGCCCTTCAGCAAAGAAAGCCAATCAGTTAGCTGGTTATGTGTAAAGTCCCATTATAAATCTTCCAGGCCTTGGCTTGAGGACCTAATTAAATAGCCCTTCCATAGGCTCATGTGCAGGTGCTCCTATGGAGATGAAACAAGCTTAACCCCTTAGATGAAGGCCTTGCTTGACTGAGGTGTCGTGGATGGTTTGCACATGCAGAGAGTCGTTAGCAAAAGCCTCCACAGCTGCCTGGTTCCCCCTGAGGGATAAAGCCATTCAGATTAGAAAATCAACTGGGAGGAAGATTTAATATCAGTGTGGGATGTTCTCTGATCTGCCGTAGATTTCTCAGCCTGCTGCGGTGCGTGTTTGTCTTCCATCTGAATAATTTTCCATTTCCAATTTGAGGCTGACAGGTTTATTCTTTTCCCCATAATTGCATCCGGTAAAAAACAGCTTCAGAAATCATTAAACTTTACCCAAACTGGGATGCAGACAAAGGCTGAACTTCTAAACGTATTTCGCCTGGACACAGATGATGCACCAACACACTGCAGCTCTTTTTTTTTTTTTTTTGGATCAGACACAGCAGTGACTCTGGAGATTTTCACTTCTGTTTCCACTCACTGTTCACTCTGTTAGACACAGTCCCTCATTGGTTCACCTTGTAGATGTAAAGTCCGAGACAGTAGCTCATCTGCTGCACAGTTTGTGTTGGTTGTCCTCTAGTCCTTCATTGTTTTTTATGATCTTTTAACAGTACATTATTTTACAATCTGGGAAAATAAAAAAGGTAAACAATTTTGAGGAAAATAAATACTGAACACTCTGCATGTACTTTATTATGTCTTTCTGAGTAGAGCTTCTAAACCTATTCTGTGTCATCTGCTGTTTTTTGCGTGCCGTTTGTGGCAAACAAAAAACTCACCAAATATTCCCCTACAGTTTTTATGCCTAGATACAGAATGAATATGGAAGTCCAGATGTAAAAAGCATAAAAGTATTCCTATCGGTACCAGTGATGAGGTATTTTCTGTGAAAGATGACCAAGCTCTTTTGAAAGTCACTCTGGAGTAGAGTTCTGATCAAGAACAAAACCCCAAAAAGGCAAGAAAACATCATAGACTGAGACCAAAGAAAACCAGACTGAGCTAAAGTACTGAATACAGTCGCTATGGTAACACACAAGTCTCACATGATGAAAAGGGTAAGTGAACCTCCATTAAAAGTAGTGATAGTACTTTATGCTCAGTACGAGTACTCTATTGATCTATACTCCCTGAACAGAGGAATATTAAATAATCAGTTATTGTTATGGTTGCCATATGTTCCTCTAATTCTTCTAGGAAAAGAACAACAGTCCGACATTAAACATCAGACCAAATTCTCTTGAGAAAATGAAAGTACAGAGATGACATTTGTGAATCATATTCACGTGAACCTGAAAAGGCCATATCTGATTTGATTTAGTTTGAATGATGGAGATGAAATAGAGCACCCTTCTCGGTGCAGGTACTCACCGTTCTCATCCAAATATCTAAACGCAAACATATCATCTTCGTATTTCTGTTACTTCCACTTTCTAGACTTAGTTTGTGCAGTGTGAAGTACCAAGGCAAGGCAAGGCAAGTTTATTTACAGAGCACCTTTCTTACAAAAGCAATTCAAAGCAATTTACAGAGAAAACAGTTAAATTAAAAGCAAGAATAAAAATCACAAATGTCCAATATACAATTAAAATATTTTAGTAAAAGGAAATACATAATTGATTAAATTATTAAAAACGATTAAATCAATTTAAAATGATACAATAAAAGAAAATAACTAAAGTGCTGTTACTGAATAAAAGTGCAGAGTTTTTTAAACTGAGCTGTGAGCTGCTCAAACACTAATGTTAAAAATTTTGATTTAAAAGTGTCTAAAGTCAGGGCTCTTCTAATATTCTCAGTCAGCTGGTTCCTTTTATGAGCGACATAGTAGCTAAACACTGCTTCTCCATGTTTGGTTTTCAAGGTTTTCTGAGGCAGGACTAACTGATACCAGGGACCAAAATAAGTGTAGAGTCCAGTAGAGTCCTTTAGAGTCTGTTGGAGTCCAGTAGAGTAGGTACCATGCAGTGGAAAAGTGCCATTAATAGCACTTTTATATGTGATAAAAATTTTGCTGCGATTCTGGGCTGGGATTACACACTGACAGCAAGCACAGACCTGAGAATGTGACATTTCACATGTTAATGTACACAACATCATCATCAGCGTATAAAAAAGATATTGTATCAGTGGTTAATTTATTAATCTCAGTCATTAAAGGGTTAAAATTATTAACAAATCTGCTGGTTCATGTCGACTGATGGAGAAGACAAATAAGGTCAATATCCTGAGATCTGAGGTTTAACTGTAGATGGATGAGGGTTCACAATTTGGCAAATAGCAGGTCACTGTTGCATGAGTTATAACTAATAATTAATGTATTTACAACCTAATTAATAACCATTAAGAAACAGATTGTAAGCCATTTATAAACCTTTATAAGTGTAATCTTATTCTAAAGTGGTGCCCAAAATTTAAATAATGAAAACACAAAATCCACTCTTTTATCAGGAAGTGAGAATGTAGTGTACCTTTAAAAGACCACTGTTGTAAAAGTAAGTGTACATTTACACTGTTTGTACTTAGTGAACAAAACTGTACCTGTAAATTAACTCGATCTGTACTGATAAAAGGGAATACGTCCATAAACCTTGTGGAAAATCACTTCTGAATAGGCATCAGATTGGCCCCGAGTCTGTAAATAGCATCTCCTGCTATTTGTTTATGTACAAAATGTTCTGCCACTCTTAAAGCTCTCCTGGCTAATGCTTCTACGGTGCTGAAGCTTAATTTCTTTAACTGTTCTTGGCACAAATGACCTTTTGTTTGATGCTTACAGCAGCTGCCAGATCCATTCTTAAAGTCCAGGTGACATCAAAGAACAGATTTCACCATGATGGCTTTTATCTTTTTAAAGCTTTTTTGCTACAGGTGGTGTCAATGCTCAGAGCTGCAGGGTCTCGGAGTCCTGGGTTTGATGCCCACATCGGTGCACTGTCTGTGCGGAGGGTGGTGTGGTCTGCCACATTTTAAACACACATGCTGATAGATGAATTGGCTCTGTGACATTCTCCACAGGTGTTTGTGTGTGAGTGACTGGGTGATTGTAATTGTCCACAGATTCATTCATTCACATACCTGTTGTTTTAATTGTGCCAAGTTTATTTTGAATGCAGCAATATGAATGCTTCAAAACCCCTATAACAAAAAACCTTGTCATAATTATTCATTCATTCATTCATTCATTATCTGTAACCCTTATCGAGTTCAGGGTCGCGGTGGGTCCAGAGCCTACCTGGAATCATTGGGCGCAAGGCAGGAATACACCCTGGAGAGGGCGCCAGTCCTTCACAGGGTAACACAGACATATTCACACTCACACCTACAGACACTTTTGAGTCGCCAATCCACCTACCAACGTGTGTTTTTGGACTGTGGGAGGAAACCGGAGCACCCGGAGAAAACCCACACAGACACAGGGAGAACACACCAACTCCTCACAGATGGTCACCCGGAGGAAACCCACACAGACACAGGGAGAACACACCAACTCCTCACAGAGAGTCACCTGGAGGAAACCCATGCAGACACAGGGAGAAGACACCAACTCCTCACAGACAGTCACCTGGAGGAAACCCACGCAGACACATGGAGAACACACCAACTCCTCACAGAGAGTCACCTGGAGTAAACCCATGCAGACACAGGGAGAACACACCAACTCCTCACAGACAGTCACCCGGAGGAAACCCACGCAGACACAGGGAGAACACACCAACTCCTCACAGACAGTCACCTGTAGCGGGAATCGAACCCACAGGTCCCTGGAGCTGTGTGACTGCGACACTACCTGCTGCGCCACCTTGTCATAATTAATGTCATGGAAATTTAAGGACATTTTATACATTTAGGGAGATACAAGGTTTTATATATTGCATTTACACATGTACAACACTTTGTCATGCCAATGTTGTTGCCGCTCTAAAAGTTCAGTTTTGGAATCTTTTTGACACAAATAATCTTTTATCTGAGGCTCAGTTCTGTTCTTAAAGGATTATGTTCACAAGTTGAAGCCCTAGGAGTCATTAAAGAGCTGTTTCTCTGTGTCTATCTGTGACACAAAGCCGTCACGCTACACAACGGAAAGAGCTGTAGGAGGCCAGCTGTGCTTTAACAACATGTAGAGGCAACCTCTTAACAAGAGTTATATCCTATCGTCAAGAAAAGGCTGGAAATACTCCATTTGTTCCTGCTTATTTTCCCCATCAATTACTCCTGCTGTTATCAGGTAGAGTGATTAGCATGTAGGACTGGCTCATGCCAAACACTCCATTTTCATGAAGGTACAGAGAGTGAGAGAGAGAGTGAGTGACTATTTTCCGGTTATTATGATGGTCCCTAGCTCAGTGAGTCATTGTCGTTGTCAAATGTTCACGAAGCGTTTTGTGACAGACCATGCCGAGGCAAGCAAAGGAAAAAGTCACAAAGTAAACAAGTGGTCAGAGAGTGGTCACACCTGAATGAACTTCTACGGTTTCTTTAGTCTATGACTCACTGGCCACTTTATCAGAAACACCCCCCAGTATACACAGTAGATTTATGTTAGACAGCAGTGTGTTTGAAGTGGGTTGTGTCCAAATTCCCTGATCTCTGCTGCAAACTTAAAAGACTCTGTCCTGACTGCCCTGAACTGTCCCGCCAAAACAGGTGAAACACTCCTTATGACTCCAGTGTCAGTGGGCGGGGCCATAGGCCTAGAGATGTTTTGTTTTGGAAAACAATGAGCAAGTGTAGGGTTTCCTACCGTTTTATTTATGCAAACAAAGATAGGTTAGAGTGAGCACTATTAGCATAGGTTTAAAACGATGCATGTAGATGAATGCAGTGTAGGGAGCTGTTTACTGGTATAGTATGGTGTGATTACACAGGACGGGAATCAAACCCCTGTCATGGCAAAGAAGGCAATTATCCACTTTGATCTACCAACCATGTTGTATGCATCTACAGACCTTGAAAATTTAACAACTATACTATCAAATAGAGATTAGCTATTTTACAATCACTAAGTGAGCTCCCATCCATTGGTGGCGCTGTTTCAGTGAATCCACACAAACACTCTTATGTGAAGAAATATCACAGGAACGGTGCTGTAAAGTCTTGTGGGAGAATATTAGACAGGAGATTACGCTGCAGCCTTTTGGAAGGAGAGATAAGCTTAGGGTTAGGGTTAGCTTTAAGGTCAGATTTAGCATTAATCTTAAGGATAAAGTAACGAAACAGGTAGGTTTTCAGACTGACAACCATCAGAAATTCACAGACAAATCTATATTTCTTACACTTTGTACAAACTCAGGGGCAAATATGTATTTCACTTTTTTAAATGCTTTATAAATTCTTAGTTTTGATGCCACCCTTCAAGTTCAGAATCATACATTCTTACAACAACATGCTAGAAATGTACTTTTTTTTTGGGAAAGTTCATGTTCCTCTGCGTCTAACTCAGCACTGCTCCAGACGCTGCTTTAATTGCCGAGGTCATATTTGTCTCTTTAACTTTAAAGGGTAATTGCAACTCTGTGTTAGTTGCTGTTACCATAGCAACATGCCATTAATTGGATGTGTGAAGATCTATGGGGCCACACACCCGCATCTGAACTGTGTTGGCTTGTTAGTGTGCATGTGAGGAGGTCGTAATTATTTAGATGTCTGATGATGACAAAACACCATTTCTTCTGGACCAAAATAATTACTGCTGATTGTTACATAGAAACAACTTCTTCTGGAAAGGCTCTACTCTAGATGTTGTAATATTCCTGTTAGAATTTGATGGCGTTCAGCCATGAGAGCATGTATAAGGTCAGGTGCTGAAGTAGGATCACTCCAGGTCAGCTTCAAAAAAACTCCAAAAACACAGCTTAGAGGCATCAAGCATGTTGATCTTAGGCTGATGTGCACCTAGTCTTTAATCTGGTATCTTCACTTGTGGAAAATGTAAAACACACACACACACACACACACACACACAGACACACACACAAACACACACACATATATACCTCTGTACAGTCTTATACACTCACCAGTCACTCACACACTCCCACCCCTGGAGGAAACCCCAACAGACACATGGAGAATGTACCACACTCCTCAAAGACAGTGACTTGAAATGAGGTTCAAACCCAAGAACCTGAGACTGTTGCTATGTGACAGTGACACTTCCTGTAGCACCACTGTGTCATTATTGAAACAGCTCAGTAGCCATAAATTAAAAGATGGTTATTGCCCTGAATTTGATTCATGAGTTTCACTTTAGACGCTCTTGTGAATTTTAAAGAAGTGTAACGACTCCTTACAAAAGTAAAACTGTCATTAAACCTAATTAATAACAAAGTAAAGCTCAGTTTTGAAGTCCGCTCCAAACTTTCCTGTCTGAGTCTCTGTAATGGGTGGATTTGAAAGTTCACTCTCAATCAGAAAGGCTTTGAAATCAATCCCTAAAGGAGCAGAGATGAGAAACGTGCACTCGGGATGTCTCTGAGTAACCCCAACAGGGAAATAACTCTGATTAAAACGGCTCTACACATATGCAGTGTCAGGGCACTGTTTCACACTGAGTCATTTCTCACCAGCAACTTTTATAATGCAGCAGTCAAGGCATTGGCTGTTGGCCAGTATCAGCTGTTCATTATATAAGTCTGGCTAATCAAAGTTATTGTTGTGTAATTAATTACATTTCCACACTGAATTAAAGGCAAGTCAGGCCACCAGTGTCAATGACAGAGTACAGTAAGAAATATTGGGCCATAAAAAATAATATATATATCACAACAAAATATTAGGTCACACTTCCTATTAAGTGTCTTTGATAACTGTGTAATTACTCATTTACAATGTTTGTAACCACTGTGGAACTATATATCCACTCAAACCATATAACAAGTCCTATAAATGACCTAACTTTATGTTCATTCATTCATTCAATCATTCATTATCTGTAACCGCTTATCCAATTCAGGGTCGTGGTGGGTCCAGAGCCTACCTGGAATCATTGGGCGCAAGGCAGGAATACACCCTGGAGGGGGCGCCAGTCCTTCACAGGGCAACAACAGACACACACACACACATTCACTCACACCTACGGACAGTTTTGAGTCACCAATCCACCTACTAACGTGTGTTTTTTGGACTGTGGGAGGAAACCGGAGCACCCGGAGGAAACCCACGCGGACACAGGGAGAACACACCAACTCCTCACAAACAGTCACCCGGAGCGTGAATTGACCCACAACCTCCAGGTCCCTGGAGCTGTGTGACTGCGACACTACCTGCTGCGCCATCGTGCCGCCCCTAACTTTATGTTTTGCTAGTTTAATTAAATGTAATTACCTCATAATAGACAAGGTATACAAGGCATACAAGAACTTTAATACAAAGCATAATACGTTAGTAATAGCTTTGTAGTTATATGTTGCAATTACATAAAATAACAATGTAATTACTGACAACGATGGATTGCAGTAATGCAAGTTGTGTACTGTAGGAATGAATAGATCACCAACAATAACACTGTTTTCATATATGTTTTTAACATATAACTAGCTTTATAGTTATTAGAGAAACATGATGCAGGACATTGGTGCTCCAGGGCTGTGAGGGATGACCTCTGCTGTAATAAATGTCTATAACTCTTGCAATACAATATTCTGAGTAAAATATTGACTGAGAGGGATTAGCAGCTTTGGAGCTCTGAGATTTCCACTCATAGGGCACCAAAACCTTCAATAAGCCCCTGTTCTCCTCCAGTATGCATTGGAAACGAAGCTCTCGGGTCAGGAACTAGGATTCAAAACAAGTCCCACAGGATCACATTGGAGGGACTTGTCCAGATAATTTGGCCTGAGAGTAGCTCGGCACTAAACTGCTGACGTGTCCTCTCCGGTGTTGGCTCACAGCAGCAGCTCCGGCTAATGATGTGTCCCACAATGCGGAGCTGATTCCAGCAGATACACTGCCCTCATACACATTTCAGAATCAATGAGTGCTGGACGGAGAGGGCTACGCGCCTCCATTGCTCTGATTGCTCCTGTAGGATGAGTCCAGCTTTGTTTCCTTCCTTATTTCCTTCCTCAAGACCCCTTCTAAACATTGTGAGGGTTTATATCGTGTATATAAAAAACAGTGGTCATTTTTTGACCTTTGTTCAGCCATTACATTTTAAGCTGAATATTTCTTAGCAAGGCACAATGACATATGTACATCATATCTCTTCTGATTGGCTGATGTTAAGAACTGTCATAAGACAATGGCTGTTTCTCATTAGCAAGAACGCACTGGTGTTTTAAGAAAGGATGTTCTTGGGGAGTCATCTTTCATTCATTCATTCATTATCTGTAACCCTAATCCAGTTCAGGGTCACAGTGGGTCCAGAGCCTACACAGAATCACTGGGCGCAAGGCGGGAACACACCCTGGAGGAGACACCAGTTCTTCACAGGGCGACACACACTCACTCACACCTACAGACACTTTTGAGTTGTCAATCCATCTACCAACGTGTGTTTTTTGGACTGTGGGAAGACACCGGAGCACCCAGAGGAAACCCATGCGGACACAGGGAGAACACACCACACTCCTCACAGACAGCCACTCGAAGCGGGACTTGAACCCACAACCTCCAGGACCCTGGAGCTGTGTGACTGTGACACTAACCTGCTGCACCACCGTGCAACCCGGGAGTCATCCAAAGGGTTTAAAAACCACATCCAGGTATTTTAACCATGCTTGGCATGTGATCATGAGTATAAGCACATAACTAGATCAATGGAACACTACTTCTAACAGGACCATAATGAGCTTTGAACACATACTGAGAAACAGCCCGTGTTTTTAGGCATCAAGCAGTGTCTTAAGAACCTTGCATTTATAACCATCTGTGAGCAGCATTTTTAGAGACACTAAACCCTTCAGATCCTTCACAATCTGTGATCATCTCTGACCTGAAAACATCAGAATATTCTCTAAGTACACAAAATATCTGCATTTTTCTGATGGTGGAGGTCAACACTTCTATATTCCTGACAGCATGCTGCCCTGGGAATAATCCATCTGCAGTTAAAGAAAAGCTAATTTACTGGGGGATAGTCTCATGAAGCATGTTTTTAAATATCATGATGTGCCCTGACAGAACACCCTATGTAGTTTCAAGTTGTAATACTTCAATTTCAGCAGTATATTAGTGAGGGGCTCCTAAGTGGCGAATAGCTCTCAATGAATTCAATCCCTGGTGATGCCTCAGGCAACTGAGGCCAGCAGTTCTACAGAGCCTCCTTCTCTCCCCATCACTATACGGCGTGCTAGCTCACGTGGGCATCTGTCAGCTCATCATGTGACAGATCTGGGTAGTTTGCATTCTCCAGCGCATGAAAGCAGTTCAGTGGTGTTGGAGCTTAGCAGCAGCTCAAACACATTTTCAGATCCCCGCTCTCTGAGGCTGGGGATTTGTGAGTGATCGAGGGGCCTTGGCTCACTGCAGGAATAGGAGATAACTAATCATTAGAGAGAGAAGGCAGCAGAAAATGGGGAATTAAAGAATATAAGTGAGTAGAGGAATAGGTGACTCTCCTCACTTCTGTCTGAATCCATCTTCCATTAAAAGTAAAAGCATTTTCCCAGAAAGCTGCTTCAATGCAGGTACAAACAGCGAGTACGTTTTTTAAAGTGAACAGGTACGTCTCTGAACATCAGCCCAGGAGTTGAGATGTGAATCACTTGATCTGCATTATTGTAGTCTAAAATTACAAGCTGAAGCTTCAGTCAGTGGTGAGACTCCATCATGAAACACCATGGAAACAACACACCATCTCATTACACACAGAAACAACACAACACAAGAACTCTACACACAGCAATAATAATACTTTACACTTGTAAAGCAAAATTGTGTATGTGAACAGTGCTATATAAGTGTGTGTGTGTGTGGGGGGGGGGGGGTAAATAAGTAAATAAAACATCACTAGAATAATGGCTGAGTTTACACACAACTATTTAATGACAACTTAGGCCTCAGACTGTTCTCTTGTGAATGGAAGTTCTTTAGTGAAGTTCAGCGGTCATTAAACTACAGTGTACATGCAGCTAGCTGTGGATTTCAGATTCACACATATGAATACATATAAATGATGCTGTATTAGGAATATATAATGCATTGTTAAGAGCTAGATTGTGTAGTGCACTCTATAGAGAGTATGGAGCGATGTGGGATTATAACCTGTTTTTCTCTAATGTATCGTGGTGTTTTGACACCTCTCTTTAAGGTATACTTTGACCCAATACTGGACTGGCATGATAATGCAGCCATTTTTGTATTCGTCTGGACGGGGATATTTTCAAAATCTGAAAGGAAAACCTCTGTTTTTAAAAATAAACTAAAAAATAAACCTGTGGACAGGGCCTCAGTATCAGGATGAAATCTTTTAATATGCGCTCTGGCCAGATTTGATCACTTTTTACTGAGCACTAAAGCTGCACACACTGCTACTAAAACTACCGCATGATGTAGGGATACAAAAATGTGCATTTAATACATGTCCTGCAATAAGCACACACTCACACACACATACACACACACTAGGGGCAGGGAACACACCCCCAGAGCAGAGAGTGCCCAGTGACTAGTTGGGGGGTTGGGTGCCTTTCTTCTCAAGCTTCGTATTTTAAAGATGTTTAATAGGATGTTGCTGCTATGAAACATACTTTATAATAGTGTCATAAAGGAAACAAAAGCCTGTTTGGTTTAAAATTACTATGCACCTCTACACAGGTTTTCTGCAGTTTGTTAAAATGCTAGAGCTATGTTTATCACGTATACACTAAAGCAGAATTCTTAAATAAATAGTTCCTAGGCTACACTGTAAGTTCCACTGTCAAAAGTGTCCTCTAACATACTGTCACACTTAAAGAAAGAGAAAGGGGATTTTAATTTCCAAATAGAAGAGTATTTAAAGGGGAAAAGCAATAATAATAGTCTTGTGCATGATTGCGTGCACAATTCCAAAAAGAAAAATGTCCCTTTCCTGCCATCTAGTGTTCTGATTACCACCAGGCTATTATTTATAAGACTTTGATATATTTGAAACCCCTTCTATTTGAAAACTACCCTTTTAGGAACATTGTAACACATGCATAACTACTTTATAACATATTGCTAAACTGTAAGTACAATAGATCTCATGTCTGCCATTGCATTATGACAAGATCTAATCTAACATCATGATCAATTCCTGTGCTTTAAAATAAAGTCCATTTGTTCCATTTATAACACTGTTATAAAGCATACTTCATAGAAGTTACATCATACAAAGCATCTGTAATATTACTGTACTTTAAACTTGAGTAGAAATAAGCAGAACTGCATCTAAATAACAGAGTTATATAGAAATTCTGTTGTTTAGATGTAGGTCTTCTGTTGGAAATCTCAGATCTCGTGTGGTTCAGGAAATAGTTTGTGACATTGGTGTTGATCTCTTTCCCACTAGGTGGCAGCAGAGGACTGTAAAAGGAAGTTTGTTTACATTTGTAATGGCTTTGTAGTCCCCAAATAAATCAGAATGTATTTGTCTTAATTAACCCTTCTAAAGAATCCACAGACTAAACAATTTATACAAAATACTCAGTTCCTATCAACTCCTTCATATGACATTTTCTTCATCCTGTATTTATGTTGTTATCTGAACATCTGCTGATCTTCATAGTTTGTGTTAGCCTCCTTTCCCCTCTTTCATCTGTGAGATATTCTGACCATCGCTCTGAGCCAGAGCTTTGGGTTTTGGGATTTCAGATCCACACTGGATTCTGTTCGGCTTCAAACCCCAGTAGAGCTTCAGGCCTGGATTCAAAGCATCAACTGGACACACTCAAAACATGAGTGTCTGGCACCTACAGCCAACCCACTGTTTAAAGCCACTTAGATCTTTAACACTGGGGAAAAGAAGAGCTTCTACAGTTTGAGAAACCACATCATGAAGCTAATGAAAAGAATAGTGTAGACTCTTGATCAGTAGTGCAGTGTGAACTGCACATAACACACACATTCAGTATTCCAGGGAGGGAGAAACAGTAAGGGGGAGGGTGGCGAATGTGTTTACGCCATAAAAGTTACTTACAGTAAATGTGTAAAAAAGTTCTTGAAGGAAATGGGACTGGAGATGTTTAAGGAGGAAACAGGTTAAAGATTAACTAATGGCTCAGTCTGAACCTGCCTGGAGATTTCCCACACCACTCTGACTGTGTAGGTATGAGCAACTGGAAATAAGTTGGGACCTGTGCTGGACAGAGGGCCATCACTACAGCTGAGGTTTTCTACTGAAAACTGAAGTTGTCTAAAGTATTTACCCTCAACATGACAACACAAGGAGTAGCAGTAGCAGGTAAGAAACAAAAACAATGCATTTTAATGACAATAACAACACAGGGAGATCTTAAATCAAGCAATGTCTCCTTAATGTTCACTGAGGTCCTGTTTTGTTTCACAACATAATGCTTAGAGGTTAAGAGGACAACTGTTGGAGAGCCAACATTCAGCGGACATGAACTATGAACATACAGCATCCTGTGTTGGTTAACTATAACAGCCTAAAAGGCATCCATTGAGTGGTTTCTGGGACCTTACAAAAAGACAAAAAAGACAAAAAAGATTTTAGCTGGTATTCTGAGAACTGAAAAATGAGAACTGAAGAAAAGAAACAGATAAGAGGCTAAACGGGTAATAAGAGAAGTAAATTAACTCTGGAAATTGTATATAAAACTTTTTATCTGTAAACTGATTGTGAGAAAATGGTCATGGAACTTCAGAAACATGCTGAAAAACTGCTAACTGCTAAACTTTTGCCTGTGTCTTGTTCTCTTTGTCTCCCTCATCCTTCTTTGTTTTTACACATGTTTTTCTGTTTTATTGGTCTTTATCTCCACCCCTTTATTCCTTGTCCTGCTACATGTATCCTCTGCCTTTGTCCTGTCCTGCACCTGTGATTTATTGGTTGTCCAGTGGTCAGTGATAACAGGCAGCACTGCTCTGCTGTTGGTGTCCCTCAGGTGTCGGTCTTTGGTGCTGAATTCCGCTTTGGTGCTTTGTATGTTTTAATGTACTTCTACCTCTGGACATCATCAGGATGGGGGAGGTGGATGTCACACGCAAGGCTGGCAAATCCATACTCAAATAACAAGACACTAAACAAGGGTCAACAGCACAAGATAAAAGGCTCTCAATAACAAGGCTTGGTACCCCACAGGATTTTACATAAGGATGAAGCTTAACTAAAAAGGGTTTAAAAAATAATAATTATAATAATTAACAGAAAAAAAAATAATAATAGAAGTCAGGGGTGTATTGAGTAGCTGCAGGTGTGAGTCATTGCCAAGGGGTGGAGACTGGGAAGAGCCTGATCAGGAATGATCTATTTCCAGGTAAAATGATGCAGTCTAGGCAACAGCCATAAAAGTGACAGATTGATAGAACTTACTTTAAAAAAAAATCTATAGTGATTTCACTATGTAACTGGCTCATGTGTCTTAAAACTGCTGAGTTCATATAAAATCACCAGGGAAACCATTTTGAAATTAATTCTGAAACTGCATTTCCATCCTCAGGTCTCAAAGAAACAATGGAAGTCAATGCCAGTGATTCCAAGGACTGCTTCCCCATTGATTTTCACATAAAGCAACACTACCTCCCAATCACATATGGGATCATCTGCTTGGTGGGATTT
Organism: Hoplias malabaricus; assembly: GCF_029633855.1. NCBI lineage: Eukaryota > Metazoa > Chordata > Actinopteri > Characiformes > Erythrinidae > Hoplias > Hoplias malabaricus. The sequence goes on from NC_089811.1 coordinate 10,020,587, forward strand.
GCTGGGAACCTCATGGCAATCACGGTGTATCTGGTGAAGCTGAGACCTTGGAAAAGTAGTAGCATCATCATGGTCAACCTGGCTGTGGCTGACCTGCTGTACGCTTTGAGTCTACCTCTCCTGGTCAAGTTCTACGCCACAATGAACTGGACCTTTGGCGAGTTCATGTGCCGCTTCCTGCGCTTTTGTTTCCACTTTAACTTGTACGGGAGCATTCTGTTTCTCACATGCCTTAGTGTCTTCCGATATATTGTGGTGGTCCACCCTCTAAGAGCCTCTCAGGTCCAGAGGAAACGTTGGGGCATCTCAGCTTGCTTGGGAGTCTGGGCAATTTCACTTGTTGAGATTTCTCCAATATTGAGCATGACCACAACCCAGAAAATGAACAAATCCACAGTTTGCCTGGACTTTGCGAGCAATGACCCAGAAATTGTTTGGGGGTATGGATGGTTGCTAAGTGTCTTGGGCTACGTCCTGCCACTGATAGTGGTGACTTGGTGCTATAGCAACATCTCAAATGCTTTGCGCCATAGCCTTTCTGCAAGAAGACCCAGCAGGCTGCGAAGTCACAAGCTCACAGTGATGATCCTGGTGGTCTTAATTGTTTGTTTCTTCCCCTACCACGTCCTGAGGGTCTTGAGAGTGGCCAGTCGGAGGACGAGCTTGATGTCATGCTTTCAGAAGAGAGTTATCAATGCAGCTTACACTTTGTCTCGGCCTTTGGCAGGTCTCAACACTTTCTTCAATTTGGCACTCTACACGCTGGCGGGGGACAAGTTCCAGCAAGCTTTCAGCAGCTTGGTGTCCAAGAGGAAGACCACGAGGAAGAGCAATATGTCCGTGATCCAGTTGCCCAGCAGCATTTCCAAGACTGAGCTAATGAGGACCTGAAAAAAGAACCTTGGGAATCTAAAGTTCATTTAGTTTATTAACGTTGAACCTTGGTGTAACTTTCTGTGAAAGAGTAGAGAATTTCTCAAACGTGCTGATGAAGAAGGAACTGTTCAACTTTATCTATTAAAGGCATACATTGCAGCTGCACCTGAAATAGTGACTTTCTATGATGGTGAATGTACAACTGATGAACCTTTGACAGCAGAACTTATAGAAATATTTGAACTTATTTGTTTTACTTTTGAAGTAAATCCCATGAATCAAAGAGGTCGAGTGTTAAAGTGAAAATCATGGCAGTGAGGATCTAAAGTTCTCAACTTCATCTTTTGCTTGGAACTGAATCCCCACCAAGATTTTATTCACAGTACATGATCTTGAGTAAATAAGCTCTGGATGTGTTAGTGTCTGCCCTGGTCCTAAAAAAAATAGAGGCCTCCCGTTTAACAGCCCAGGGACCTACAAGTCTTGCAACATCAGGTTCAGAGCACCATCTCCTAAAGTTGATTTAAACATTTGTGCAAACACTGAATCTAATCACGATGAAGAGTGTGATCAGAGTGGAAGCTAATCATTACATGTGTGCACCACACTGCCAGCTCTGTTTTATGACCTACAACTAAGGAAATGTTTTGAAGTGGTGCTTGGAAGGGTCCATTCAGTAGAAGTTCCTCGTCGTGACGGGTTGAGATTAGACATTAACAAGGACACTATAAGGCAGCAGTGCTTGCTCTGTGTCACATTTGAGTGCCTGTGTGATCTGGAAGACTGTTGTGTTTGTCATTACAAGCTGGTCAGTCATTAGAAGTCTCAGTCCCAAGAGAAATCAAACACTAGTCTAGTTCTGGTGGCTGGAGACGACAAAAACAACAGTGAGCTAGCTATTCTGGGAACTCCCAGTTTGGTTTGTTACCTCCTTTGTTACTGACTGATAAACATCTGTGTACCCTGTCTCCCCTCACAGCTGTCCAAGTAAGAGCAAGAGGTTTTTACAAGATATCTTGTCTTACTTTTTTTATTCTTATGTGTTTCAAGTTATGAGTACTCAAAAAGGAAAGGGCTAAGTGTGGCACAAATGTGCTGCCATTCTCAAAACAAATGAACCAGAAATGTATTAAAATGTGAATTGTGTAACAACAATTGCAGATCTCCTAAAACAAAGGGATGCAAAGAATGGTCATATATTACACTGTCAGGAAAACTGTCATTGATGTGGTAGCCTCAAATGTACATCTTCAGTAGCATTACCTTCGGAACAAATGTCGCAAATGTTGTTGTATTAATTGTGGATTGATTTTTTCTTCATCAATTTCATAAATCAAATGTGGCAGCTCAACCAGGGGTGGATTTGAACCCCAAACCCAATGTAAAATGAGTGAGACAAAAGAACTGTCTAAATGTCAAAGAGGGAAGCCAGAGAAACACTGAGAGGGAAGCTTAAAGGAAAAGGTCTGGCAAAAGAATAGAAACTGAAGAGTGGGGAGACCCAGGAGAAAACTCAAGGGGCTTTGCTAAGTTACTGACCAGGCTTGTGTGGCACTCTGAAAAGAGAAACCCAAGACTGAGACCTGAAATGAGGGTTGGTTTCCCTTAAATAAGAGTGGCCCAGGTGGAGCTGATTGCCTCAAGTTAAGAAGTAGTGATTCTATGTCTCCCTCTGATGGCTGGGGGTGGCTTAGCAGGCAGCCAGGTCTCTTACAAAATCTCATCCCAGTTATTTCATTCATTCATTCATTATCTGTAACCCTTATCCAGTTCAGGGTCGCGGTGGGTCCAGAGCCTACCTGGAATCATTAGACGCAAGGTGGGGATACACCCTGGAGGGGGCTCCAGTTATTTCAATTATGTTTTTTTTTTTTTTATTATTTGAAACAAACTATTCCTTTATGAAAAGTTACTTCTGGGGAATAGATTGTGGTGTACTTTTAGCAAACACAACTGGACTTTAACACCACTGCTGAACTTGGAGTTGTCTGTACCTTTAATGACCATTTTTCCTGACAATACACAGACTGATCTATATGTAGATTTTGAGACTTAAATATGTTTTTAGAGAGAGCCCCATTCCAGGTAACTATCTGTTAGGAGTTTGATGTGTTCTCCCTGTGTCTGTGTGGGTGTCCTTCTTCTTGGTTCGGAGTGTGTCCCATTCTGGGTGTCTGTTTCCAGTTGTGTGGTTCCAGGTGTCTGTTTTCGTGTGTGCGGGTCCAAGTTTCCTGTTCTGGACAGTTTCCGGGTGTTTCCGGGTGCCTGGTTCTTTGAAATTATATTTTTTATTGAAGGAATTGTTCATAATTTTTTAAACCAGTTTCTAAGCTAATTCTCAGCCATAACATTACAATAATCTTCATGTATCAACACTCATTCTACACTGTGTATTAATCAGCTCCCCTGATGCAATTTGTAATTCTACAACAACAGACAGTAGTTATTCTGCTGTCCTGCTGTTCTTTTAGCCCCATGTCACCCTGCTATTCAGTGCTCAGGACCCCCACAGGATCATTCTCAGCGCTGCAGTGACACTGATGTGGTAGTAGGGTGTTAGTGTGTGTCATCTTCTAGTCCTTCATTAGTGGACACAGGACGCTGCCGACTGAATGTTTGTGGTTAGTGGACTATTCTCAGTCCAGTGGTGACACTGAGGGAACTCATTATTGACATGTCTTAGTGTACGTTTACTGATAAGGGCAGTGAACATCAAACAGTGAGCAGTAGAGGGCACTAGTGACCTTCACTGTATGAAAGATGAAAATCCAACCAATTCAGACATGGGCAGTGGATGCAGTGGATGCATGATTAAGATTTTTTTTCTTTAATTTGTTAATTTGTGTTATTTATGTGAATATGTGAATTCATGGATGCACATTAAACAGTGTTGGTGACACTTAATGAATCATTGCTGTGTGCACTTTGTTTTTGTTGTTGTTGTTTTGGATGAAGCATTTTTTTAATGGCATAGTAATTAATCACTGAGAACTGCAAGCTGGAGATTGGCTGTAATTCCTAAGCACTTGCCTCCCAGGCACACCATAAACACTCAAATCCTTAAAAAAACAACAGATGTTTTATGCTTCAGCTCTGAGGTAAGACAAAGTGTAGTCAGGTGTGTATTGTTTCCAGTGATGGGAAATTAACACTTGGATTTTAAGACAGTGAAATTACAGTGAAAGGATTCAGTATTTAAGACATAAACTCTTTGAGAGCGATTTGATTTAAAAGTCTGAGGTTCTATAAACCTAAGAGGTTTTTCACAGCGGTGGTGATAGGAACCAGACAGCTAACGCTGTACAGCAGCTCCACCAGGCTCAGTGCCAAGTGTTGGCAAGAGGGGTATAAAGCCCTTCAACACTGGGCTGTTGAGCAGTGGGACTGTGTTCTTTGGAGTGATGGAGCACAGTCCAATACCTTTTTGGTGAATATGAAAGAGTGATGTTTGTGATCCAGAACTAATCAACTAATGCTCTCAAACTCTCACAGCAATGTTCTACCAAACAGGGATGATGAGCAGGTACCATGAACTATGTGTCATTGGGTAAAATGCTTCTGACATTGAAAACTAGCAACAGGAACATTAACAGAAACCTTTTTGTGATGCAGTTCAAGTTTATTTTCACAACCAGAACATTTCACACGGCAGTTTTATTTTGTAATAAATAAAGTTGCTCCACCTTCAAATCTCCGTGACTACTGAAATGCTGTGATATAAGAATGGAGTCCGTACCCATCCACTGCCTAATCACGGCTCCGCATTCCCGCCAAACATCTGCATTTAAATCAGCATTACATTACCTTTGTTGTATTGCACTTCAGTGAACAAAGCAGTTAAAAGTACATTACATCAACACTATCTATGTCATCACATTCATCATATAAACATTCATTCAATCACACATAATCATTTCGTTCAATTGCTCACTAAGTCGATCAATAACTCACTCAATCATTCACTATCACTCAATCACTCTCTCATACAGTGCAGGCAAAGTAAGAAAAGAATAAACAAACACAGAGTAGCAGCACATGATTCATTTCCAAATCCTATTTCTTGTCATGAACCCAGCTCCAAAAACTGAAAACACTGTTCTGAACATTCACTTAGACTCAATTTAACAAAACCCAAGAACAAAGACGAGATCAGATTTATTTATTAACTGTATCACCAGAGGGGAGGCATGGTGGTGCAGCAGGTAGTGGCACAGTTACACAGCTGTGGGTTTCCTCCTACGGTCCAAAAACACACGTTGGTAGGTGGACTGGCGACTCAAAAGTGTCCATAGGCGTGAGCGTGTGTTGCCTTGTGAAGGACTGGCGCCCCCTCCAGGGTGTATTCCCGTCTTGCGCCCAATGATTCCAGGTAGGCTCTGGACCCACCGCGACTCTGAACTGGATAAGGGTTACAGATAATGAATGAATGAATATGTGCTCGTTCTGAAACCTGGATAAATTTCTGTGTGTGAAGATCTGGAAGCAACTAAAGTGTAGTATCAGAAAATCAGATGGAAATTCCAAGTTACTGGAAATTCCAATTATTACAACATGATCTGGCTTATAATCTGTAATAGATATGTTCACCAACATGGACCCATGGGTCGTTTCTAGTTGTAGGGTTAGGGATGGGGGTCAGCGATTTAGGAATTGATGTTGGGCTTAGGGTTTGGCTCATTCCAAGTGATACAGTTGGGGATAGGCTCAGTATTATTGTGTTATGTTATTGTATTTCCATTTAATGCACTTCATTTTGCATTAATGTTATTATAGTGCATGCATATATCACTTAAGTGGTTTTAAACTGACACTGAAATAATGGTGCACTTTAGCAAAACATGGTTTAATCTTCTTTGCAGAACAGTACAATTAAATTTGGACTCTGCACTTAACCCATATGTGGTAGTGAACACACACACACACACACACAAACACACTAATGATGGGGGCAGTGAACCTACATACACACACCCAGAGTGGTGGGCAGTTTAGGTGCTTTGTTCATGAGCCCTGTGGTTGTGGATGTTGATGGAGGTGAAAGCACTGTTCCTACAGTCAAACCACCCAAATTGTGTATTGAAGCAGCAACCATTTTGTACCAAGTTATCTTCTCTAACCTTTAGCCCTGTGTGTATTACACACTTCTCAGTGAAACCCAGGTTAATAATTAATTGTGGATAAAAGAGATGTGAAGTAACACAGAGATCTTTTCTGGGACGTGAAATCTCATTCCTAATGAGCGCATATTTACAAACCACCGTAAGTTTCATGAGGCATTAAATACTATTTACTAATCCCTGCTTTTTGCCTTAAGCAGCATTTCAGTTCAGACATGGCAGCAGTTGTTTGGAACTGGGTTGCACAACAAAAATCAAAAATCTCCTGCTGTGTTTTGTGAAGGACCATTTTTTTGGGGGGTAGTGGTGGTGGGGGGGTGCTGCATTCTTTGAAAATAACTGGCCATTGAGAATGGGGTCCGTGATTGAAAACGTGCAAAGATGAAGCAATCAGAGAAAGTACCGTAGGTTCTTCTGCCGGAGAATAAGAGCACAATGCTGAAAAAAAAAGGGCGTGATCTTTTCTGCTCGTCTTTCTGTTTCTCTAACGGCTATTTTTCAGACACTGGAAATCCACTCCGAGGCAATAACGTCCTTCGCGCGGGCACCAGAAACGTGTAAAATCAGCCAGTGTGACAGAGGTAAGGAGGCGAGAGGAATACCAATCTGGCCTTTCATATTCCATCCCTGCATAAAGCGAACTGACCACATATTTCACGGCTGTTCCTTATTGTAACTTCTTCAAATGTGAACATTATGCGTGGGCACATTTCTAGGCAATAAAATCAGTATTGTGGAAAAGTTTGCCATTCTCTTTCAGTCATTTTCAGCCTTTAGGTAAGAGCTAGTTATATTCCAGGAGGCATTCCTCATTAAAACACACAGAGAAAATGGAACCCATGAAAGCCGTGCAAGACCTGGATTCACAGCAACACTGCCCCCTTGAGATAAAAACAGGAAATCAAGCTCCACTCTCACTTTGGAACTGAGCACACCCACATTTGTCTATGTCCATCTTTCCACTGTGAGGAGAACAGCTCAAAATTATGGGTCTGAAAAGACGTGGAGCTGTTAAAATATCCACGCTGAAAAAAGGAAACAGACACAAAAGAAGAACGTGTACAACTGGGATTGCTAAGATCATTAGGAGAGGTGAGAACATGTTTAAAGTATGTGACTTGAACATTTCTTTCTGTTATTTTGCCATTTTGCATCAGATAAATGGATTTTTAGGCACAAAAACCATCGTCCATTGTCCATTTAGGAGCAGGTTGTAGTTTGACAATTACAGACTGTAGTCCATCTGTTGCTCTGTATACTTTGTATACTCCAGCAGCCATTGCTGTGTCTGATCCACTCCCAGCACACACTAACACACCAGCACCACGTCAGCGTCACTGTAGCGCTGAGAATGATTCACCACCCAAATCTTAGACCACCTGCTCTGAGGACGTACAGACCATTGAAGAAGCAGGTGAATGGCCAATAGATGGACTACAGCCTGTAATTGTAGAAATAAAAATGCATGTATATGTTCAGTGGAAGTGATGGAATGGACAATGACTGTAGATTAATAGAGTATAAGATATTTTTTTGTTAACTAATCAACACCTTATTTGAAAATCATTGAGCAATCAAATCCTCACAGCAATGTTCCAGTACCAAGTGTAAAGCCCTGTGCTCATGTTTTCAAATCATCGATTCACTGGTGAAGGATGGATTCTGCTTCTCAACGCACATATCCTTATTCTGACAACAAGTCTCTGCACATTGAAAATTGCTGTGTGAACCATTCTTTGGATGGAACTGACTGGACACATGCTCTCTTTCTCTTTACAGCTTGTGTCCTGTAGCTACAGTGCTTACTGAATTTGAGCAAGCTTGAGTGGTAAACTGCACCTATTACATACATTAGGCTCCAGGGCCTTTAGGGGCAGATGCAGTACTCATTCACACTTAACATGACTGTGTGAATGTTTCAGGTTCTCAGAAGGTACCAGTCTTGTGAGAATTTTCTCTGCGTCTTGACTTAATACTGCAGTTTAAAACTCTTAACAAGTCAATGTTGGCTTACTGTACCCTTGAAATATGGTGCTTTTTCACTGCATGGTCCCTAATCCACTGGAATCTGCTTTCTGTTTGGTCCCTGTTCCCTTCATTTATTCATTTTCCAATACTACAGCTCCTCCTCAAAATTTAGCTGTCGATGTCTCAAAACCTTGTCTCTAATGGGAAACATTAAGCGTTGTTTACTCATTGGTGTGTTGTTGTTGTTGTTGTTTGAGACTGAACACAGCTCCGTCATCAGTTCAGACAGATCAGTAGAGTTTGTTTCTTCCTTGTTGCAGCGTCCAGCTCTCGCTTGATTCTTTCGTCTGCCACTGATCCAAGGAGCTTTTGAACCTCTTCAAAAGACCACGGCGTAATTTTACGAGCTGCTGCTGTGAGTCGGATAAAAACAAATGTGATCTCTGCTGCAGCTGGAGAGTTTACAGATGGAGAGTTAGTGCCTGTCGTCTGCGTTGCGTGGCGTAGAGTGACGACTCTCTCTGGACACTCAGTGCTCTGCAAGGTTTACACGTCATGGCTTAGTTCCTACTTGGCTTACTCAGGACCATGAGAGAACAGGGACTAAAAAAGAACTCGGTTCCTGAACCAGGACCAAATTTACTTAATGCAAAAACACAATAGTCAAATACAGCCAAGTCAAGTAGAATTGGGGCCATGCAGTGGAGAAGTGCCATTAGGCCCCTCCCACCAAGTCTTTGAGGGACACATCCAGTGCATTCCAAATATTGACTGTGTGTATGTTTCCAAGTTCTGTGAGATGCTTCCCAGTATTCTAACTCCACACAGAAGTCCAGAAAGAACAGTAATAGAAAGACATCTTTAATGGTCTCCAGTTCTTATTGGGTCCATGTGTGGTCATCACCAGCGAGCGACCTGGCTGGTGTAGTCCTCAGTGGTGGTGGTCTTCTCTTCTTCTTGCCGTCCACTCTGATGGACTGCTCTGGTGGACTCTCTCAGCCGTTGACGTTCTTCTCTGCGTTTAAGCCGCTCCTCCTGTCTCTCTCGCTGCCTCTCCAGCTGGACGCGCCTCAGGAAGAGGTCTTTGGCGAACTCATACAGCTGGACGTCCAGAACATTCAGGCGCTCAATGTGCCGGCGCACGTCCTGCCGCAGCTCCACATTGGCGGCGCGTGTGCTGTTGAGCTGCGTGAAGGCTGAGATGAAGCGCAGACGGAAGGTGCGCTCGAAAAGGTACTGGGTTTTGCGCTGGAACTCGGTCAGGCCGTAGAAGGCCATGTTCTTGAGGTTGCGCATGGCGCTGGCTAGAAGGATGGGGTTCCGCTCGCTTTCGTTCATGGACGACAGGTTGTAGCAGCCCACCAGGCTCAGGTCGGCCAGCATGCGGACCTGCCGGTTGCTGGCCAGGTTGGATGGGCAATTCATGAAGTCCCGCAGTGAGACGCCCGTCCAGTCCTCGCCGCTGTAGCACGCAGGCAGCTCGGCCCGAGTGGCTGCCCGACCGTCACACATGTGCAGAGACGTTTTCCAGGTGGCCCCACGCTGCACGTGCTTCCACTCACTCAGGTAACGGGACACTGGGTCCCGCAGCATCGTGATGTAGTAGAAGTTCCTGTAAAAACAAGATAGAAACATGTTCATTTTAGGCAATCAGCTTCAAGGACAACCTGAAATCAACCTGGGGACAACCTGAAAGGGGCAAGTGGTGAAATGGGATTCACCATAAACATCACCCTAAAGCTAAAACTTACCCTAAAACTTAAGCTAATCCTAACCCTAACCTCAACATTAGCCATCACTTAGACCCTAAACTTAACCCTAAACTTACATCATATTGTAGTGTCACTCACAGAAGCAGGTCACGCTTTAATGGCCCAAAAACGTGAGAATGACCTTAATTCAGGACGACAAATGTATGTGTTACCAGCTTTAGTCCTGCTTTAGGAAAACTCCACCATTCAAAACTAGGTCTAGGACTTTATCACAATGTTAAAAGACACTCACATCCAGCTATAATATCTACAGTGAAGTCTATGTGCAAAAATGTCTTGAATTTTTGTTAAGCAGCTGGAGATGTATTAATTGCATCAGAGAAGATAAATAAACAGCAGAAATAATAACAGCAGAATGATTTTAGTCATAAAAACACAGCTTGTCTTCTCAGCACTGTACTGATCAATATCTATTAGTAGCATTAGACGTCAGGGAAGTAGCCCCACATTCATCTCATTCTCTTTCTCCTAATGTTTTCTGACCGTCATTTTGGTGTTTCTTTATTATTTCTGTGATGTATGTGATTTCTGTGATCAGGTCGTTCATCCAACAGCCATCAGCACAAACACAATCCAGAAACACTGAATTTCACCAGCACTTTCAGAGAGAGCAGCTGTTAAATCAAACATATTCTTTCTTCCACACATCACTGCCCCTCATCCAGAGAGAGAGAGAGAGAGAGAGAGAGAGAGAGAGAGAGAGAGAGAGAGAGAGAAATAAACCTCAGAACAGCCACTGCACACTGACCAGAACTTTTCATTCCTATTCCACAGTCCCCCACATCTCACAAATGACAGCAGAGGACATTTGGTTCAAAATCAAAAGGGTTTGGAATTTGCCTCCAAGCTGGAACTGCTGGGTTGAATGTGAGGTAAAAAAAATATATAAAAATTTACATAGTTAAATACACTCATCATCAAAAAAAATTGTTGCAGCCAGAAGGAAGTGTTGGATTGCAGTGACATGTGGAAGGAAGATAAAGGTTATCAGGAACAATAAATGATTAAAAATTTAGACTGATACATTATGTACTATCAGTATGGCATCAGGCAGAGTTTTGAACCCCACAATATGACACCTGACCTTCTGGACGTGTGACAGGTGACCACAGTTTGCTCATCTCACCATGGTGCCTCAACACGTGGACTTGTTGGTTGTCCACCAAAGACTAAAGCGGGACTCGTCCGTGAAAACGACCCATTGCCAGGTGACTCCATGACAGTCTGGCACCACACCATTGGAGTCCTTGGCGATGTTGAATGCATTAAGGGCAGCCGTGGTAACAGTCCTCCATCTTGCAGCCATCTGCCAATGGTGTTGTACTAACAGGGCAACTCATGGTGTCCTCAGGGCATCACTGTTCACTGAATACTCCCAGTCATTTCTGATGGGTCATGCCAACATTTCGGACAATGTGTTGCTTCTCCCATGTTTTGCGTATGTCTTCCTTGTGTAGATCCTTCAAGTCACGTATGTGTGCCTGCTTCTATCCACCAATAGCGTGCTATGGTATAATCCGCATGACCATTATGTCACGCAGTACATTGATAAGACCATCCTTCTCCCCAGGAGCCCTACAGTGCAACCCCTCTCAAAGACTTCCATCTGTTCGAATTGCTTTCAAACTCTTTTCAGTAGAGTGTGTTTTTCTACTCTCTGCTGCTGTTCAACAGCCCCCAAGAAGACCAACCGACCATGTTCCCACTCTCAATTTCTAGTCTGTAACGCTTTGGGGTCAAGTGAGCCCATCTCTGAACATCTGTGAAAGGGGAAGGACTCTGGAAAAGACCCCAGTCTGCACCTGAAGGGTTTCCTGGTGGTGCATTAGCAGACGGTTGATGACTTAATGAAGGGGGGAAATGTCAGACTGGAGAAATGGCCAGTACATGTGGTGACTGACCACTGTCTCTCTGAGGAGATGTATGTTCTGAGCTGGAAAGAATATAGATTGAAGCCAGCGATAGTGTGATTCTTCCCCAGAGTGAGGAGAAAATGGTTGGGAGAGAGCTCCTCTAAATTCTCCCATCCATCTCCATCTCCCTCAGGAACTGGGAAGAGGTGGCCATGACATAGTCACTACCCTTTAGAATGGGCATTTTTTACCCTTGAGAAAGCAGAGCTTGAACCTAAACTCATTCCTGAACGTCATCCAGGTAAAGATGACCTGATACTATTAATTCATTCATTATCTGTAACCACTTATCCAGTTCAGGGTCGCGGTGGGTCCAGAGCCTACCAGGAATCATTGGGCGCAAGGCGGGAATACACCCTGGAGGGGGCGCCAGTCCTTCACAGGGCAACACAGACACACACATTCACTCACACCCACGGACACTTTTGAGTCGCCAATCCACCTACCAACGTGTGTTTTTGGACTGTGGGAGGAAACTGGAGCGCTCGGAGGAAACCCATGCAGACACAGGAAGAACACACCACACTCCTCACAGACAGTCACCCGGAGCGGGAATCGAACCCACAACCTCCAGGTCCCTGGAGCTGTGTGACTGCGACACTACCTGCTGCACCACCGTGCCACCATACTATTTAATTTAAAACTTAAATAATTAAAAAAAGGTAAATTTAAGCCTGTTTACTATACTTTATCATCCTCACTGACCCAGGAGCATTCTGTAGTTCTAAAACGAAAGACTATAGTCCAGTGATTGCTCTGCATGCTTTGTTATCCTCGTTAAATCTGTTCTTCAATAGTCAGGACCCACCAAAATCACCTGCACCTGACCCCCACACTCCTCAGTGCTATTGTTGGGCTGAGAATAGTCCAAAAATAAAAAATAACACAGCCAGCAGTGTCCTATGGTCAGCATCCTGTCCCTGACTTTATATCCACAAGGTGGACTAACAAGGTAGAAGTGTCTAACAGAGTAAATATGAATGGACACAGTGAGTAAAACCTCCAGCAGCACCTGCTGTGTCAGATCCACTTGTACCAACGCAACACAAACGAACACACAACCACAAATTCAGTGTCACTGCAGTGCTGAGAATGATCCAACACCCAAATCATAGCCATAGACCAACAAAGTATGCAGAGCAACAGTTACAGCACTATAGTCTTCAACTGAAGCTGAAAAGCTGACAGGGAGGTCATTATAATGTTTTATTTGATACACGTACACAATCATATTGTACTGACTGGGTTCTGAATGTGTATCGTTACCCCTCCAGTGGACAATGGGAAAGAGGAGGGTTAATTAATACTTATAACTGTCTCCATTTGAGAGTATGTGTACCCCTACAAGGCATCATTTGGACAGGAGTGGAGCCAGGCCTGGAGGATTACACACACACACACACACACACACACACAGTTACGACAGTGATGTGAGGTGCTAGGCTGTGATTAGTTCAGTTCTGCCAGCAGCTGTATCCTGGATCTTCCTCCCAGAGTGGGTGGACTGCAGACACACACTCATTAGGCTGTCTCTGGAACAAAAACACATGCAGCAAGACGACTGACACACACACACAGACACACACACACACACACACACACACACATACAAAAAAAGCCCACCATGGCTAAACACCATCAGTGTCACAGTACATTAGCCTCAAGCTATTCCAGCCCTGCCGTCTGAGAATATAACCTCAGGGATAGGGGATGAAGATGAGTACGGTTCTTACATCAATATTCTGGTAATTAAACCGTATCCATTCTGATATATTCACTGATAGAGCGAATTCATTCATTCATTCATTACAGTGTTCATCCGTTCATTCATTTGTTCTTTCATTCATTCATCTTTTATAACTCCTTTATCTGGATCCTGTTCAGTACGAATGGGTGTAAGATAAGCACAGACACAGCACAGGGCACCGTGCACTCACCCAGTCACACACTCTCACCTGTGGACAGATTCACACACTCTCACCTGTGGACAGTTTCACACACTCTCACCTGTGGACAGATTCACACACTCTCACCTGTGGACAGATTCACACACTCTCACCTGTGGACAGATTCACACACTCTCACCTGTGGACAGTTTCACACACTCTCACCTGTGGACAGTTTCACACACTCTCACCTGTGGACAGATTCACACACTCTCACCTGTGGACAGTTTCACACACTCTCACCTGTGGACAGATTCACACACTCTCACCTGTGGACAGATTCACACACTTTCACCTGTGGACAGATTCACACACTCTCACCTGTGGACAGATTCACACACTCTCACCTGTGGACAGTTTCACACACTCTCACCTGTGGACAGTTTCACACACTCTCACCTGTGGACAGATTCACACACTCTCACCTGTGGACAGATTCACACACTCTCACCTGTGGACAGATTCACACACTCTCACCTGTGGACAGTTTCACACACTCTCACCTGTGGACAGTTTCACACACTCTCACCTGTGGACAGATTCACACACTCTCACCTGTGGACAGTTTCACACACTCTCACCTGTGGACAGATTCACACACTCTCACCTGTGGACAGATTTCACCTGTGGACGGACCCACACACTCTCACCTGTGGACAGATTCACACACTCTCATCTGTGGACAGTTTCACACACTCTCACCTGTGGACAGTTTCACACACTCTCACCTGTGGACGGACCCACACACTCTCACCTGTGGACGGATTCACACACTCTCACCTGTGGACAGATTCACACACTCTCACCTGTGGACGGACCCACACACTCTCACCTGTGGACAGATTCACACACTCTCACCTGTGGACGGACCCACACACTCTCACCTGTGGACAGATTCACACACTCTCATCTGTGGACAGTTTCACACACTCTCACCTGTGGACAGTTTCACACACTCTCACCTGTGGACGGACCCACACACTCTCACCTGTGGACGGATTCACACACTCTCACCTGTGGACAGATTCACACACTCTCACCTGTGGACGGACCCACACACTCTCACCTGTGGACAGATTCACACACTCTCATCTGTGGACAGTTTCACACACTCCCACCTGTGGACAGATTCACACACTCTCACCTGTGGACGGACCCACACACTCTCACCTGTGGACAGATTCACACACACTCACCTGTGGACAGTTTCACACACTCTCACCTGTGGACAGATTCACACACTCTCACCTGTGGACAGATTCACACACTCTCACCTGTGGACAGTTTCACACACTCTCACCTGTGGACAGTTTCACACACTCTCACCCGTGGACAGATTCACACACTCTCACCTGTGGACAGATTCACACACTCTCACCTGTGGACAGATTCACACACTCTCACCTGTGGACAGTTTCACACACTCTCACCCGTGGACAGATTCACACACTCTGACCTGTGGACAGATTCACACACTCTCACCTGTGGACAGTTTCACACACTCTCACCCGTGGACAGATTCACACACTCTCACCTGTGGACAGATTCACACACTCTCACCTGTGGACAGTTTCACACACTCTCACCTGTGGACAGATTCACACACTCTCACCTGTGGACAGATTCACACACTCTCACCTGTAGACAGTTTGACACATTCTCACTTGTGGACAGTTTCACACACTCTCACCTGTGGACAGTTTCACACACTCTCACCTGTGGACAGATTCACACAAACACACACACACACACACACACACACACACACACAGTTACTCACACACTCACCAGTGGACAGATTCACACACTCATTCAGTCACACACTCTGACCTGTGGACAGTCTCACACACTCACACAGTCACTTATACACTTAAACCTGTGGACAATACCAACCTATGAACATGTGTGTTTGGTATGAGGGAGAATGAACGAATGAATAAAAATGAAGCACATAAGAGATGTGGATGCTATAGTGTAGTGGGTAGCACTAACTGTCTTCCACACAGCAGGCTTGGGGTCAGTTGCCAGCAATAGACCACTGCACCCCATTTGTGTTTTTATTACTCTGGTTTAATGCATGCCGATGTGTTCTGTTTTGAACTGTCCTTCATTAAAAGCCTAGAAACACTCTTTATAACTTCCACATGAACGGATGAAGCCAAGCTGCTGCAGACTTTATAGTCTGGTATATGCAAATGAGTGGGTTTTGTAAGTCACTCTGGATTAGAGCATCTGCCAAATGCTGATGTGTGAATGTAAATTGTAAATTGTCTGGAACCTCAGCTCTGATTAGCTCATGCTAACACAGTAAGGACGGACTGAGGGCGAAAGCCTGCACTGATCTGAGTTTGGTGGAGTTACACAGGGAGATGAAAGCGATTTCTCTGATCTGTTCCTCAGAAGCCCGTTCAGCGTTCGCCTGTTGTGTGTTGCGAGAGTAAACGCTGGTGTAACGTGTGCTCCGAGGCTGATTAGTTGTGCACACCACCTGTTTGTTGTCTTTCATCAGGCCTGACAGTATGAATATGTGCAGGAATCTCTCGCCAGCCGCACGGGGCAGGGCTCGCTCAGATGTGTCCGCTACCCTTTCATCTGCGACCTGGACACGGCTCAAAGCTAGAAGTCCATCAGAGGTTTATTCAGCTGCTGCATCAAACACTCAGTATTTCACTGTGGGCCGCTACAGCCAGGCTTCATACACACACACACACACACACCAGAACATCCAGCCAGGAGTTTAAAGTTCTTAATATGAAAGCATAGACATGAGAGTTATTTTTGGATGTGTTTGGTAACACCATCAAATGCCAAAGCATAGCCAAAAATGTGTTTATTTTACATGCATTCAAATGGTTACCCTTATTACTATGTCATAGGGGAACATGGGGCACAGCAGGGCACAGTGGGGCACAACAGTAGCTAACTGTGCCAAGTTGTGGGAACCGGTCTAGTGTGCAATGATTCAGCACCGGCGCCAGAACCATGGTGGGTCCAGAGCCTACCTGGAATCATTGGGCGCAAGGCAGGAATACACCCTGGAGGGGGCGCCAGTCCTTCACAGAGCAACACAGACACACACACACACACATTCACACCTACGGACACTCTTGAGTCGCCCATCAACCTACCAACATGTGTTTTTGGACTGTGGGAGGAAACCGGAGCCCCCGGAGGAAACCCACGCAGACACAAGGAGAACACACCAACTCCTCAGAGACAGTCACCCGGAGCGGGAATCGAACCCACAAGCTGTGTGACTGCGACACTACCTGCTGCACCACTGTGTTTCAAACACTCTCCTGCTCTTTTGTCATTTAAAAATTCTAAAGGTGTTTTTTGTTTACAGTCGTGAACTTCTCCTTTAAGAGATGTGTGAGAGCAAAGAATCTTTTATAGGTTTAAAAATCAACCACTGGATCTTAAAGTTCTTTACCCACTTAGAAATATTAGCTAAAATGGTTCTTTATGGAACCAAAAGTTGTTCTTCTGTGGCACTGCTCAAATAACCTTTCGTAACACCTTCATTTTTAAGAGTGTAGAACCATCCTAACGTTTCCCCGAGTGGCGCCCCCTGATGGTACATGTTAAGTCACTGTTCTAACCTCTTGTAGTCTCTGGAAATGCTGTTCTCATATCTTTTAGATTGCATTGTTCTCACATTTGTTTGTTACATTGTTACTCACTGTGTTTGTAATTATAAAAAATAATTAACAAAATAATCCAAAAATAAATAAATAAATAAATAAATAAAACGCCTACACACAAGCGTCCACCTCCTTATCTCAAGTAACTTTTCGCCTCCACACTCTGTGTGATTGGGAAAGGCATTGTATGTGATTGGGGGAGATACATTGATGGTTGGAGTGTATAAAATCCAGCCAATACTGTAGACAAACAACAACAACAACAACAACAACGCTAAATCATAAAATTGTGAGATGAGTCCAGCTTTGCATCATTGGTTTGAATTTAAAAAGTAAGTTCTCTTTTCAGTGTCTGGCTTCCTCTCATTCTCTCTCTCTCTCTCTCTCTCTCTCTCTCTCTCTCTCTCTGACTTCATCTCTTAATCATTTATTTCAAGGCATTTTATCTTAGTAGGCGTAGCTTCTTTATTCCAGAGATAATACAGACTCTTAATCATAGAAGTATTTTTTTGGGAATGTCTAAAGACAAAAGATCACAGACTGGCACTAATTTGACTTACATTTTAGACATTAACCCACCCTCATTAACCCTCCTCCATCCACCCGCCATCTTTTCTCCTGCAGACAGTGAAGAGTGAAGAAGGCCCTAAAACATCAGAAGAAGGTAACGATCGACAAACAGCAGGTGCTTGTTCTTGTCAAGCAGTTTTGGGTTCAATAAAAGGATGTTTTATCTATAGATATATGTGTTAAAGCTTTCCCTCCTAAGAGAGACACATCTGACAGTTTTCCTATAAATGACGTGATAAATAAACGATGCCGGTTCGTTTGCATGTGTTTATCAGCGGAAGATAGTCGCAGCCCCTTATCAGCACATGGAACGACAATCAACACCTCTGGGATCAGGAGTCAGTGTTTGCAGCAGCACATTTTGGTGCATGTTAATATCAGTTGGAGCTGCTGGTTTCCAGGAAAATATGGTGCATAGAGTTGAGTACACACAGTCTTCATAGAAAAGCACTCATCCACAGAACAGCTGCACATGAGCCTAAAGTCACCTTGCTCAATGTCAGGCATCAGCTAGTAGGGTGTAAATTCACTACTAGAGTCAAGCACCTTCTAAAACCTATTTAAAATCATTAATGATCTCACGGATAAACACCATCAGATCCTCACAGTGATGCTCCAACATCTAGTAAAGCTGGAGTGGTTATTGAAATCCAGCAAGAATCTTCTACTCTCATTTGACACATCTAGGGCTACGACTACAGCATGAAAACTAATGCACATAGTTGTGTGTAGAACCTGGGGACCACAGTTCAGATTGCACTATTGTGAAGATCCACAGGTCAAATAGAATAAAACACAAGTTCTATGGCTGCCTCCAGTGCCGCCTGGGGCCACGAGGCATCTGCAATGTCAATGTGGCACTATAGCACTTAGCCCTTAGGCCACAAGTACATGAACAGAACACACTCTTTTCTTTAGACCAAACAAGGACAGCTCAGTTTCTTTAATATAATCCACTACTGCTATGATCAGGTCCTTCTCCTTGAAATCACAAAGTTAATGCTTCGATCCCAGGGGATGCTTCAGCAGCCCAAGCCTGGGGGTCTAAGAAAGCACAATGGCTTCCCGGGTGAGAAGGATGGTCATCAGTCTGCCCTTAAGTCTGTTTGCAGGAATAGCAGATCTAGATAATTGTTGTTATTCTCCTCCAAGCGTGTTGAGCTGTCCAGTGGTGTTGTATTGGCAGCAGTTTAAAAAGAGCGATAAGTGGCTTCACATGTCTCAGAGGAAGTTTGGCGGATGAGCAATAATAGTCTAGGGCTGCTTTTCAGGACTCAGTGCCCGGTGATATGGAGTGTGGGTGTGTGTCCTTCAAAAACAGCACCAACGTCCTTGAGCAGTTATATATTTTAATATGTAAGTTCACTTGATGTCCAGAAGTTTGTGGACGCCAGCTCAGCATTTCTTGTGAGATTTAAGGAATCTGTACCCTTTTTGTTTTTTGTTTGGTTAGATTTAAGTTCATTAACAAAAATATGCATGGATATTACATGAAGCACAACAGCACCACCTTGTGGAGTCCTCCCTCAATGTGAGTGAGTATGTGAGATATAGCATACCTTGTAGTGCAGTTGCTAATTGTGAGTGAATGAAGGATAATATATGTGAATAAGTGAGTGAGTGAGTGAGTGAGTATTTATGTGTGTGTGAAAGTGAGTATGTGCTGTAAGCACAAATGTGAGTTCATGAAAGAATTAATGATTGCATGTGAGTGAGTGAATATGTATATGTGACTGAGTGAGAGAAAGAATGAATATGTTAGTGCATGAGTAAGTGACTGAGTGAATGAGTATGTGAGTGAGAGCATGAATAAATCAGTATGGTCATGAATATGTGAATGAGCGAGTGAGTAAAAACGGACATGTGAGTATGAATGCATGCGAGTATGTGGGTGAGTGAGTGAGTGAGTGAATGATTGAATGAGTCTGTTTGTGAATGAAAGACTGAGTGAGCAAACATTTAAACATAAACAATTAATTAATTTCATTCTAGAATGTGCAATATTTTAATATTAATAGCTTTAAATAAGGCTATAAAACACTCCACACACACACACTCCTTTTGCAAGATTATATGGAGTACTCAGAAAGAGTTAATGCTTTTAGCAGCGGGGGAGAATGTTGTTTGTGTACAACACCGACAGCATTCACACATCATTTTCTCAAGAAATGAAGCAAAGAAACATTTGCCGTCTGGAGAAGGCCTGTAAAAGTGAGCGCCTCATTCCCTGAGCTCCTATTACACTTTCCTGGGGAAAAGTCTTCCTGACAAAGAGTGAGCTGAGACAGGGAAACATTTAGGGCATATGAAATTACACTGCTTATTTGGCTTATGTAATGCCTAATAATAAGCTAGGGCACTAACCTTTAGGCCAATATTACAACACAATCTTAAAGCAGTGGATAGTGCCCCTCACTTCCTCCAGTCACCAGGGACACTCTCTTTATTCCTAAGTGATATCTGAAGGCACTTGAGCTCCATCATTAAATACACATAAACATCTCAGAGCTTAATGAAGTTTAGCAGCTAAAACGTATCCGAGTTTTGCTATCAGGGCTATTACAGCAGTGAGGGATTATTTCGCAGTAAGCATCTGTGCTTTATTGCTATTTAAAATTTATTTTGAATATTAAAATGGTTTAATAAGCCATATGGTGCTCATACAACTTCTGAAAAGCAATCTGCAGTCCTGAACTTAGGCTATCCATGGATTTCAGGCAAATTAATTTTTTGGGTGCGAGTGCCACATTGGGGACAGATTGTCTGGTTTCAGAGTGCATCACTAATGTAAACAGATGGGAAAGATGGCTCAACTGATCTCATACACAGCTCCTCTCCCTGCGCTGGAGAGAGTCTCACAGCACCCAGAGGCACAGGAGCCCTCCGCCTCTTTTCATATTCTGCTAGCCATATCAGCAATGTATAAACAGTCCAGAGTGTTATAAAACATCATCTTGGTCCTGTTTTACTCTGGGTTCTACGGTCAGTATGGGAGATTAAAGCTTGCACTGGTGGTTAGAGGGGAGCAGGACTCTGAAACTGTCAGTGAGAGAGAGCTGAGAGCTGCCTCACACACCCACACACACAACCCACAGTTAAAGTTCTAATAAAGGAAATTTTGTATTTCTGATGCAGAGCCAGAGAGAATCAGGTCTAATCCTTCTGAGAGCGCACAGAGCTGGGAAATATGCCACGGTCATTTCCGCAGAATGTGGAAAACACTGTGCCAGCCCCGATGAGCCGAAATGACCAGAGGATTAATATCATTAAAACTGTGTATTAAAGAAAGTGACAGGGCTGAGGCACACACCGCTGTTCTCTGACTATGGGCTCATAGGATACGTCTCGGAGGATAAATGTAGAGCATACGTCTTTTGAATGTAAAGCCTAATTTGGTAACTAACTACCAGTTTGGTTGCCTTAGCTAACAGCTGTGCTGGCTCCCATCACAGTGAGTAATGGTGGGAGATGGAGGGCCATCTGATCCACTCAGACACAACCCCTGGTTGAGTCTGGTGGTGGCACCATCAAGGATCATCAGATGATTGAGCCCATGCTTGGAAATTGTGCCGAAACCTTTTTGCACCTTCTTCTTCTTGAACAAAAGTAGGGTCCATCGGAAAACTGGTCAAAGTCCATGAGATCTGAGCAAGCTGCATGTGACCAACGCTTCGTTCCAGTGGAAAGTCACCGGACAGTGAGATTTACTGAGGACAATCTCGCAGCGAGCAGGAGTTGGATGACTGTTGTTTATATTTTGTCGCCAGCGCAAGCCTTTTTCCATGTGCGTGCCATGTCAAGTGCCCCTAATGCCAGCTTCCTGACAAGGCAATAGGAGCTCCTCTCATTCCTCTTGTTTCTTCCCAGGTGACACTATGTCCCCATTCCGTCAGCATCAAAGAGACAGAAGGAGATGCAGAGCGGCTGGAAAACGGTCCATTATGGTCTGCCAGAGGGAGCACAGACGCCATTAGGGGATGATATCTGTTGCAAATAATGCATGTTTCCAGGCTGGCACGCTCCGTCTTGTCAAGGAGGCAGAAGTGGAGTCGAACAGATATAGAAATGTACCACAGAGGCCCTGCGCCATGTTCTCTCTCTCTCTCTGTTCCTCTGCCTCTTGTTCTTTCCCTCTATCCCTCATTCCCTCTATCACTCCCTGCTTCTTTTAGATAATGCACCAAAGCCAAGATCCCATTATCATGCCGAAATGAAAACAAGTCAAAAGGTTGATTATGTTGTTTGCTGTGGATGAAACCAGGCGATAATTGCAATAATGATGGATTTCACATTGCACATGTCTGATCAGATAGACGGAGTAACTAATACACTCACAATGAGACAGGGCAAGACAAGAAGAGGACACATCATTCATTCATTCATTCATTATCTGTAACCCTTATCCAGTTCAGGGTCGCGGTGGGTCCAGAGCCTACCTGGAATCATTGGGCGCAAGGCAGGAATACACCCTGGAGGGGGCGCCACAGTAGCTGTGTGACTGCGACACTACCTGCTGCGCCACCGTGCCGCCCGGGGACACATCATGACAAATAAATCACTTTTAGCCCATTAATGTGTGGATCCGGATCCCTCCAATCAACAAAGTGAAACAAGACACACCCAGTCAGCTTTCTGTGTTCTGCCTATGTAACAAAACATGGGATAAAACGAGCCGTTCTGAGTCTGTCCAATCACAGCGCTGGACCCGCATTTATTTGAAATCACAAAGATGAGGTTAAATGCAGCAAAACAGACACAACGAGCGTGGAGACATACGTGTAAAAACGGAAAAAACGAGAATGGAGAAGAAAGAGAACCAAGAAAAATGGCTAAAAACCAGAGCTTCTGCTCCTCGCTCCTCACTGCTGTGCACTTGGGGTCAGGGTGAACAGTGAGCGGCTCATTAACATTTAAAGGAACAGGCACTGTTTATAACAGGACACAAATTTTTCATTAAGAAACAGAACTGTGTTCACTTTTGGAATTTTCTTTTCTTCATTTTTGCATACGACTTCTTGCCTTAACAGTTCTAGGATGGAATCAGCCACAGAACCAACCCATACCTCACTGTCCAGTGGGAAAATGCCAACAGCTACATTAAGGTGAATATTGTGGACACAGACGTGACATGTTTTTCTATGGACAGCTCCAAAAATGGGTACTGTCCAATTCCTACAGATTTACTGGATATATTTCAAATACATTTGACCATTTTCCCCTGAATATTGATAATGACTCATTCACTTTTATTCTGGTTTCTTTCATTTTCCTGCTTCTGTGGGTCTTTTAGCCTAAAGCAGCAAATCCAGTTCTTTATAGCACCACATTTCCGATTTAAATAAACACTGGTTTAAGAAATAAGAAACACACCCAGATCCGGACAGGCAGTGGGGGCTGGGGTTAGACAACCAGCAAGGAATTCCACCCAGTACTCTGCCTTATCTTCAGAAATGGGTCAAGGCAATGTGCACTTAAAAAAGCAATCGCTTCTTTAAATGCTTAACATCACATCAAGCTCTCTCTCTCTCTCTCTCTCTCTCTCTCTCTCTCTCTCTCTCTCTCTCTCTCTCACTGGGGGCCTCACAAATTGCTTAATTATTGAAATAGCCAACATTTCAAAGACTGCCACTTTTCAGAGATACCAGTGCAGATGAAACAACCAAAACAATTTTGTTCCATGGCTTGTGCAGTCAATTTAAAATGATAACAGAAAATGTGTGTGTGTGTGTGTGTGTGTGTGTATTATAAAGAGCTCTAGATCAGTCTGAAGAGTGCATATCTGACTGGACAGAGTTTTGTCAGTCTGTTACAGGTCTCAGATCAGATCTCTAGTGGAATTAGACAGAGATTAATTTCCAAGCGGCTAGAAAACAGACCCCAGATCAGTAAGGATTGCAGAATACTGCAAAGTCACTCTCGCCGCCACTGTCTTCTCCTGAAAGATTACATAAAGAATTGCCTAATGTAGCAGAAGTGTTTTTTTGATTTGTGCATACTAGGGCTGCTTCTAGACCGAAGAACTCTCAGAATGCATTTCTGTTGTTTTTGGAGGGTCCAGAGCTGTCACTCTGGATTATGTTAATAGACGAGTAACACGCAGAGAAAAAGTAGAAACAGTGAACATGCACAGCAGTGGACTCCAGGTATGACAGTTTACCTTTAAAACAGCATCCACCCTTCCATCTAAATCAACATATATCAATGTATTTATTCATTCATTCATTCATCCATCCATTCTTCCTGTCATCCAATGATTCAACCATACACGCATCCATCCACCTAATCATCTACCCATTCCTCAATTTCATCCATCCATCCATATATTCATTACCTATTCATTATATCATTTATTCATCCATTAATGCATTCATCCATCCATATTTCCATCCACACAACCATTCATTCATTCATTCATTATCTGTAACCGCTTATACAGTTCAGGGTCGCGGTGGGTCCAGAGCCTACCTGGAATCATTGGGCGCAAGGCAGGAATACACCCTGGAGGGGGCGCCAGTCCTTCACAGGGCACTAACCATTCATTGTATCATCTATTCATCCATCCACCCATCCATCTATATAACAACCCCACCACAAATTCAATAGACCATCCATATATTTATCCATGTATATATTTATCCATCCATCCATTCATTCATTCGCCCATCCTTCAGTAAATTCAGTGTCCTTTCACGTTCAGTGATGATCACTTGTGAGTTATTAATGGTCCTCCAGCACTGACCGCACTCTGTGTCCACCCTATTTCCTGCAGTGGGCATTAAAGTTTACACGACATGAGTCCGGACGAAACCCACGGCTGCTAGAGAGAGAAGGAGAGAAAGAGGGACCCTGCACATGTGTCAGAATCAGAAACAACGCCTTATGAATTATTAATACCGTTATCATATCGGGGTAAAAGCGCCTGGGCGGTTAAACCCTATGCAGCGAGGAAAGTGTTTTAAAATGGAAGATGATATTTGAAGAATCGATCCACTGCCTCTGGGAATATGAGAGCTGCGTGATGTGGGGCTTGAGTGTCTTTCATTAATGTTGCGATATCATGATGGGACTTTTCACAGTGTTTCATTAGTGCTCAGTTTCTAAGTCTGTATTTAGATGTGATGAAGACGTATTGCATTGGTTAGAGTTTCATGCACTTCTCGTCGTTGCGATTAAAATAACAATTACATTAAGCTTATATTAAGGTGGTTTGTGACTAATTGAGAGCTATTACACTGATGGAAGCACACAGACTGATCATTTGTTTTAGTGTTGGTTTTATATTTTGTTGCAGTACTTCCACATTATGAAGTGCCATTGTTGTTGATGCCGAGTCCAGAGCCATAGAAAGACACCAGTGTTGAAACTGCTCAGGACAGTGTGTTTGTTTAATGTAAAGATCAATACTGTAAGCTTTTTAGAGGACAAATGGATGGAAATCAATAGAGGTTACCCCTTTGTCAAGACCTCACCCACAGCTGCTGTAACCGAAGACTAACACATGCCCTCTATTAGTGACTGTACTCTGTGGTCAAGTTACACCACATAAGGCCTTTTGCTGGACACCACTGGGTCAGGGTTTCATTCAAGTCCTTAAAACAGTACTAACTCATCCCGGCACCAGTCCACCTTAAATGGTGCAGCGGTTATATCCGGGTGTCTCTGCTTTTTATTTGAATTTTCCATTCTACATTGAAAAGTGCAGCAGTTTTATTCCAGTGCCTAGGCTGCACAGTTTAAGTTTGAACAGATAAAAATAAATGAAATGTACTTCATTATATTTTTAGCTATACTTTCATACTTTCATCTTTGCTTTTGTTGTTTTTTTTTTTATTGCCCTATTCACATTTATTCATTCATTCATTCATTATCTGTAACCCTTATCCAGTTCAGGGTCGCGGTGGGTCCAGAGCCTACCTGGAATCATTGGGCGCAAGGCGGGAACACACCCTGGAGGGGGCGCAAGTCCTTCACAGGGCAACACAGACACACACACACATTCACTCACATCTATGGACACTTTTTGAGTCGCCAATCCACCTACCAACGTGTACAAAAACAACAGGCTTACACTTTAGTTAATTTGTTAAAGTTCATTAAAAATAAGTCACAATAAAATACCGATAAGAAAATCTGCTGTTTCAGCCTTGGTTTGGAGTCTTGCCCAAGAACTCTTAGGCTACGTTCACATTACCAGACTGAAGTGATTCAAATTATTTTTTTAAATAATGATTTTCAAATAATTATATATAATAATTCAAATCATAGGGCGGCACGGTGGTGCAGCAGGTAGTGTCGCAGTCACACAGCTCCAGGGACCTGGAGGTTGTGGGTTCGATTCCCGCTCCGGGTGACTGTCTGTGAGTAGTTGGTGTGTTCTCCCCGTGTCCGCGTGGGTTTCCTCCGGGTGCTCCGGTTTCCTCCCACAGTCCAAAAACACACGTTGCAGGTGGATTGGCGACTCAAAAGTGTCCGTAGGTGTGAGTGTGTGAGTGAATGTGTGTGTGTCTGTGTTGCCCTGTGAAGGACGGGCGTCCCCTCCAGGGTGTATTCCCGCCTTGCGCCCAATGATTCCAGGTAGGCTCTGGACCCCCCGCGACCCTAGAATTGGATAAGCGGCTACAGATAATGGATGGATGGAATTCAAATCAGATATGTAAGGCTTTGTTAAATCAGATTTCAGTCAATTTCATATGTGATCTTAGATACATATCGAGGCAAATCTATAACCAAGGAATTCAGGCTCACAAACAGTGCTTTCAGGCTCAGTGTCCCAAACATCGCCAACCTCCATACGTGCACTTCACAGATTATAAAAACTACAACAGACAAGGCACTAGTTCAACTGGAAGAAGTGCAGCTTGTGGCCGATTATAAATGGTTTTATAATTTAACATACAATGCACTACATGAGTGCAGAAATGTTTTTTGTCCTACAAATGGAGTATGTAGACATTTGGAATTCAGCAGATCTCTTAAGATATTGCAGTAAACACCGGCAGGCTTTTTTCACCTTCTCATCCTATTATCACATTGAGTTTGCTGTCCTCCAGAACATAATGGGATGCACTCACGAGCCACCAACGTGCCTGTTCTTCCAGCTTTAATAATATGAGTTGTGTCAAAAAACCTCCCAACTAAAACCCTCTATATATTATCCACAGGAATGGATGAGGCCAAAGCACTGTAGGCTGAATAAGTCAAAAGAAGTTCTTTAACTAAAACAGGAGGTTTCCACAGACTCGTTTCTGTCTGGACGGTGTTTACCTGTTACATCCAGTTCCTCTCTTTTCCTAAACGTGATTCTCTGTGCCTCTGAGTCTATCAAAATCAGCAGGCTCACAGAGAGAGGCCTAAAGCTGTGGTGAGTTGGGAGGATACAGAGATAAGTGATTTTGTTCCGCGAGCCTATCTCCCAGGCAGCGAGCTTTTCAGAGAGACGTCAGCGGAGCTATCGGACTGATTTTGACTAATGGAGCTTGCTCAGAATTGATTGGTGACGGTCTCTTCGAGCTGAGACTTGGTCTTAAAGTCTTGGTCCGCTGCTGAGGACGGAATGAGTTTGTGTGGCTTTTTAAAAATTGTGACATGAATTCATATTTAATGGCTTCTGCCTTTCGGGTAATTGCTCCCTGTCTATTGATTCAAAGTGCAGGAAAAATAATACCAGAATAAAGAGGAAAGTCTGAAAAACGTCAGTCTTTTAACAGTTATTACAGTGTTGAAAATAGTGACTGACAGAGCTGTCGTCTGAAATTGAATGAAATTAAATTTCCATTTGCTATATTTGGTGAAATACTTCAAAATCTATTATTTTTCTATGTGCAAAGGTTCCATTTGGACACAATCCCACACCTCTGTTCCTCATGCTATTCTTCAAGCCACGTCCAGTACCTGTAATCTATTGGTGGAGCTCACAGGTGTTCCTTGTTTTCTTGTTAATCATTGTATGGTTGTAAAAGTGGTTTCATGTTCTTGTAGTGCCCCGTGTTTGTACTTTTGCTTTTCTTTACCTCTATGTTCACTTCTGTAAAATAAACTATGGTTTTGCCCTTGCATCTAATATCTTGGTCTGAACCATGTTATAGTAAGATATTTGTTATTACAACAATTGTATATATTTATTATATACAAAGTGGACTTTTCAGATGCTTAAAACTGTTTTTAATTATACACCCTACTGAAGGCGGCCTTTTGATACCTGCCTACAGCCCTGAATACAGAGAAGGTTCAACCAGCTCGGTTCAACAGCCGCATTTAGAGCACAATCCCATCTATGAATGAAGTCCACCAAAGGTGGTTCTTCTATGGCATCGCTCAAGGAACGTTTTATAGCACCTTTATTTTTAAGTGCGTATGTCAATCATTAATCCCCTAGACTTTTAAGAAGGCACTGTGTTAATTCAAGTAACTCATGAAAGCACACAGAGATGTAGTGGTATCAGTGGACTGGAAGCACTGCTGTGTCCTTGAATGAGGCTAGCTTTAAGTCCTCGGGGTCTAATTACCTCAGAACATCCACACTGTCCACATCTCTCTTGTCCTTTTTTCTCTCTCCCTCACTCTCTCTTTAGGTCTCTGTTCTTTTTCTTCACTCCGTATTTCTACATTTCTCTCCTTTATTTCTCTCCTCATTATTATTTCTATCATTCCCCTCCTTGGCTATTGTTGTGTATTCCTGTAGGAGAGGTAGATGTTGTTTATCACAGCTGCACCAACAGCACACGCAGGGTAGAAGGTCACTTTGCTAAATAAGCAACACAAATGAGTGTTTTGTTAATTAGATAGGTGAATTAATTTTTAAACAAAGGCTCTGGAGATGTAATTTGTCCGCGTAATTTTGCATGCAGAAGCTGTGCGTCTAGTCCTCGTTCGTTTGCTCCAGACAAACAAGAACTCGCATGTGAAAATGCTGGGGTGATCTGAGTATACAGTAGGTACCTCATTACTTCTGGATCATGTTAACACAAGCGCTTATGGGCGTCCCCTTCGGATGACTGACTAATTTACCACATCGCTAAGTCTCGTCACGAGGATCCAATACAAGTTAATGACGCGTACTTTACAAGGCCTTAAACGAGCCCTAGTGTATTCCCTTTAAAACCCACTTTAGCGGGAAATACTGCATATTAAAGAGCCCATACCATGGGAAATGTAATGTTCAAACTGTAGATGCTAACACAGATCAAGTACATTTTCAAAATCAACAGGATTCATATGGTGAGAATGTAGCACTGTAACACAACTCAACTGGGTTTGAGTTAAGGTTTCGGCCTGTGAGGAGTGTGGTGTGTTTTCTCTGTATCTGTCTGGGTTTCCACCAGATGCTCAAGCTCCACCCACTGAGATTGTCCACAGGTGTGAGTGTGTATGTGACTGTGTGAGTGTGAGAGACTGTCCACAGGTTTGAGTGTATGTGTGTGACTGTTTGAGGATGTGAAATCGTTCACAAGTGTGTGTGTGTGTGTGTGTGTGGTGGACTGGTGCCCTCTCCAGGGTGTAGTTTGCTGTCTTTGCCAACACTTGGCATTGTCCACGGTAATTTTTTTAAGGCCTGTGTCCACAATGGAGTAAAGGCGTATGTAATGCCAGCCCTGCCCTACCCCTCCGCCCACCACCCTTCACTGCGCCTCGTATTAAAATTAATGCGGCTCATCTGCCTATTGATTTGTTAGCCATGAATCAACAGTCCAGCTTTGATGTCATTCTAATGCCACTGTATGGAAGATTCCAGATAAAATTATAGAGGATTTGGCACATAAGCTTGTTATTCCTGGGGATTACTGGGGCTGCAGCTGAACGATCGCTTTCCATTCGCTTTTCATACAAACTGGATTAGGTCGCTTCATTTTATCCCCAATACCAGCAAAAAAAAAAATAAAAAAAATCTCACATTCATCTATAATTTTTCTACTGTGGCTATGAACTCGATTCAGCACTCAAAGAGGAAAGAACTGATGGAATTAAGGCAGATATAGAACTCTCTGTGTGTGTGTGTGTGTGTGTGTGTGTGTTGAAGCATCTGTGTGTGGATATTATTTTAAACCATTCCAGCAAATGTAACAAATTCATAGAGCATCATTAATCAATGCAGTGTTTGAGCAGTCAACATCATTTCTGAGCTCAAATCACATACTTTAGCAGCATGGCATCCCTTCTGAATAAAACTAAACTGTAAATAAGATTTTGACAACTACATAGGATTAGGAAATTAAGGTTAGGGTTAGGGTTAGTTAGTAACAACCTCCTTGACAACAGTAGACTAATTGGAATTTTTATTGAAAAACATGTCTGACAATGAAATGCATTTTTGGCCGCATCTGCTGTGTCTACTCTCAACGAGAACCTACTCTGCCAATAGTGCGCAAAAGACTCAGATGAAAACCACTGACTAAAAAGAACATCACAGGGAATTTTTAGATGCTGAGAAATTAGGGCAGAATATTCGGACTTTATTCTCAAAGTATTCAGAAAGTTCTGGCTTTAATTTTGAAGGTCTTCATAGTTGGATCTTCATGATATCTTTTGTAACTATTGATTTTGTTTAAATGGCAGCAGCATCCAAATATTTTTGAAGGAACCCTTAACGAAGCCAGGTGGCACACTTGTTGAGAAAGGCTGGTTTAGAGTGTTTAAGGTTAGGAATAACGCATTAGATTAGGGCACTACAATAGATCAAAACAGACTTGAGTTTAAGCAAGTGTGTTGTGTGTGTGTGTGTGTGTGTGTGTGTGTGTGTGTGTGTGTGTCGAGAGCAGTCAGTGTGTTGGAGTGGCGCTGTGACTCAAGGCACTGCAGAGCAATGTGAAGCCTGCAGATAATCCTGCACCATTTTGGAGACTTGACTGATCTTTATTGCCCTGCAGAGCCTAACACACACACACACACACACACACACACACACACACACACAGACACACACACACACACACACACACACACAGACACACACACACATGTTGAATCCCAGCAATTTACTGCATCTACAAATGCCAGGAAAGTTAAAGCAGTACCCTTGAATACTCGAATAAAGCATCGTATGTGAGGTTTTGCACCAGGAGAACACCTCCAGACGTCTCTGAAACTGTACCAGAGAGATCTGAATGTATTTACACAATGGAAAGATAATAGTAAATGTGTCAAATGTGTAAATATCAAAAATGTAGCAAATATCTAAAACTCTACATCTAAAAGAGGGGGTCCTGCAAAGCCAGGGAACTGTGGGATGGTGAAGGGTGGATGCATCAGAGGCTGAGACATTGGAGAATAACAGCATTAAGGGTGGTATCTGACTTTGGCACAGTATTGTGTATGAGCAAGGCATTCCAGACACACAGAAATACACACATAGTCTGAGAATCATGCATTGTGTACACACACACACACACACACACACACACACAGACATACACACACACATGCAAAACCACCCACACACAGACCACATAAATCATCTCAGGATAAAGCATCCGCGGCCAATTGAGAGCATGACGCATGACACCACTGCTTGCGCATCTGGTGTCTGCTTACATGCCCATTCACCAACACTGTGGCAGAGCCTCATGAGTGCTGTGTGTGTGTGTGTGTGTGTGTGTGTGTGTGTGTGTGTGTGTGAGAGAGAGAGAGAGAGAGAGAGAGAGAGAGAGAGAGAGAGAGAGAGAGAGAGAGAGAGAGAGAATATGTGTAGAAAGCCCCTCAAGGACACATTTCCCCCCTTTCTGCTCTGGTTCCTCCTTACCTCATTACACAAATCCATCCCTTAGCTAACAGCCTCCACTCTCCTGACAACATGAGGAGTCACAGTGCCACAGCAGAAGAATTCCCGCTCTCTGAGCCTCCGAATAAACACTACTTACAGAAAAACATTACTAACCCAAACATCATGAAAGCCAAAGCTCTAAAAGGAACCTCCATCATAAAGTTTCCACATCTCCTCCATGTGATGGAGCACCGAATTCAATGGTGGGTGTTCAATTGTGCACACTTACGGAGCTTTTCCACTGCTTGGTGCCTACTCGACTTTACTCTGCTTTTCAATCAGGTAGGTCTGATCCTGGTCCTGGAACCGGGGTTCTTTTTTAGCCCGTTCTTTCGTGGTTCTGAGAGAGCAGAGTAGGGACTAAATCGTGGCGTGTAAACTTTGTCCAGAGAGAGTCGTCACTCTATGACATGCAACGCAGACGACCAGCACTAACTCTCCATCTGTAAAATCTCCAGCTACAGCAGAGATCACATTTGTTTTTATCCGACTCACAACAGCAGCTCGTAAAATTATGTTCAAATGCTCCTTGAATTGGTGGCAGACGAAAGAACAAGGAAGGAACAAACTCTGCTGATCTGTTTGAACTAATGATGGTGTTGTGTTCAGTCCCAAGAAACAACAGCAACAACAACAACACGCCTATACATGATGAGTAAACAACGCTTAATGTTACCACCGCCACTGTGGTTTCCAATGCCTTCTGTTCCCATTAGATACAGGGTTGTGTGACATTACTGGATACATTGCAGCTGAAAAAACCAACCACTGACCACAAAGGGGCACTTTGTAGTTCTACAGTTGCAGATTGTAGTCCATCTGTTTCTCTCTTTACTCTGTTTGTCATGGTCAACCTTGTTCTCCAATGCTAAGGACTCACACAGGTATGATTTGGATGGTGGAGCTTTCTCAGTGCTGCACATTGATGTGCTGCTAGTGTTTTTAAACTGTGTCCATTCACAGTTCACTCCTTGTAGGTGTAAAGTCAGAGACAGTAGCATATCGCTGTTGGTTGGATGTTTTCGGTTGGGGCTTTAAAGACTCCAGAGCCACTGCTGTGTCTTATCCACCACCA
This sequence comes from Hoplias malabaricus, assembly GCF_029633855.1. Taxonomy (NCBI): domain Eukaryota; kingdom Metazoa; phylum Chordata; class Actinopteri; order Characiformes; family Erythrinidae; genus Hoplias; species Hoplias malabaricus. Next base: position 10,053,224 of record NC_089811.1, read on the forward strand.
CATCAGTGCATTGAAGAAAGTCATATATAGACTGCCAATTAATCACATGATAATGGTATTTATATTTTTACCTGATTGTAATATTGAAAAAAATTGTTTCTGATATCAAACACACTATGACCAATTCTCTTTGGAAATAAAAATAAAAATAACCCTGAATTGATCCAGAAAGTCCAAGCCCTGGGAATGCTCTTACAATGTCCCCTCAAAAACAAACTAACAAAAAACAAACTAACAAAAATAAAAACATGACCAGAAGGAGAAAGGAACCCAATTCAGCCGGCGAAACATCTCCAGTCTGAGTGGGATCAATAACTCACCGGTTCCACTGGATGATAAACCACAGAAATGACCAGAGCTGGAAGGCTGAAGAAAATATGACCCAGAACAACTCAGAATGTCAATATGGCATATAGACGTTTCTGCTCAGGGCTTTGGTGTCGTGAATGAGTGCAAGGAGAGATGAAGAACAAGGAAGGATGTGCGGCGAGGCAGGGATTTTATTTAGAGAAAAAACAGTTAGTGCGATTGCAGAAGAACAAATAATACATAAACTATTATTAGGACATTACTAGACATAAGATATAAACAAAATAAGAGAGAGCAGAGACCTGGAAACAAGGGCCTAAATACAACACTACAATAATGTATACTCAGAAGGGACACAAGAGGAAAAGGAACAACCAAAATGGAGCAAAAGAACAGGCCAAAGAGGAAATACAAAACATAATAAAATCAAGAGACCAGTACACACAAGGAGAAGGGAACTAAACTAAGAGCTACTTACACAAGGGACATGGAAACAAGTTTAAAAACAGAAAACAATTATGAGGAGAAACAAAAACATGAGAAACCTGGAAAACAAAAGACTATTAATTAAAATAGAATGGAAAATAGATAACAACAAATTATTATTATTATTATTATTATTATTATTTTAAGAAAAGTCAGAACACTGCCCCCTCCAGGGTGTATTCCCGCCTTGCGCCCAATGATTCCGGGTAGGCTCCGGACCCACCACGACCCTGAACTGGATAAACTAACTGTTCCAGATAGTGAATGAATGAATGAATGAGTCAGAACACACACACTAGAGGACACAGACACAGAGGGAGAACACAGACCTTCACTACATACAGTAAACCACAAAATAACCAGGACAGTGACAAGGAAAAGCACTATGAAGAGAAACTATATTAAATAACATATGAAGAGAGAGACACCACATAAACGATAGACATAACTAAGGGTCTTTTCACACCTATAGTTCATTTGCTCTGGTCCGATGTTATTCCTGAGATTGTAAACTTGGAGCGTCTTCCCCTAAACTTAGTTTGTTTTCAATCAAAGTGCACCAAAATGTGTCACAGCAGCAAGAAAGTTCATACAGGAAGAAGCTCCTCTGTTATGGGCTCGTACATAACGCAAAGCACATGTAGCTACAGGAGACGTTTAGCTCTAACCTCTAACCACCTCCTCTCAAGGGTTGTTTTGGTCTGCATCAGATTACTGCGTTCACACTTGCACAAACGAATCACACCAAAGGTGTAAATGAACCAGAGTCCGTTTAACCAGACTACAAAGTGCAGGTGTGAAAACGCCTGGCTCGGGCTTTGCCCCAATAGTGTACTACACACTAACACTGTATAATACATGCTAGTAACTTTAAAGACGTCTGAACACTCTCCTGGAATTAAGTTGGCGAGGGGGACCTGAGTTTGCAGCACTGGTCAGGGATGGAGGACAAAGCCAGTGCAATTTCTCAGAGAGTTTTTCCAGGATGAACCACAGATGCAGTGAAATTCGTAACCATGGAAACAGAGAAAATGCTCCATGAATGGCTAATTATCAAGCGGCTCTGGTGACCTGGGTTCCTCTTTCTGTGACCAGCTTGCTGTAACACCACTGTACAGATCAGGGGTTGAGAGGTTAATCAGCTGCAAATCACTTACCAATGACGCTGACCACATTCATATGCACTGGGCTGATACTCTTCCAAGTCTTTAATCCCTACACTAATATATTACTGAGGCAGTCATAAATACTATATATACATTCACACAGTCACTCTCTCGCAGTTTCACACACTCATCTAGTCACTCACACACAGTTTCACACACTCATCCAGTCACTCACTCAGTTTCACACACTCATCCAGTCACGCACACAGTTCACACATTCATCCAGTCACTCACACACAGTTTCATACACTCAGTTTCATACACTCATCCAGTCACTCACTCAGTTTCACACACTCATCCAGTCACACACACAGTTTCACACACACAGTTTCACACACTCATCCAGTCACACACACAGTTTCACACACTCATCCAGTCACACACACAGTTTCATACACACACAGTTTCACACACTCATCCAGTCACTCATGCAGTTTCACACACTCACCCAGTCACTCACACACATTTTCACATACTCACTTAGTCAATCTAATGGAGTTTCACACACTCACCCAGTCATTCACACAATTTCACACACACCCAGTCATTCACACACAGTTTCACACACTCACTCATTCGCTCTCACACTCACACCTGTGCACAACATCACACACTCAGCCAGTCAGTCATGCACAACCTATGAAGATGTACCTGTGTAATTTGCAGTGCTTTAATGAGGGGTGATTCCCATTGTCACTTTGGCATGTGTGTTAACAGGGCTACACATGCCCTCATCTTTTACTCATAATAAGGTCTGGGCCTGGTCCCATTGCTCAGATTAAGGGTTTAATTTTAGGGTCAGAAACTATTTCCTTTCCCACTATTCCTTGGACACTCAGAGTCAAGGACAAGAAACAAGAAGGCAGACGTAGGTGCAAGACATTTATTAACACCAACAAAACCAAACGAGAAAGGATAACAATCCAAAACCAAACTAACACAAAACCAAAACAAACCATCATCTGATGTGGGGAATAGGCTAACACTCAAATACACACACATACAACATCAGACAAAGGAGTAATGCAAACAAGGGTCTATGCACACACTCAAGAACACATGGGAAGGATAACGAAGGGGCAGGACCGCAAAGGAGGCACAGGTGGAAACACTGATGACAAGGCGGGGCTAAGGCAGAGAAAAGGCAGGAGACAAGAACAAAAGACAGACAAGGAAACACATTCATTTATTCATTCACTGTCTGTAACCTCTTATCCAGTTCAGGGTCACGGTCCAGAAAACACAGGAAAGACAGAAACAGAGTATGAAAACACGAAAAAGGGTAGAAGTGTGTCAGTGAGCTGATATCCGAAAGCAGTTTGTCAGTTTTCTGAGCTTTTTATTTGACACGCTGTAGAGTTGTGTGGTCTGAATTAACCCGCTGTGGCTGACCCATCACACCAGATGGACGCCCAGATGGATCCCCCAGCACTCGGTGGGTCCTTAAGCTTGTGCCCCATTGAGGCAGCATTCAAAAGTCTATCATTACTCACACTCTTGCAGTAGTGGCCAGAACTGGGATGCTTCTATGTCCTGAAAGAAGAGTTCTGATGCTCCAGATGAATTTATCTGAGCTGTCCTTCCCATTTAAACACTTTTTATAAGACAGGGAGTGTCAGGGAGGTTTCTTGAGCATGTTGTGGACATTATCAGTCCTTAAAAAACACTCCACCTTATCAAATTATCATACAATTAGGAACATTTCTGGTTTGGGAACGTGGGAGGAAACTGGAGCATCCAGGAAAAACCCATCCCGACCCCGATCACACAACAGTGAGCAGCGGAAGCTCTGGTTTTTAGCTTTTTTCACTTGGTTCTCTTTCTTCTCCGTTCTCATCTTCTCAGTTGGTACTCAGTGCTCTTATCTCTCAGCGCTTGTTGTGTCTGTTTTGTTGTGTTTAACCCCGACTTTGAGCTCTCACATAAACACGGGTCCAGTGCTGTGATTGGACAGACTCAGACAAGGGGGCGGGGCAATTCTAAAGTCTCCGCTCTTGACATCTTAAGCGGAACAGTTCGTTTTATTCCATGTTTTATGACTTGGGCATCACACAGGAAACTGACTGGGTGTGTCTTGTTTCACAGTGGTACCTACACTGTTAGAAAAAACGGTACGGCAGAGGTACAGTACCAGTCAAAAGTTTGAACACACCCACTTAGGGAGGGTTTCCTTTGTTTTGGGCCATTTTCCACATATTGTGAATGTACAGTAGCAGTCAAATGTTTAGACACATCTTCATTTTTTTTCTGCATTGCAAATGAATATGGAATACATTAGAACTATGAAGGAACACATATGGAATTATGTAGTAAACAAAAAAGTGTTAAATAAACCTGAATGTTTTATACTTTAGATTCTTCAAAGTAGCCCCCTTTTGCTTTGATGACAGCTTTGCACACTCTCACTGTTTCTCTCAGTCAGCTTCATGAGGTCGTCACCTGGAATGGTTTTCAATGAACAGCTATGCCTTGTCAAGAGTTAATTTGTAGAACCGCTCGCATTCTTAACGTGTCTGAGACCATAACTGGGGTTGTGCAGAGGTAGGGGCTGGTACACAGTTCTATGCAGTGATCAGCCCTATTCCACCAATGACTAAGGAGAAGATGTGTCCAAACTTTTGACTGATACTGTACATTATTGACACTAAAGGTACAGACAGTGTAATGTACCTTTAAATGGTACAGCAGTGGTGTTAAAGTCCAGTTTTGTTCCCTAAAGGTTCATTACATTCTCTTCTCCAGAAGGGGAGGGGAATATCTGTAATCTTTCGTTATAGAACTGTGTCAAATAAAAGTACATAATAAAAGTCCTAGAGATGAAAAGTGTTGTGTGAAATCAATACAATTTTAAAATCTACAATTATAACAGAATAAGGTTCAATGATGTTTCCTAAGTAAAGGTACTGAAGGTACCTTCATACAGTGCAAATAGAGAAGGGACAAGGCCAGTGCTCTTCACTCACCACTATCAGCTACAAATCTCTCCCTTATCTCACTGTATTCGTTTATCTGCCGTCACCAAACAGCAGAAAGTATTAATTCTGTCTAGCCCTTGGCTTCAGCGGCATCTAATCAGCTCTCGTTTTGGTTCCAGGATGGGACTGGGGAGTGTACTCTGACCGCTGGTGTGTAATCTGACCTCAAGGCAATGCAACCTTCTTGGATGCCTTTAAGTGCAGACGGTTGAGTGTTATTAAACAGAGATTAATGAGGTAGAACTGGCCTGAGGGGGGGACGCTGTGTGTTGTTTACTGTCCACCTCCTGGTGGAATGCCTCCAAATCACAGGCTGGCACACCATGAATAAGAAAGTGTTTCTAGAATACTTCTACACTAGATGTTGGAGCATTGCTGTGAGGATTTGATTGCATTTAAGCCCTGAGAACATTAGGGAGGTAAGGTATGGATGTTGGATAATAAGTTGTGGATCACAAACACCACTGAAAAGTATCCTAAATGTATTGGATTGAGCTGCACCATGCCAAAAAAAAGTATTTTTTCCCATTGCTCTACAGCTCAAAATAAGGGGTTATGGACATATACTTTAGCACTTAACCTGACTGGACAACTGCAGATCCAACTTAAACCCTGGACCACTCTTCCCTCCAGGGCTGTGGGCTTCACCTAACATTTCAAAGCCCATTGATTCTGCCTTACTCAAGCTGAGTAGAGTAACTTCTCCAATTATTTCCAACTTCCTGCCGTTTAGACACTTTTCCCAACTGTCCTTTTCACTGAGTCCCTCTACACCAGTCTTATTAACCTCAAAAGAGTCTCCACACTGGACACTCTGACAGCTATGGAGGTGAAAGCAGAGGGTGTTCCAGCTCCTGAGAGAAAGACAGAGTCCGATTTACCGTGCTCTAAAGGGCCTTGCTCACCCTCAACATAAACAGCGTCAGAGATAGTTCATCCAAGCATGAAATTGATTTTGTAATAACAAACAAGGGTGGGATCTAGTTCTCCCCCAGTGTTAATCAAATCATCGCGAGGAACCGGGGAGAAAGATGAGAGCGAAATCATTAAGTTCCAGTGGTAAATCACGCTCGGCCAAAAACCTGTTGTCCCATTAACCCCTGAAACCTGTTCAATAGCTAATTAAGGCAATTACTCTGAACATGACATGCCACTTAATCAGGAGCGACTGGGCCATTTATACTGTGGTGGCTTCATTATCATGCCAGCTCTCTCTCTCTCTCTCTCTCTCTCTCTCTCTCTCTCTGGCCCATTTTACACCACAATGGGAGTGCTGCGTAGAGTTGACGCTGCTCAGCTACTCTCAAGTGATCAGTTACTAATGAAAGGCAGGTGGAAAACACAGTTCAAGGACAGGGCGAGACCATCGGAGTGGGCTGTAACCGACTGCTGAGTAGTGAAATAAATAGCATTAGTTAACTCTCTCTGACAGTAAACATACAATCCAGTTTATGCCTGTGCTGGAGGTCGAACCAGGTTTATGGAATATATCTGTATGATACAAAATCCAAGACCATATCTAATCTGTATTTGTAGATGAATTTAATTTTCTAAAACACACACCTAAGACACACTAACATAGTTCATTCTTCTTTAAGGCTTGATGTTAACTGTCTACATTTGCATGTGATTGAGGATATCCCTTGTCTCTTTGGCCAAATAGGAAATACAGCACTAGATCTTTCTCTCTGTCTCTGTCCGTGGTGCTGAAATGACCGCTGGCTGTGGGCTGCCACCTCTGTGGTCAGCATTTCTTCCTGTGAGATCTGACCAACAGTGGGACTGACAGGGGACAAACTGAGAGGATCGATACTTGGTGTGCTAGGATGATACACACATTACACTCCCGATCCTTACTGCATGTTAACTCATAGTTCTGACCTGAATAATTGCTGACATTGTTTAGATAGTTAATATGTAATTACCTGAAATTACACAACTACAAACCTGAAGTTGAAATATGCATTTTTAACATTGTAATTAATCTGCAACCCTCAAGAAGAGAAGTGTTATTTTATTCATTTATGCATTTAACCAATCTATGGAAGTGAAAACAGAAACAGTAATTATATTGTTGTTGATGTGTAAGTACATAGATATAATATAGTGATAATAAAGTGGGATCAAAATGGGCCAACCTCGGAAAAAAAAAAAAAACCTTATGGCCTTGGGGCACATTAAAGGTGTGTTCGCCACTAGTGTTCATGGTGGTGTGGACAGGATGGTGTTTGGTATTGGCAGCACATTCACAGCTGAGTAGAGCTCACCCCTCCTCGTTCTCACTGTTAAATGTCATGCTTCCCCCTCAAGCTTGACACCAACAAAAGCTTCATGCTCGGCAGGATGCCTCTCTCGCTCATTCCACGTCCATCTGCACTCGGGAATTCAAACGTGGAGATGACCTGCCTGTCACTCAGAGCTCCTTCCCCACCAAGCTGACACCTCTGAATGTGTTGTGACAAAGCAGGAGAGGGAGATATATTTCCCTCTTCTGTAAACACCAAGTCCAAAGTTGTGACTTTGATGCACCTTCATTAAACAGCAGGGTCTGACAGGTTTATGGCTGGTGGGGTAATTAAAAGCAGCGGTAGTTACCCTTCTCTAGACCCCATTTTGTCTTCTTTGCACGGACCAAGGACCTGCCGTTTGTCAAGCACGTGTAAACAAGTGTCTGTTTGCTTTACAGCTCCAGGCTTCAGGGCCGAGCCCTCGGGGAATGCAGTCAGGACGATGGAGCTGAATGAATCACATATGCACCTAGCAGTGAAAACACTGTAAAGGACCAAGGGTAGGTGAAATGTATGCATCGTATGCATTTCATAGACTTTCATTCATTTTGTGGAGACTAAGCCTTACTGTATTTATATGTACTACTCGCCTGACCCTAACCTTAACCCTAATCCTCACCTTAAGGTGCCTTACCTTACCTTAACCTTAAAATTGTATTCACCCCACAATGTTAGTGTGTAAAGGGTTTTGCCCTCCACAACATTATAATAATCATGATAAATTGCAAAAAAAGAAAAATCTTTAAAATATATACAGAAAAATACTGGTTTAGAATTTTGACACAAAACTTTTTTTTTTTTGCTTTTTATGCTTTTTACCCACTGTAAATGTTATATTCAAGAACATTTTTGCTTAGAATACATTATCTTGAATTAAAAGCGATACACCATAAAATGTATTCCATATTTTACTGTATGAATTTTAACCACAGGAAGAAACATAGCTTTGCCTTGATGAACGGAGTTTGAGGCATAGCCATACTGTGAACCAGTGACCTTTATACAGGGCGTAGTGCAGAAAAGAGAAAGAGAACAGATAATGTTTGTGCTTGGTGTGTGATGAGATTCAATGCGTGCCACACTCTGGTGCTCAGTTTCCTTGACCAACACACATCTCATCACATACCAACAATAAACACACACACAAACACTGGGTGGAATTTCCATGTTCTCCCTGTGTCTGCGTGGGTTTCCTCCGGGGTCTCCGGTTTCTTCCCACAGCCCAAAAACTTGGAGGTTAGTTGAATTGGCTTCTCTATGAACTGTCCTAGTTTGGGACTGAATGAGTGTGTATGTGAATGAATGTAGATGTAGGGAGTGAATGTGTGTGTGCCCAGATATGGATTGGCGCTCTATCCCGGGTGAAACCCTAGTGCCTGATGCAGTCCTCCAGGTAGACGGTCGTTGCTGGTTGAGAGTACGCTGCGCACTTGGCAGCCACTTCTCACCAGTGTGTGTGTGCATTGAATGTTGTGTTGGTTGTAAAGCGACCTTGAGTTTCTACAAAGGAGCTATATAAGTGTAATGTTAAATATAAATAAATAAAGCACACATACACACGTACACATAATAATCCCCACTAACTCAACCCCAAAACAAAATAGCCCCAAGCACAATGAAAAACCCCAAATAACCCCTGAAAAACACAAAAAAATGTGGAGCCGCTAGGCATGCTGGGAGCTCCCCTGTGAGTCCCAGCTCCTCCAGGTCCTTGGCTACTTGAACTGCCCAGAATGATTTGTGAATTTAACAGTGACACAATTATTTGTCACCAGATAAGAATACAAATATAGCCAAAAATGGCAATTCATGGGGTCCAAGCTCCTTCGCTCAAAGATGCCCAATGTGTCAGCACACAACCCATCCTGAGGCCCATCCTGAGACAGAAGTCACACTTCGGTGTAGATTTTGTATTGGTTTTAAAGATGGTCCTTATTGTTCTGGTGTCTCTGTGGAGCTGGACTGTGAGAGGGAGGGGTAGTTGATGAATGAGGCAGTTTCTGGTCTGCAGAAAGGTGAAGGTGTTGGGTATATAACAATATTATATTGTTATATAATATTACTGAATAGTTTCATTTATAAACACAATGCATAAAATTTAAATAATGTATTTTGTCCAGAAAATATGGCTGATATATTTCACTGTTACAGAAACATTTTTCCATTTTTAGTGTTAACATTCACCATAAAATACACACACACTGACACATAATGATAAACAATGATGTTTCTGAACATGAAATGCTGAAAGTGTCAGGATTCGCGGGGCGGACTGACGGAGGCAGACGCACTCGCTAAAAACACAGCGACCTTTATTTAAACAACACAGAACCATACAAAACAGATAGACTTCAAAAGAAAGGAAACACGATGACTGAAAAACAAATCACGACAGAGGAAATGAAACGAGGAACAGCAGAGACAGACTAGAATTGGAAACGAAACAACGACGTGGAAAACAATGACGGAGAAACAGCGGAGATAGACAGCGGTAACAACAGGGACCGAAACAGTCCAAATGACCGACAAACGGGAGTGACACAAGGGAACTTAAATACCTGACACAGACAAGACACACCTAGAACAGATAACGAGGGGGACAGATCACCAACAAGACTGACGAGGACGAGGGCGGAGACACGAACAATAACAAACAGAGCCATGTGCTGAGAGAGCACATGGCAGGGAAAACAGACACGACAGAACAAGGGTGTGACAGACAGCAATGACATTTAATGATCGTCATCCTGCGAATACATGTTTAATGACCATAAAAACAGGATTGTTTAATTGTTGCACCATGTCAGTCATGAAATCAACAGCACAAACAGCTGCTGCTTGTCTTTGTACCTCCCTTCAATAAAAAAAAAAAACACTATGTCTGCGATACCTTCTGTTTCATCAACATCCTCTAATCAATACCTGTGAAGTTCTCTCTCTGTGTGTTTCCATCAAATGGAGCAAAAGAAGAATGATTTCACCTCCCAATTAAAGGCTTTAACACCTCTCACATGACTGACCACAGACTGGTAAAGTGGCTTTTAGCTCACCTTCTCCATGAGGGGGGCTGCCACACTCCCCACTGTGTTTTTATGGCCAGAGAGAGCAAATTAAACACTGAGAATCATTTAATAACAGGCCTGTGGACCGTTCTCTTCAGCTTTTAGTGCAGCATTCAGTTACCAAGAAAACAAGGACACTATAACAGCAACCTGTCATACAGCAGCGTAAGATATAAATGTTATATGTTTATATCAAACAAAGGAAATAGACAAAAAAGAAGACTTTTCTATTGTTTCCAAAATGTCCCTGAGCCTGGGGGCGGGGCTTCTTTTTTCAAACTGACATTAACAGTTTGTAGGCAGTTCAACACATTTAGAGAACACTACCTGCCAGATTTGTTATGACATCTACAATGTGCTTGAGTGATGGAGAAAGGGGAACCATCACACCCACCCATAAAGCAAGGCTCTACTCTAGAGGACTCCCAGCCTTGGATGACAGAATCATCATTGATGCTGATGATAGAGACACATTTAGAGTGAAACCAACTTTGGAAGAAATACCCTTCAGAAACAAGCCCCCTGAAATTATATTATGGTCTGAAGTTTCTGCATTTTCTCATCATTATATAACGTATAGTCCTTGAGAAAAACAGAAAGTGTACTACTGCTAATCACTGCTAATATGTAAATTCATATGTTCTTAGACTTACTACTAATACGTAAATTAAATTATAATAAGTAACACTTAATCTGCTTTACACTTGATATTTTTTGTTATTTTGGCCAATCTTTTAATACAATTTAACTATGTTTCTATGCTTAGTACAGTATAAGACATATACTTCTAATATACAAATATAGTCATTTGTAATACTGTATGTTATTTTATTTTGTTACTGCTTTCGTTTTTACTTGTAATGTTTTCTGACGCTCTGTTCATTTGTATTTCTGACTTCTGACTTCTGTTTATATTTCATGAAATATCACAGTTTAATGTGTTTTTAGAGTTCAATCCGGGAGCTCAGAAAAATAAACTTCAATTGTACTAGAAGATTGGAGAATATAACATGACTAGTTTACTCACTACATTTTAAGTCCAAATTAGTGATTCCAAAATAACAAGTCCATAATGGTTTCAGTACAATTTAAGAATGCTTTTTTGCACAAAGGAAATAACTGACTGTGAAGAAAATAACGAAAGGTAGTAGCGGACGTTCTGCACAGTACAGTACATGTATACATCAGTACACACAGGACGTTATCAGTCTGCTTTAAAATCACAGACGTCTTGATCAGCAGCCAAGTGCTTTTCAAATATAAAAAAAACAAAATGTAATTAAACCAATCCGTTTCTCAGCAAACACAGGCAAAGAGGAGAGAACAAAAAGAAAGGCGACGATGGAAGTGAGAAAATCTGGACTAGATTCAAACAACTCGCAGCTTCCAGTAATCCGTGCCACAACAGCAAACACAAAGCCACTGCTGCAAGCTCTAATGCACTAACACTACTTTCCCTCACCATCAGGGTTTACGGCTTCGTCATCTTCTTAAATACAAACTGTCAAATTCATGTACACACACTTACACACACTTAAGGTGTGTGTACATTTGCTGGCCATCCCTGGCAACCCCTTGTGGAAAAAGACCTGCAATTTAATGATGTTATTTTGGAATCACTAATGTGTACTAAATCACTACTAATAAGTATTTTAAATTATATTAAGTTATACTGGGTTCGATTCCGGCTCCGGGTGACTGTCTGTGAGGAGTGTGGTGTGTTCTCCCTGTGTCTGCGTGGGTTTCCTCCAGGTGACTGTCTGTGAGGAGTGTGGTGTGTTCTCCCTGTGTCTGCGTGGGTTTCCTCCAGGTGACTGTCTGTGAGGATTGTGGTGTGTTCTCCCTGTGTCTGCGTGGGTTCCCTCGGGGTGCTCCGGTTTCCTCCCACAGTCCAAAAACACACGTTGGTAGGTGGATTGGTGACTCGGTGTGAGTGAATGTGTGTCTGTGTTGCCCTGTGAAGGACCCCTCCAGGGTGTATTCTCACCTTGCGCCCAATGATTCCAGGTAGGCTCTGGACCCACCGCGACCCTGAACTGGATAAGCGATTACAGATAATGAATGAATTAATTAATTATATAACTATTAACTATATATATATATATATATATATATATATATATATATATATATATATATATATATATATATAGTGTGTGAGTGAATGTGTGAGTGTGTGTTGCCCAGTGAACGGACATGTTCCCGCCCAGTGCCCAGTGCCCAGTGATTCCGAGTAGGATCCGGACCCACCGCAACCTGAACTAGATAAGTGTTTACAGGCAATGAATAAATGTATTAATGTACTAGTCATACTGTATTTTGGCTATCATTCTAATACAATTAAAATATATTTATATAGTTAGTAGTATAAGTCATATACATTACATATAATCTAATGTATGCAAATTACATTATACACTGTAATTTATAATACTAGATATTGTCATTTTATTAGTGACTATTTTGACAAGATCTGCATTTGTATTAGTGAAATGTATTTTTATTTTATATTTTATAAGTAATTTTCACACTTTCATGTGTTTTAGTGTGTTTTTTTCATGTGTTTTTCACACTTTTCATGTGTGGTGAAAATAACATCTGAGAACTATACCTAGTGTATTTTAAGTGTAACTTCATTTAAATTAAATATTAGCAGTGATTTAGTACAAATCAGTGATAAAATAACATACTTTAATTACACATTTGTTTCCATAAGGGGCTATCTCATTCATGTTGTCTTTCTTCTTCTAAATCTGCATCATTCGTTCTCTGTGGGTTCCAGAGCCAACCTGAAATCACCTGTGGGAGGAAACAACCCTAGGAAACCTACCCAGACAAAGAGAGAACCCCCCCACTCCTCCCAGACAGAGACAGCTTTGTCAGTGACACTCCTTGCAGTGCTCCATGCTGCCCCCAATTCGTCTGTTAATGTTCTTAATGTTTTGGTTCCCCAGTGCAGCCTCACAGTATATTTTTAAAGTTTAAGGTTATTTTTATCCCATTTTCCAGCAAATCTACAGCAAACCTGTTCAATGCAGCTTTAGCTCAGTCCCCAGAGGGTCCTGCGAGCACACCGCATACATCCCTCCTTCTCTGATTCACCTCCAAGTGTGACTCATTTGCATCAAACTCATATCTATGTTTAACCGCAGCACAATGTCCTCAAACTTCACCACGTTCCTCGCAGGCGTCGCACAGATAAGCCATTGTTTAGATATTTAACGGAGACTTTGGGTTATTGTTGCATTGCCACAAAAATCTCGGTGAATATCCAGAGTAAAGGATGGATCAGAAAACACCGAAGGCTCCACAAAGCCTCCAAACACGCGTATCCGCCGCCAGTGTACGGAGGTTTTCATGTTTTGTGTGGAGGCAGCTGATTCAGATTACTTTTTGGATCTCTCATAAAATAAGCGACGCTTGTTTTCTTGTAGGAACAAATTAGGCCGACGTTTCAAGCCGGCGTCTTCTCCAGAGTCTGTCACTCCAATTTGTTCCTCGCAACAAATTGCAGGCAGTTCATCTTCTGAGAGCAGCGGTGTTTCTCAGGTTCTCATCGATTAAAGAAACACTCTAATCAGAACAAGGCGTTTTTGCTGGCACAAGGTTTTCTGCTCCATTAGGAAAAATGAAAATGTCAGATATTTAATCAAGCTTTCTTTGAATAAAGGGAACTTTGTTGCAAATCACAGAACCAAAAGCTTGAAAACATTACGACTAACGATGCATTAATGAAGACATGAACATTCTTGTGGTTTCCTCCCACAGTTCATAAATGCGATATTAGTTGGAGTGGCTGTGTGCCATTTTCCACAGGTGTGTGAGTGACAGGGTGAGTGTTAAAAACTGTCCACAGGTGCAAGTGTGTGAGTGACAGGGTGAGTGTGAGAGACTGTTCACAGGTGTGAGTGACAGGGTGAGTGTGAAAGACTGTTCATGGGTGCGAGTGTGTGAGTGACAGGGTGAGTGTGAGAGACTGTTCACAGGTGTGAGTGACAGGGTGAGTGTGAAAGACTGTTCATGGGTGCGAGTGTGTGAGTGACAGGGTGAGTGTGAGAGACTGTTCACGGATGTGAGTGACAGGGTGAGTGTGAGAGACTGTTCACGGAGGTGAGTGTGTGAGTGACAGGGTGAGTGTGAGAGACTGTTCACAGGTGTGAGTGACAGGGTGAGTGTGAAAGACTGTTCATGGGTGCGAGTGTGTGAGTGCGAGAGACTGTTCACAGGTGTGAGTGACAGGGTGAGTGTGAGAGACTGTTCACAGGTGTGAGTGACAGGGTGAGTGTGAAAGACTGTTCATGGGTGCAAGTGTGTGAGTGACAGGGTGAGTGTGAGAGACTGTTCACAGGTGTGAGTGACAGGGTGAGTGTGAGAGACTGTTCACAGGTGTGAGTGACAGGGTGAGTGTGAAAGACTGTTAATGGGTGCGAGTGTGTGAGTGACAGGGTGAGTGTGAGAGACTGTTCACAGGTGTGAGTGACAGGGTGAGTGTGAGAGACTGTTCACAGGTGTGAGTGACAGGGTGAGTGTGAGAGACTGTTCACAGGTGTGAGTGACAGGGTGAGTGTGAGAGACTGTTCACAGGTGTAAGTGACAGGGTGAGTGTGAGAGACTGTTCACAGGTGTGAGTGACAGGGTGAGTGTGAGAGACTGTTCACAGGTGTGAGTGACAGGGTGAGTGTGAAAGACTGTTCATGGGTGCGAGTGTGTGAGTGACAGGGTGAGTGTGAGAGACTGTTCACAGGTGTGAGTGACAGGGTGAGTGTGAAAGACTGTTCATGGGTGCGAGTGTGTGAGTGACAGGATGAGTGTGAGAGACTGTTCACAGGTGTGAGTGACAGGGTGAGTGTGAGAGACTGTTCATGGGTGTGAGTGTGTGAGTGACAGGGTGAGTGTGAGAGACTGTTCACAGGTGTGAGTGACAAGGTGAGTGTGAAAGACTGTTCATGGGTGCGAGTGTGTGAGTGACAGGGTGAGTGTGAGAGACTGTTCACAGGTGTGAGTTACAGGGTGAGTGTGAGAGACTGTTCATGGGTGCGAGTGTGTGAGTGACAGGGTGAGTGTGAGAGACTGTTCACAGGTGTGAGTGACAGGGTGAGTGTGAAAGACTGTTCATGGGTGCGAGTGTGTGAGTGACAGGGTGAGTGTGAGAGACTGTTAACAGGTGTGAGTGACAGGGTGAGTGTGAAAGACTGTTCATGGGTGCGAGTGTGTGAGTGTGAGAGACTGTTCACGGATGTGAGTGACAGGGTGAGTGTGAGAGACTGTTCACGGATGTGAGTGACAGGGTGAGTGTGAGAGACTGTTCACAGGTGTGAGTGACAGGGTGAGTGTGAAAGACTGTTCATGGGTGCGAGTGTGTGAGTGACAGGGTGAGTGTGAGAGACTGTTCACAGGTGTGAGTGACAGGGTGAGTGTGAAAGACTGTTCATGGGTGCGAGTGTGTGAGTGACAGGGTGAGTGTGAGAGACTGTTCACGGATGTGAGTGACAGGGTGAGTGTGAGAGACTGTTCACGGAGGTGAGTGTGTGAGTGACAGGGTGAGTGTGAGAGACTGTTCACAGGTGTGAGTGACAGGGTGAGTGTGAAAGACTGTTTATGGGTGTGAGTGTGTGAGTGACAGGGTGAGTGTGAGAGACTGTTCATGGGTGCGAGTGTGTGAGTGACAGGGTGAGTGTGAAAGACTGTTTATGGGTGTGAGTGTGTGAGTGACAGGGTGAGTATGAAAGACTGTTCGTGGGTGCGAGTGTTTGAGTGACAGAGTGAGTGTGAGAGACTGTTCACGGGTGTGAGTGACAGGGTGAGTGACAGGATGAGTGTGAGAGACTGTTCACAGGTGTGAGTGGGTGAGTGACAGGATCAGTGTGAGAGACTGTTCACAGGTGTGAGTGGGTGAGTGACAGGATGAGTGTGAGAGACTGTTCACAGGTGTGAGTGGGTGAGTGTGTAATGCCTTGTGGCACCCTATCCTTTTACTCAACAAATCCAGGTAGGCTTCAAACCCACCAGGATGAAAGTTATTGAAAATGAATAAATGAATGAATGAATATATCACTGTATTAATGGGCTATTACAGCCGGGTGAGCAGTAGGGTTCCATTCCCTGCTCTGGTACGAAGAGTGGAATGCCCTGAGGAACGTTCTGGAATTTCACAGGTGGTGTTAATGTTTTGGCTCATCTGTATGTGGTCTGAGATATTGTATCGGCTCTTTTTATTTCATTTTTTTTTCACCCAGGCCTCCAGCGGCCCCTCTGTTTATTTGACAGAGTGACAGATCAAACAGTGACAGGGAAAATGCCAGCTCAGAAGCTCGCTGTGTGTTATTTTTCAAGTCGTGTGCAGTAGGGCCTGACCAAAGCGATCTGTACAGAGGAAGTACGGACGAGGCCGATTCATCACGGCTCTCTGCAAAATGTCATACTCCCTTATTTGGCTGTGACAGTCTGACAGGTAAGTTATGTGGCAGGCGAGCAAGCGGGAGTCACCTTCATAAAGTCTAATCTCCCAGCAGGCCTGTGGTCCCTGCCTGTATTGGCACTGCATTGTTCACCGCTTCGCTGCCATTATTGTTCCACCCCCATGAGGTGAGGCGCTGACAACACCACCGCTCTGGAAATTAAGCCTTATACCGCCTCATCGTGAAGAGAAATCTAAGAAGGGATCTTTTCAAAATCGCTTTCAGAATATAGGTAGATGTCACGTTGTCCATTTTATCTCATACAACTGTTCATTGGCTCATTGCTCGCTAGCAGCTCAACATAGAATAGAACAGTTGGTCCTCTAGCTTTGCAGTGCCCCCAATTTGTAGATGAGCATACTTGAGCTGACCCCAACCCCACCCTTTTCATTCCAGCCTCAAAACAACATTAAAACATTATTATTACACATTACAAATGACGTGCAATATATATACTACTATATATACATTGCTGCCTCCCAACACCCCACTCCCAAGCTCTTCGTGCTCTTGCCCCTAATGTGGGAACTACTGCAATAGAGAATTGACGGATAAAAACAGCCTAGCAATGTCTCATATTTTCTCCAGTTTTGGTGGAGATCTCAATAAAATCTCATACATTCATCTGTGGTATATTTACCTGGACACAAGTGTCTCACATCCCCTGAGGAGTTTTAGTAGAATCACCATTGTCTCCTGAGACATCACTGACTCAGTTTTGAGCGATACATTTTCCCTCTGGGGCCTCACTGCGCTTGTGCCTGCCATTGAGGCATGAGTTGGAAATGAACAGGAGCTCAGAGACGGCTGATGGATGCATGTCAGTGAGTACACAGTGTGGAATCTGTTGACATTGCTGAGTTACTGTAGACATACACTAGTTGTCGGGATGCTCTTGTTGAAGTAGCTGTTGGAGCGAGGGATGAAGAGCTGCGCATGATCTCTGAGAACAGATTGCAGTCCAGATTGAGTCTTAAACTCACATGTTTATAAATAGTTGCCTCTCGTTTGGTGCTGCTTAGTTTTGCATAATGATTTAATGCTTTTTTGTTTAGAGTGCAACTTGCTAACTTTGCAAAGGCTAAGTCTTACATCTGCACTGGTGCTGCTTTGCCTCCTGAGGTGGGTTTATGGTGAACTGCGTTAACGTTTCACTAATGATAAATACTGTATAATACACTGTAGTCCTGTACGTTCAGCTTCTTTAACCTTCCTCCTGTGTTAGCTTTCTTTTATCAACACTTATGTTAATGTGTCGGTTTTGACCCACGTCTTAAATCAGCCATAAGACACTCAAAAAACTATTCATTATCAACCAATTAGTTTCTTACCTATTGTTGACCTTGTTATTCTTCCTTATCCATGAAAGAATTAGTTTTAATTGTTCATTGTTGCAGACTGTAAACTGGAGATGTACACTCTACAAAACACAAACTCTAAACTAACTGGGTCTTACATGTCTGGACATGTCTGTCTTTCCCTGTTTTGTGAAACAGACAAAGATAGAAGCCCCTAACTGAAGCTCGAGTGGTTGTGGGAAGAGCTGGCTGTAGGCTGTTGGTGTACAGTGTGTTTATGATTCCAGACTTGGCACTTGTTTTAATTATTTTGTTTAAATAGAAGTTCTTAACAAAGTCAAAAGTCTTAATGCAATAAACAAATTTATGGAGTACTCGTATGCATTTAAAACCTAAAAATGGGTCGGTCAAGACTCTAACACAAGAGGAAGGTTAAGAAGCACGTAGCAGGAACATGGTCAGTTGTGCACACACCGTGGAAGGTGGAAGCAGACACTGCACACATGTTACCATTCCCAGTGCTAAGTGTTAACTACAGGGGTTTAAAACCAAAAATAGCTGGGTTGTGTGTCACTCTGAAATTCCTTTGAAATCCTCTGAAGTGAATGATATCTATCCAAAGTCTTTATTAGGAGTTAAAGTGATGTTTGTGATCCAGAACTCACCTTTAAGCATCACCCAACCTCAGTAATGTTCATGTGGCCATACACAATCAAACCCTCACAGCAATTCTATAGCATCAGTGTCATGATAGTACTCTGTAAACCTATGAGAGTAAGACCCTGACCTGAAGGTTAGAGAAGTGCCCTTAGGACTGGAAGGTCATGGGTAAAATTCCCTGGACTGTCAGGATGATAAGGGACAGGTGAAGAAAAGGAACAATGATTTATTCTCCCTCAACATTCACAGCTGAAGTGCCCTTGAGCAAGACACCTAACCCCAGACTGATCCTGCTTGCCAAGGCTGGTGCCCACTGCTCTGAATGTGTGTGTGTGTAGGGGGGGTATGTAGGTGTGTGTTCATGCCATTGGTCTGTTCAATGCACCAACTACATTTCATAGTACTGAAGCGATGATTAATTCACACTTCATACGTACACCAAAGCTCTCAAATACGTGCAGCGACAATTCCCGTTGTGTTCCCCCAGCCGCCCAAATATAAAGGGACCATCTGAGTAAGCTCTGAATCAGACGGTCAGATTAATATCTGCCAGAGCAGCAAGTCTTTCACAGCAGTGTTAAAAAAAGCTGTGTGTGCATGCTCTGCCAAACTCTGCTTCATTAGCCTGAGTGGCTTTCTCACTTTCAGCCTTGTTTCATCAGGTTTTAGAAGGAAACGCCATTAGCGTAAGGATCTGTGGCTGAGGTTTCAGCACAGCACATGGCCACAGACTGGGGCAAACCTGCTCATCCACCATTTCTTCTGACATTAGGGATTATTCATTGGGAGTTCATCCCCTGTTTCCTGCAGTAACCTCTAATCTTCAGCAATGACATGAATATACACTGGAATACATGTTGAAATATTGCTGTGAGGATTTGATGGTGTTCTGCCACAAGAGCACAAAGCATAAGAAGAAAAATCCCTACTAGCATCTTACCACCATCTCCCGGTTATATATAATGCTGAGGATAACTGATTATTTCCACTCCACCTTAAATAGGGAGACTATGGATTGCATCACTGTTTAAGGTGGAATGGAGGATCTTCATGAGAATTTAGGATGCTAGAATGCAACTGCTGCACCATTTAAGGTGGAATGGAATATTTGGTGAGGAAGTTCACATTCCAAGAGGTAACTACGGCACAATTTAATGTGAACATTTAAACAAGAAACTAAGACAACAGAATGTAGGTGCTGCATCATTTAAGGTGGAACAGATAGGTTTCTAAATAGCAGCTGCAGCTCAATTTAGGGCGGACTAGACAATTATAATAATTTATTTAGAAAATAACTGCAGCTCCATATAAGGTGGATTGGACAATTCTAATAAAATGAATAGTTTCCAAAAAGTACCTGCAGGCAATTTTGATATTAAAAGATTGGGTTCTAGAAAGTAACAGCTGCTACATTTAAGGTGGAATGGAACATTCAAAACAGAAACTTGGTTCAACTTTGTTAGTAATTGTATCCAGTGTCATTGGGGACTGTTCTCTGTAGCCTATAATGGTAAGCTCTGTTTTATTTTATTTAAGTTATTGTCAGCTTTGGTCATTTTATAGCAGAATATGATTTGGCCAAGAATTATTTTTGTGCATCAATAAAAACACACCACGTCTTTGGAACAGAGACAAATGATTTCTGCCGCAACAAAATAGAGGCACTTCCATAAAGCAGAACCATGTCACTAGTGTAAAAGCATGAAAAAGAACAACAAGCTGATGCAAAATAGTAAAAAACAGAATAGCGTCCA
This sequence comes from Hoplias malabaricus, assembly GCF_029633855.1. Taxonomy (NCBI): domain Eukaryota; kingdom Metazoa; phylum Chordata; class Actinopteri; order Characiformes; family Erythrinidae; genus Hoplias; species Hoplias malabaricus. The sequence goes on from NC_089811.1 coordinate 10,073,680, forward strand.
TATAATGAGTGAAATGAGCAGGTTTTCCGTGACAGAATCAATGCCCTCCCACTCACTAAGAGAGTGTGCTTTCACATGTTTTAAGCTCCCTCTGACTTTCTTTGTCCAACAGAGAAAGGAGGAATTGTTGGAGCGATGTAGCGGCACTCCCCTCTCAGGTAGCACTTAATTATCGCACCAACTGGATAACAGCTCGGCCTCAGAGGCTATGAGGAGCTGGATTAATGACACGTGAAAAGCAATCTCCAGACCCTACTCCCTCCAGCCCACAAGGGCACACTCAGCCCAAGCTCCTAATAACTGTCCCAGGACGCAGAGGACCTGGAGGCTGTAAATCCCTCACGATAAACCACCTCATCTTCAGCCGGCTCGGAACAGAACTTTCTGGACCTGTCTTTAGGATGAGGTCCATTTGTCAGAGGGTAATGATGCACGTTTTCTGTTTTGTTTTATTCAGGTCAAAATACAAGACAAAGATATCATTTCTTGTGTCAATGGAGCTAAACACATTTGCAGGAGAACACTTATTGCCCATTTGTACAATAGCTAACATATGAATAGCATAGCACAAGGCAAATGAATGCCTCTGCATCAAACCTACGGTGTAAGAAACATGTAGGTCTCATGTCGACAAGAACCCTGGTGCTGTAGCCTGATGCGCACCTCCCAGGAAATGTAACTGCGCATCATGTCAACACAGATCACAACAACTGTGACTGATCCACAGTCAGACAAACATTGTTCAAGTCTAGATACATTGATTCTCTCCTCTTCTCCACTGCAGACAGCAGCAAATTCATGGGGAGAGAGTTCCTCAGGCGTAGTGTGGACATCATGGAACAAATAATAAGGTGTAAGGAAGGGAAAAAATAAAACTCACTACGAGGAGAGGGAACATGCGGGAAACAAGTGCCACTTTGTATCTGTTGCTTTCCTGGCACCACATGTAAACTATTATCTGTTCCTCATAGCTCCCTATTCCCTTCATAGTGCACTTTACAGTAGACTAAAAGCCAATTTATACTTGACGCATAGACTATGCCATAAGCTATGCAAGACCTCTACGCCATTGTGAGCGTTTATCCTTATGTGTTGGTGTCTGTGACGCTCTGCAATTACACCGCCACACCATAGGTCTGAATCTCAAACATCTTCTTCTCTACTATGTGGTATATGATGTAGTGGGGTAGTAGTATTACTTTAATAAATCTTCAAAGTGCACTATGTAGGGAGTAGGTTATTATTTGGGACAGAGCATAATTTATATGAGGTACCAGAAAACAAACAAATTCAAAGCCATCACATTTTTCCCGCGTGGTCCTGCTTCTCCATGCAAGGTTTTATTCTTTTTCTTAGAAGACATCCGTATTTTTCCTTTGTTCAATCTTTTTATCCATCCCTGATGTCCACACTATGTCTGAGGAAATCTCTTGCAATGGATTTGCTGCTGTCTGCGGTCTGTGTGGAGCAGAGGAGTTCATGTGTCTGTACTCCTTTGGTTCATCTTAAACAATGTCCATCCAATTTCTGACCAATCACAGTCGGTGTGGTCTGCATTGATTTCAGGAGAGATGCGTGTCAGACTGTGCCGTAGGCTACGGTGTAGGTTTCACATTTGAATATAAATTAGGCTTGATATTACTACCACCACTACTGAGGGCAGTGTATGTGATTTAACCCTAGTGTTGTGGCGGTGTAATTGCAGAGTGCAGAAGTATAAACGCTCACAATGGGCTCTGGCACAGGCTACAGCAGACTCTGTGCTGAGTCAACGTAGAGGCATAAATCAACCTATGATGTGAAGCCGTCCCATAAATGTCGAAGCTGCTATTGCCATCAAGAAGGACAAACTCCTTAAAAATACCCCTCACACGATGGATGAGAAAGTGGTGTGTCTCCTTTAAAGGCTGTAAAAAGGCTTTTAATAAAGCCCCCTTCATAAAGAGAAGGAAGGCAAGCTGTGAGGGGATGTTTCTAAAAGTGAATGGAAGGCAAAGGGACAGACTGCCATGTGATCAGAGCTGGGATGCAGACACAGAGCCAGACAGTAATTGCGGGGCTCTGTGTTGAGTATAATGAATAAAATATGATGCAGGGGTATTATTGTGCCAGGAGCATGTCATCACTCACTCTATGAGAGTAATAATGGTCCATTACTGCTGCTGCTGGTCCCTCATTACTCTGATTGTGTAGGGAATGAGGAGCTTGTGGAGTGGAGCTGCTGGTGTCCGGATAGCTGCGGTGAGTCAGGGAAGGAACTCCCACTCTTAAACACACAAGCGGAGATTACTAGGAAGTCAATCCACTGCTTATTGCAGGTGAGAGGGTTTATTTTTTTTTGGCTCTGAGGTGAAGTAATAAAAGCAGGGATGATGGGTTTGGTTCTGGCACAGCTGGAAAACAGACGCCGGACTGTGCCTGTGGGGGTTTCATCCGAGGGGCTCTCATTTTGTATCTGACAGTCCAAACACAGACGTTTGCAGGTGGATTGGCTGTGTGAAGCTGTCCACAGGTGTGAGTGGGTGAGTGTGTGAAGCTGTCCACAGGTGTGAGTGACTGGGTGAGTGTGTGAAACTATACACAGGTGTGAGTGTGTGAGTGACTGGGTGAGTGTGTGAAGCTGTCCACAGTGTGAGTGTGTGAGTGATAGAGTGAGTGTGTGAAACTATACACAAGTGTGAGTGTGTGAGTGACTGGGTGAGTGTGTGAAACTGTCCACGGTGTGAGTGTATGAGTGAGTGTGTAAAACTGTCCACTGGTGAGTGTGTGAGTGACTGGGTGAGTGTGTGAAGCTATCCACAGATCTGAGTGTTTAAGTGACTGGGTGAGTGTGTGAAACTATAAACAGGTGTGAGTGTGTGCGTGATTAGGTGAGTGTGTAAAGTTGTCCACAGGTGTGAGTGAATGAGTGACTGGGTGAGTGTGTGAAACTATCCACAGGTGTGAGTGACTGGGTGAGTGTGTGAAACTATCCACAGACTTGACTGTGTGAGTGACAGGGTGAGTGTGTGAAACTATCCACAGGTGTGAGTGTGTGATTGATAGGGTATGTGAAATTTTCCACAGATTTGAGTGTGTGAGTGAGTGGGTGAGTGTGTGAAACTATACACAGGTGTGAGTGTGTGAGTGATTGGGTGAGTGTTTAAAGCTGTCCACAGGTGTGAGTGACAGGGTGAGTGTGTGAAACTGTCCACAGGTGTGAGTGACAGGGTGAGTGTGTGAAACTGTCCATAGGTGTGAGTGACTGGGTTAGTGTGTGAAACTGTCCACAGGTGTGAGTGAGTGAGTGACTGTGTGAAGCTGTCCACAGGTGTGAGTGTGTGAGTGACTGTGAGAAGCTGTCCACAGGTGTGAGTGACAGGGTGAGTGTGTGAAACTGTCCACAGGTGTGAGTGACTGGGTGAGTGTGTAAAACTGTCCACAGGTGTGAGTTACAGAGTGAGTGTGTGAAACTGTCCACAGGTGTGAGTGACTGGGTGAGTGTGTGAAACTGTCCATAGGTGTGAGTGACTGGGTTAGTGTGTGAAACTGTCCACAGGTGTGAGTGAGTGAGTGACTGTGTGAAGCTGTCCACAGGTGTGAGTGTGTGAGTGACTGTGTGAAGCTGTCCACAGGTGTGAGTGACAGGATGAGTGTGTGAAACTGTCCACAGGTGTGAGTGACTGGGTGAGTGTGTGAAACTGTCCATAGGTGTGAGTGACTGGGTTAGTGTGTGAAACTGTCCACAGGTGTGAGTGTGTGAGTGACTGGGTGAGTGTGTGAAACTGTCCACAGGTGTGAGTGTGTGAAGCTGTCCCCAGGTGTGAGTGCCTGGGTGAGTGTGTGAAACTGTCCATAGGTGTGAGTGACAGATTTGAGTGTGTGAGTGAGTGGGTGAGTGTGTGAAACTATACACAGGTGTGAGTGTGTGAGTGATTGGGTGAGTGTTTAAAGCTGTCCACAGGTGTGAGTTACAGGGTGAGTGTGTGAAACTGTCCACAGGTGTGAGTGACTGGGTGAGTGTGTGAAACTGTCCATAGGTGTGAGTGACTGGGTTAGTGTGTGAAACTGTCCACAGGTGTGAGTGAGTGAGTGACTGTGTGAAGCTGTCCACAGGTGTGAGTGTGTGAGTGACTGTGTGAAGCTGTCCACAGGTGTGAGTGACAGGGTGAGTGTGTGAAACTGTCCACAGGTGTGAGTGACTGGCTGAGTGTGTAAAACTGTCCACAGGTGTGAGTTACAGGGTGAGTGTGTGAAACTGTCCACAGGTGTGAGTGACTGGGTGAGTGTGTGAAACTGTCCATAGGTGTGAGTGACTGGGTTAGTGTGTAAAACTGTCCACAGGTGTGAGTGAGTGAGTGACTGTGTGAAGCTGTCCACAGGTGTGAGTGTGTGAGTATGTGAAGCTGTCCACAGGTGTGAGTGACAGGATGAGTGTGTGAAACTGTCCACAGGTGTGAGTGACTGGGTGAGTGTGTGAAACTGTCCATAGGTGTGAGTGACTGGGTTAGTGTGTGAAACTGTCCACAGGTGTGAGTGTGTGTGTGACTGGGTGAGTGTGTGAAACTGTCCACAGGTGTGAGTGTGTGAAGCTGTCCCCAGGTGTGAGTGCCTGGGTGAGTGTGTGAAACTGTCCATAGGTGTGAGTGACAGATTTGAGTGTGTGAGTGAGTGGGTGAGTGTGTGAAACTATACACAGGTGTGAGTGTGTGAGTGATTGGGTGAGTGTTTAAAGCTGTCCACAGGTGTGAGTGACAGGGTGAGTGTGTGAAACTGTCCACAGGTGTGAGTGACTGGGTGAGTGTGTGAACGAGTGACTGTGTGAAACTGTCCACAGGTGTGAGTGACTGGGTGAGTGTGTGAAACTGTCCACAGGTGTGAGTGACTGGGTGAGTGTGTGAAACTGTCCATAGGTGTGAGTGACTGGGTGAGTGTGTGAAACTATCCATAGGTGTGAGTGTGTGAATGACTGGGTGAGTGTGTGAAACTGTCCACAGGTGTGAGTGTGTGAGTGACTGGGTGAGTGTGTGAAACTATCCACAGACTTGACAGTGTGAGTAACAGGGTGAGTGTGTGAAACTATCCACAGGTGTGAGTGTGTGAAGCTGTCCACTGTGTGAGTGTATGACTGACTGGGTGAGTGTGTGAAGCTGTCCATTATGTGAGTGTGTGAGTGACTGGGTGAGTGTGTGAAACTATCCACAGGTGTGAGTGTGTGAGTGACAGAGTGAGTGTGTGAAACTATACACAGGTGTGAGTGTGTGAATGACTGGGTGAGTGTGTGAAGCTGTCCACTGTGTGAGTGTATGAGTGACTGGGTGAGTGTGTGAAACTATCCACAGACTTGACTGTGTGAGTGACAGGGTGAGTGTGTGAAACTATCCACAGATTTGAGTGTGTGAGTGAGTGGGTAAGTTTGTGAAACTATCCATAGATTTGAGTGTGTAAGTGACTGGGTGAGTGTGTAAAGCTGTCCACAGGTGTGAGTGTGTGAGTGATTGGGTGAGTGTTTAAAGCTGTCCACAGGTGTGAGTGACTGGGTGAGTGTGTGAAACTGTCCACAGGTGTGAGTGACTGGGTGAGTGTGTGAAACTATCCACAGATGTGAATGACTGGGTGAGTGTGTGAAACTATACACAGGTGTGAGTGTGTGAGTGACTGGGTGAGTGTGTAAAACTGTCCACAGGTGTGAGTGACTGGGCGAGTGTATAAAACTGTCCACAGGTGTGAGTGACTGGGTGAGTGTGTGAAACTATCCACAGATGTGAATGACTGGGTGAGTGTGTGAAACTATACACAGGTGTGAGTGTGTGAGTGACTGGGTGAGTGTGTGAAACTGTCCACAGGTGTGAGTGTGTGAGTGACTGGGTGAGTGTGTGAAACTGTCTATGAGGTGTGAGTGTGTGAGTGACTGGGTGAGTGTGTAAAACTGTCCACAGTTGTGAATGACTGGGTGAATGTGTGAAACTGTCCACAGGTGTGAGTGTGTGAGTGACTGGGTGAGTGTGTGAAGCTGTCCCCAGGTGTGAGTGTGTGAGTGACTGAGTGAGTGTGTGAACCTATCCACTGATGAGTGTGTGAGTGACTGGATGAGTGTGTAAAACTGTCCACAGGTGTGAGTGACTGGGTGAGTGTGTGAAACTGTCCAGAGGTGTGAGTGTGTGAGTGACTGGGTGAGTGTGTGAAACTATACACAGGTGTGAGTGTGTGAGTGACTGGGTGAGTGTGTGAAACTGTCCACAGGTGTGAGTGTGTGAGTGACTGGGTGAGTGTGTGAAACTGTCTATGAGGTGTGAGTGTGTGAGTGACTGGGTGAGTGTGTAAAACTGTCCACAGTTGTGAATGACTGGGTGAATGTGTGAAACTGTCCACAGGTGTGAGTGTGTGAGTGACTGGGTGAGTGTGTGAAGCTGTCCCCAGGTGTGAGTGTGTGAGTGACTGAGTGAGTGTGTGAACCTATCCACTGGTGAGTGTGTGAGTGACTGGATGAGTGTGTAAAACTGTCCACAGGTGTGAGTGACTGGGTGAGTGTGTGAAACTGTCCAGAGGTGTGAGTGTGTGAGTGACTGGGTGAGTGTGTGAAGCTATCCAATGGCGAGTGTTTCAGTGAATGGGTGAGTGTGTGAAACTGTCCACAGGTGTGTGTGAGAGAGTGACAGGGTGAGTGTGTGAAACTGTCCACAGGTGTGTGTGAGAAAGTGACTGAGTGAGTGTGTGAAATGTTCCACTGTACTTCCGGCCAATGATGCGACTCTATGTAGTCTCCAGACCCACCGTGACCCTGAACATGCTTAAAGAAGATGAATGAATAATTGAATGAATGAATGATTCGTCTGCCATATGTACATTTTAACATTTAGGTGTCAACCACCAAGAAGACACCTGGAGCCTATGTAAGGAACACACTGTAAGTAATACAATGGCAACAATAGCAATACAAGCAACACATCTAGCCCCTTTTATGGTAGGCGTGCTGGGAGTCTTTCTACGTAGCTCCACCCCTATCCTCCCTGTCCATGTGGTTCTTTTCATCATCAAACAAAGCTGACACTTTCACTTTAAATGCTGTAGCACTTAAAGTGCCGGTGTGCAACTGCTGCACCATTTAAGGTGGAATGGAAAATTGTAATTAAATTCTGATGAGAGCACCAGTTTCACCTAAAAATAAAAAAATAATAATTAGGTAAGTGCCTGTTTTTCCAGAGCTACAACTCTCAAACCAGCTGCAAAGCTTTTAAAAGGAAATGAATTTCGATTAACTTCTTCAAGGCTGCGTAAGTAAACAAGCGAGGATCACGCCCAGCTCCTTAAATCTTGGAACCTCTGTGTGTTTGCTGTAGTTAATTATGGCTCCATTTGGCACATCGGTCATTTGTAGCTGCCCAGAAAAGACATTTGGTGGTAATACCAGGGGAGCTGGCAGATTTAATCAGCGCTAACACAGAGTGCCAGGGAGCAGGGTCCCACACCCAGAGAGTAGCAAAGCTATGGGAGTGCTTAGAATAACTCTTATCAGACTTGAGTGAATTCATTCATAGCAGTGTAACATTGGAGAGTTTCAGGGTTCAATCCTGGGTGATGCTACAGACATCCCATAATCAGGGGGTTTCAAGCAACTCTAGGTAGTATTTTTACCTTCACATTACAGCCTCAAAGTCAATGTGATGCTCCAATAAGCTGTTGTTGCAACTCTGGGCTCCGCATTGCAGAAACTGTGCTATGTAACTTTTGGAGGAGGGTAGGAGGGTGGGATAGTGTCCTTCCCCTTTCTTTCTCTCTCTCTCTCTACCTTCTCTATTTTATTCTGCCCTTCTCTTGGTCTCTGCCCCTCTTGCTTTCTCTCTATTCCGCTATCAATATCTTTATCTCACTCTTTATTTCTCTCTCTCTCTCTCTCTGTTTTCATCATTTTCTGTCTCTGTCGCTCTTTCCTTTGTCTCTTCCTCTCTCTCTCTCTCTCTCTCTCTCTCTCTCTCTCATCCTTTATCTATATCTCGACCTACATCTCTCCTTCACTTTCTATTTCTATACTCCCTCTCTCTCTCCCTCTGTCTCACTTTTTGTCTCCCTCACTGTCTCTCTCTTTCTCTCTGTAGCTTTCTCTCTCTCTCTCTCTCTCTCTCTCTTCTCTGTTTTATTCTGTTCTTCTCTTGGTCTCACTCTCTCTACTTTTCTCTCTATTCCACTATTAATATCTTTATCTCGCTCTCTATTTCTCTCTCTCTCTTCTTTTTCATCATTTTCTCGTCTCTGTCACTCTTTTATTTGTCTCTTCCTCTCTCTCTCATCCTTTCTCTATTTCTCGATCTACATCTCTCCTTCACTTTCTACTTCTATACTCCCTCTCTCTGTCTCACTTTCTGTCTCCCCCCTCTCTCTCTCTCTCTCTCTTTCTCTCTCTCGCCGGCCGCTGCACGAGTGCCTGCTGATCTGCTGTGACATGTCTGACCTTTCTGGCTCATGCGTCCACTTCTGACCATTGTGAAAAGGCCAGGACAGAGCTCTCTGTCTCTGCTTCCTTCAGCTTCATCTCACACTCGGCAGACGCTCTCACCACAGCTCTGTGCTCAGCTTAATAAACAACGAGGAAAAAAGGTTTAATCCCAGGACGTACTGCACTGGATCATCCAAGAACATTAACCTTCACATGGTAGACTCATAGAAGCATGAGCTACAGAAGATACGGGATGTGCATAGCACGTCCAATCACTTTTGAATTCAGCTGTTTTAAGTGCTGAATTATGCACTGCACTAAGAAGCACCACTAACACTGCACTAAGAAGCAGTACTGTGTTCTCTGCAGTGACAAAGCTTCATCCTTTCCCTCCAGGTGAGGCTGCCTGATGCTCTCCTACAGCAACAGAGAGAGAGAGAGAGAGAGAGAGAGAGAGAACAACAACAAGGACAAGAAGAAGAAAATATGTAGAAGGTCTAGAAGACAAATAAGAAGAAGAAGAAGAAGAATGGGGGGAAAAATTGAGAAAAAAGATGAAGAAAAAGAAACAAAAGCAGAAGAATAAGAAAAAGATGATGAAGAAGAAGAAAAAGAAGAAATAGAAGATACTCCCTGGCTGTGTGTAGATGAATCACTTGGCCATGGCCTCGCACTCTGGGGCTCAGGTCAGTTTTTCTCAGCACTGTCCAGACCTTCACAGCAGGCCACAGACTCTCCAGCTGTTTGCTGGGTTTTATAACTTTGACTGTCTAATTAATCCAGAGGTTCCCAAACACCGGGCCACGAACTGATTCCACAGCCAACACATAGACACAGGAGTTCGTGCTCCACTGCTCCACCCCACACCCGGGGGTGGCTTTATACTCCGATGTCCGACACGTGGCACTGGATGGTGGCTCAACTGCCCCATTCCATCTTCTAGATAAACACCTGTGTCAGTTATGAATGCAGTTGAGTGCAAGTGTGTCCTCCAACATATGGACACATAGTGTGTAAGTCATTATGCTTTCCCCGATAAAACGGCTCCATGGCTGTGAAAGACCGCTGGTGATCTCATTAGTATTCATACGGTTTGTTGTGTGTCTGCACTCTTTGGCACAATGTGAAATGTATGTTTTTGTATTTCACTGAGTGCCATATCTAATACTAGACACTAGCTTGAGCAGAGCAGGAAAGTCCAGGGAAATTAATAGACTCTGAATAAGACTCACATCATTTTAAAGCTGATAAGAGAATGACACACAGACTGGGTCCTCACAGCAACGACTGACAACATGAAGGTGTAGTACATTATATCAATCGTTTATTCATTCATTCATCGTGCGGTGGGTCCAGAGTGTACCAGGAATCACTGTTCGCAAAGCAGGGACATGCCTTGGAGGGGGCGCCAGTCCTTCTCAGAGCGACACACACTCACACTCACACCTATGGACACATTTGAGTCACCAATCCACCTACCAACGAGTGTTTTTGGGCTGTGGGAGGAAACCGGAGCACCCGGAGGAAACCCACGCCGACACAAGGAGAACACACCACACTCCTCACAGACAGTCACCTGGAGTGGGATTGAATCCACACCCTCCAGGTCCCTGGAGCTGTGTGACTGCGACACTACCTGCTGCACCACTGTGCCACCCCTATCAATAAGGAAAACATATCATCATGCCCTGGAGGGGGCACCAGTCCTTCACAGGGCAACACACACTCACACACTCACACAAATTCTGAGCTGGCGGCGCGCGCGTCAACACGTGTGCAGCGGCCGCTCCGGAACCAAGCGGGTTTTTTGTTTGTTTAAAAAACTTTTTTTTTTTTTTCATTTTATTTATAATATATGGACGCAGGAACACCTGCAGTACGTATATATCACCGCCAGACACTGCTTCAATATCGCAAACAGGAAATTTACAGTATCAGCGATGACCTCCAGGAGACGCTGCGGAACCTCCGCTTGCTTCGGAGGCCTAGCCCTGAAGCCTCGACGTTTCCTGATGCCGGCAGCCGGGGAAGGAGACGACGCAAGCGGTGTGAGAGGAGACAGAAGCGCGGCAAGCGAGGGGGGATCCGTGCTAGGCTAAGAGCTAACCCGAGCCGGCAAGCTATCCCTTCTCTCTTTCTCTCCAATGTCTGCTCGCTGGATAATAAACTGGACTATATCAAACTTCAGCGAACTACACGGCGAGAATACAGAGACTGCTGTGTTTTTGTTTTTACGGAGACATGGCTCAGCGACAGTATTCCCGACGCCGCCATTCAGCTAGATGGGCTAGCCGCATTTCGAGCCGACAGAGACCCAGCGCTATGCGGTAAGACTCGCGGTGGTGGTTTATGTGTCTATATTAACACTGAATGGTGTAAGAATTCTGTGCTAGTCTCTGCTTATTGTTCACCGTTAGTGGAGTTTGTGGCTGTGAGATGTAGACCTTTTTATTTACCTCGAGAATTCTCCGTTGTTTACTTAATCGCAACCTATATCCCTCCCGATTCAAATACAAAACAAGCGCTGTGGGAATTATACGAAGCCATAAGCGACTTCCAAAACACACACCCGGATGGTCTGTTTATTGTTGCTGGAGATTTTAATCATGCAAATCTCAAGAAAGTGTTCCCTAAATTCCACCAGTATGTGAACTTTGCTACGAGAGGAGCGAACACGCTGGATCTTGTTTACACAAACGTTCCAGACGCGTACAGAGCAGAGCCCCGCCCCCACCTCGGACACTCAGATCACATGTCTGTTATGCTAATTCCTGCATACAGACCCATCATCAGGCGATCGAAACCTATCCTGAAAGAGGTGAAAATCTGGCCATCAGAAGCAATCTCTACTCTGCAGGACTGTTTCGAGTGCACTGACTGGGACATGTTCAGAGAGGCTGCAACTTACAGCGACAAAATCAACCTGGAGGAGTACGCATCATCAGTGACCAGCTACTTAGAGAAGTGCATCGATGATGTGACCATCTCCAAGACCATCACCATCCGCTCCAACCAGAAGCCGTGGATGAATGCAGAGGTGCGTGTGCTGCTGAAGGCTAGAGACGTTGCTTTCAAATCAGGCGATAAGGCGGCCCTGAGAACAGCGAGGGCCAAACTCTCCAGAGCTATCAGAGAGGCAAAGCGTGCACACGGCCAGATCATCCACAGCCACTTCCAGAGCAGTAGAGACACTCGGCGCATGTGGCAGGGCATCCAAAGCATCACCAGCTACAAGACTACACCACCTGTTTGTGACGGAGATGCTTCCCTACCAGACGTGCTGAACCATTTCTACGCACGGTTTGAGGCACAGAACAATGTAACGGCGAGAAAGTCCACCCCTTCTCCCAGCGACCAGGTGCTGTCTTTTACTGTAGCCGACGTGAGGAAAACTCTATGCAGAGTTGACCCGCGGAAAGCTGCTGGACCAGACAACATTCCTGGCAGAGTGCTCAGAGAATGTGCAGCCCAGCTTGCTGATGTCTTCACTGATATCTTCAATATCTCTCTTAGCAGCGCCGTTGTTCCAACATGCTTCAAGAACACCACCATCATCCCGGTGCCTAAGAATTCTTCTGTGTCCTGCCTCAATGACTATCGTCCCGTGCACTCACACCGGTCATCACAAAGTGCTTCGAGAGGCTCGTCATGAGGCACATCAAAACCCTACTTCCCCCCACACTGGACCCTCTACAGTTCGCGTATCGTCCTAACCGTTCAACGGACGATGCCATATCCACCACGCTGCACCTGGCACTCACCCACTTGGACAAGAAAGACACATATGCCCGAATGCTGTTCATAGACTTCAGCTCAGCATTCAACACCATCATTCCTCAGCATCTGATCGGGAAGCTGAATATACTGGGCCTCAACACTTCTCTCTGCAACTGGATCCTGGACTTCCTGACTGGGAGACCTCAGTCAGTCCGGATCGGTAGGAACACCTCCAGCACCATCACACTGAACACTGGAGCCCCCCAGGGCTGCGTGCTCAGTCCACTGCTGTTCACATTGCTGACCCATGACTGTGCAGCGATGCACAGCTCAAATCATATCATCAAGTTCGCTGATGACACGACTGTGGTGGGTCTCATCAGTAAGAACGACGAGTCAGCATACAGAGAGGAGGTGCAGCAGCTAACTGACTGGTGTGAAGTGAACAACCTGTCTCTGAACGTGGACAAAACCAAAGAGATGGTTGTAGACTTCAGAAAAACAAGGGGTGAGCACTCGCCGCTGAACATCGACAACTCTGCTGTGGAGATTGTCAGGAATACCAAATTCCTTGGTGTTCACCTAGCGGATGATCTCACTTGGTCCACTAACACCAGTAACATCAAAAAGAAAGCCCAGCAACGCCTCTACTTCCTGCGAAGGCTGAAGAAGGTTCATCTCCCCCCTCCAATTCTCACCACTTTCTACAGAGGAGTCATCGAGAGCATCATGACCAGCTGCATCTCTGTCTGGTTTGGGAACTGCACTGTGGCAGATCGCAAGTCCCTCCAGCGGATCGTGAGGACAGCTGAGAAGATTATCGGTGTGTCTCTTCCCTCCATTACAGACATCTACACCACTCGCTGCACTCGCAAAGCACTCAGCATTGTGGGAGATCACACACACCCTTCACACACACTCTTCAACCTACTGCCGTCTGGAAAAAGGTATCGAAGCATTCGAGCCCTCACATCCAGACTCCGTAACAGCTTCTTCCCACATGCTATCAGACTCCTGAACACCTAGAGACTAAGACTGGACTGAAAGAAGCACACACACACACACACACACACACACACACACACACTTCACACAAACACTGGTCTGTTGGACTGTAAATGTTTTCACATATCCGGTTTACATCATGTTTACATCCAGTTACCGTTTACAGCACAAATACACTTTAAATTGCAGTGTCTCTCTCCCTCATCCCCTCCGTACTTATGGTTTTTGCCTTGTCTTGTATTACATTGTATTGTATTGTACTGTAGGGACATTGTTTTGTATTTTTCTTAGCCATATCTTCTGCACTTTAATGTGTATGCACTGGTTTATGTTGCACTAGATTGTACTAGTTGCACTTTAATGTTGTGTATTGTTTTGTGTTCTATGTCCTTTGCACTTTAATGCGTGTGCACTGTTTCATGTTGCACTAGCTTTACACTAGTCGCACTTTAATGTTGTGTATTGTCTTATGTAGCACCTTGGTCCTGGAGGAACGCTATTTCGTTTCACTGTGTACTGTAAACACTATATACTGCTGAAATGACAATAAACTTCTTGAACTTGAACTTGAACTTGAACCTATGGAGTCACCAATCCACCTACCAACGTGTGTTTTTGGGCCGTGGGAGGAAACCGGAGCACCCGGAGGAAACCCATGCGGACACTGTGAGAACACACAGACAGTCACCCAGAGCGGGGCTCAAATCCACAACCCAGGACCACGAGGCTGTGTGACAGCGACACTACCTGCTGCGCCTCCATGCCACTCTACATTATTTCACACAATATTTAATACACAAACATGGATCCTTAACGTAGCATATGCACTGAAAACATAACCTAGACTAAGACAAAGAACCTGGACACAAGAACGACACAAACACTGAGCATGATTAACAAACTAAGACTACACCCACAGAGCTTAAATAACAGGAGACAATAGGATGCACCTGTGAGCTCAGTCATGACTGACTAACAACCCTTAGATGTGGGGTGTGGCTAAAGGAGAGGGCGTGGTCACAAAGGAGGAGAAACAGTGCACATGTCTCAACACAAACTCAAACACAGAACCATCACATGAGCCAAGAGCTGATTTTGTTTGAACTCTGTACACACATAAATCTCCACCAAAAGGTTGAAAGCACAACATTGTTCGCCTGGGATGCAGCTGATTTGCCTCAGCCACGAGCTACAGATTCACACTTATTGCTTATTCACACTGATGTAATAAAGAGAGTTTTATGGAGGACAGCTTTTGGAGTGATGCCTGCTACAGAGTGTCCAATCAGAATAGAGGTCATTTACATACACCAGAACTGTCTTTTACATTCCCAGAGACAATGAGAGGTGAGGGACATTTTAATAAATATAATTGTGGTCCCTCAATTATCTAAAAATTTACATTTTACTACTAAATAACATATAACTCAATGGCCATTGCAAATCTGCATCATTGACGTATTCTTGACAAGTTTAAAACAGGCTCTAAACTGACAAAGACAACATGGACACATGGTGAATGAGTTAAGGAATAAAAACGATTACATCCAAGGCAGATTGATGGAAAAGCTGTAATAGTAAATGATTTTAGGCCCCAAAACAGACTCTTTTCTTTTCACTGTCTTCTGAAAGTGAAAGTCTGCGCAATGTGTAGACATTAAAGTCTCATTACAGACAGTAAACAAGCAAAATAACCTTTTAATAGCTCACGTATGCACGGGCTGTGTCAGGATTATAGATGGGAATGCTCAACTCTGCTCCACGGCTCAGCTTGGCTTTATGATGCCTCATTTAAAGTTCATTACTACACACCCTCTCCATCATCCAAACGGAGGGAGAGCGGCGTCTTGAGGGGGATTTACTCCAGAACCAACTGCGGAGAAAAATGGCTATGTTTCCTCATCCCTTCCAATAAAACAGGCTTTTATTTTGTTTTAAATCTTGAGGGTACGAATTATAATTGGGAATGAAATGGTAAAATATGCAGAATGGCATATAACAATATATTACATCAAACAGGCCACATATGTTCAATACTTAGAGGCTTTTACTGCACTGTTATAGACATGAAAACCCCTTAAATTACTTTCTAGACATTTTGACTTGTTAAAAATCGACGTTGTACTAAACCAAATAAGGGTAAATCTGTTCAAATATTCACATAATTAAAACATAATATTTTAATCAATAAGGATTTATTCATTCATTCATTGTCTGTAAGGGCTTATCCAGTTATGGAGCCTACCAGGAATCACGGGTTGCAAGGCGGGAACACACCCTGGAGGGGGTGCCAGTCCTTCACAGGGTGACACACACATTCACTCACACCTACGGACAATTTTGAGTCACCAATCCACCTACCAACGTGGGTTTTTTGGACTGTGGGAGGAAACCGGGGCACCCAGAGGAAACCCATGCAGACACAGGGAGAACCCACCAACTCCTCACAGACAGTCACCCGGAGGAAACCCACGCGGACACAGTGAGAACACACCACACTCCACACAGACAGTCCCCTGGAGCAAATCCACGCGGACACAGTGAGAACCCACCAACTCCTGACAGACAGTCACCCGGAGGAAACCGATGCGGACACAGGGAGAACACACCACACTCCACATTGACAGTCACTTGGAGGAAACCCACGCAGACACAGGGAGAACACACCACACTCCACACTGACAGTCACCTGGAGGAAACCCACACGGACACAGGGAGAACACACCAACTCCTGACAGACAGTCACCCGGAGGAAACCCACGCAGACACAGGGAGAACTCACCACACTCCACACTGACAGTCACCTGGAGGAAACCCACGCAGACACAGGGAGAACCCACCAACTCCTGACAGACAGTCACCCAGAGGAAACCCATGCAGACACAGGGAGAACACACCACACTCCTCACAGACAGTCACCAGGAGGAAACCCACGCAGACACAGGGAGAACACACCACACTCCTCACAGACAGTCACCCAGAGGAAACCCATGCAGACACAAGGAGAACACACCACACTCCTCACAGACAGTCACCCGGAGCGGGACTCGAACCCACAACATCCAGGTCCCTGGAGCTGTGTGACTGCCACACTACCTGCTGCCCCACTGTGCATAACAGTGGCTTAATATCTCATAACTTGACCTAATTCTTCAAACTTATGACAGCATCACATAATTATGACTTAGTGTAGTTATGGAGTTATGGCTAAACATCTCATAATGTGTAATATCTCATGACTATGCTTTAGTATCTCAAAGTTATGACTAAGCATCTCATAATTAACTGTAAATATATCAGATTTATGACTTACTATATAAAAATTATTATTTATTATAGCATTGTTATGGCTGGGCATCTTATAGTTATACTACATCTCATATTTATATCTAAATGTTATAGCTTAGTATCTCATAATTGTGACTAAACATCATAAATATGTCTTATAATTACAATTTAGAATCTCATCACCTATCATTATCATCATCCGTACGTCGTCAGTATGAGATCTTATAGAGTTAGAGTCTCAGTGTTAAAAATGTGGGTTATTTATGAGAGGCTAAGTCATAATTATGAGAAACTAAAAAGGTGAGTGTGTACACATTAAGGTAGTTTGATGTGATTACCCGAGCAGGGAATTAAACCCTTGATGTCATCCACTATACCCCTACACCACAAAAAAATGGGTTTTCTGACGTATAAAACCAGATTGATTAATAAATAAATAAATAAATAAATAAATAAACAAACCAGTCATGGTCCAAATATGGATTTCTGGTGTGAGGAAAAAACACAACTTGGCTATTTATATCAGCTCCTATCAGCCAGACTGTGGATTTGGGAATGACTCACCTCTCGGATTTCTCAACTTTCCTTGGCACATCTCCTGCCATTCTCCATCTCTTCAGACGCTCGGAAACAACTGCTGGGCGACTGCCACAGCCACCATTTCGTTTAATTAAGCCCACAGAGTCCAGAGCCCTTTTAATTCAGATCAATCCCCGTTAGCAAAGCAGAACAAGCGAGCTCTCTTCAGCCCGACCCATATGGCCGCTCTTTTGCACTCGACTTTAGAACTGAGCTCCATTTGCTTGATTTTCTCTCACTAATGGCACTGTGGCTTAAAGGAGCCATAACGCCACCCCGAATAACAGTAGTGTATGTATCATTACAGGTGCAGTCAGTCATATTTACCATCCCGAAATTTAAGAAAAATTGATAAAATAATGATTAATAACAAAAGCAGGTTACATTAAATGAAGAATTAAAAAGCTTTGTAATCTCCTGAATTAATTTGTTTATTGTCCATAGAGTGGGTCCCCCACATGGGGGCAGCCATGTTTAAAATAATTTAAATACAATAATCTCTTACATATCCAGGTCTGAATATGCAACTGACTGATTTTTTTTTTTCTTAGTATGAGTTTTTTGTTGTGTTGTTTGTTGTCTGACTCAGTCCAAGACAAAAAAAACATGCATTGGGTTGGTTTAGTGCTTCAGCACATCTTTGTACATTTGTTGAAACTTTAAAAAGTTTACACATTACATCAAATTATTATTATATTAATACAAAAACTTGATCTCATTCTTAAGAGAAACTAAGTCATTAATTACTATGTCATTCATGTGAATTAATAAGTCATTATTATGAGATAGATAGCCTACTAGGTCATACTTATGAGATAGTAAGTCATAATTATAACACACTATAGGTCATACTTAAGATTTAGTAAGTCTTTATTATGCAACTGTAAGATATATATTTAGAAATGAGACAGTAAATCATCATTATGAGATACTCTGCATGAGATAGCAGGTCATTCTCGTGAGACACTAGGTGATACACATGATATTGTAAGTCATTAACATGAGATGCTGTGTCATAAACATGAGATAGTATGTCATTGTGTGAGATACTAGCAAGTCATGATTGTGAGGTACTAGATAATACATCTAATAAGTCATACATTTGATAAACTAACTATGAGATAGTAAATCATGAGATTCTACACCAAATTTATTAGATAGTTACCATTTTACATGCAACAACATACTGAGATATTAAGTCATTTGTCATATATTTGATAAGTCCTCATTTTAATAAACTATAATGCGTATGAGATAGCAAGTCATGATCAGGAGATACTAGGTGACACATGAATTAATAATTAGTATAAGATACTTTGTCATAACTATGAGATAGTTAATAATGAATATGAGACACTCGTATGTTTCTTAGACACTACATCATATTTATGAAATACGTCGTCTATGGCCTAATAAACCATTATCATATACTACTACGTCATACATGAGTATGCTTTCTAAAGGAACAGCTGGCATCCCAGTCAAAGTTAAACCCGTCTGGCAGACTGAACTTTTGTTGTTAACAGTGCAAGGGATGCAGCTCACGCGCTTTAAAAGATTCCCACTTTCTACAAACAAATGGAAACACTCCCTCTTTTCAGCCTCACTCAACGCGTCCACGAGCCGCACTTCACAGCTCCGTTAACTCACCGTTTGCGCGCGCTCTCCCGCTGCTGCTTCTTGTCCATGATGAGCGGCACGCAGCTGGTGAGCTCGGTCCAGTCCGCGTGCAGCCCGCAGCTCCAGCCCGTGGAGAAGCGAGAGAAAAGCCACGACTCGTCGGCGCCCGGGCGGCGGCAGCTGCAGCGCTTCAGCCCCGGGCTGCAGTCGCACGGCCGCTCGAGCCGCAGGTTCCGCACGAGGTGGCGGCCGAACGTGGTGCCGCCGGTCTTCTGTATGTGCAGGAACACGATCACGTCACCGCCGTGCATGTCGAAGTCCACGCGCCGCGACACGTCCCGTTCCGTGAAGCCGAACCGGGAGGCGGATACGGCGGGGGTGTCGGAGTCCGTGTCAGGGTCCCTGTCCTGGTCCTGGTCATCAGCTGTGGAGAAGCCCCTCAGCCGTTCCCCGCCGCCCAGAGAACACGACTGACCCCCGGCCGGACACAGGTACTGATAACCGATCATAACGAACAGCAGCACGAGCACGGGCACGAGCAGCAGCTTGTTCGGTCTCTCGTTCATTCTCACAAGCGGAGAACACACGCGGAGTCCGTGCCTTGGTACGCGCCTATCATTCTCTCCATTCGCTTCAGTCAGGGGGGAGTTGGCAAAGTTTACAAACCGCAGCCGAAAGCTGGTAAAAACGCATGGTTTCCTCGCAGTAAATATGTGCAAACGTGTAAACGAACGCTGGAGTTGACGTTTCTTTCCCGGAAAACGAAAAAAACAACTACAAAAAGCAAATAAACAACTCAAGAAAATGTGAGAAAAACAACCTCACATCCCGCGTGCTCCATTCTGAGCTGAGCGCGCGCACCAGCCCCGAGCACTCACTGGCGTTTTACTTATTTATTTATTTAATTTATTTATTCATTCGTTCGTTTTTATTTATTTATTTTGTATCCCGGCCCTCAAACGCCGTCTCGAGCTCTGATTGGCTTAGAAGTTCACACATGCAGGAACTCCTCGTCCATTCATGAGCTGCGCTGTCACAAGCTCCGCCCTTGCCGTGCAACGATTGGCTAGTACAGATCACTGTCATGTATTTTGTCTCAAAAGGAATCACGTTGTAGAATTCTGACATGCCACCGCCATCTAGAACTCAGAAACCATCTGCAGGATCTAGAACTAAGGTTTAGAACTTAGGGTTTAAATGATCAGCCAATCCTAGCGCTGGAGGGAAGATGTCAGCCAATCAAGGCGCAAGAGGGCGGGGTTTATGTGCGGAGTCATCGATGGTGCTGAATGAATACTGTAGCGTTTACACCTATAGGAATGGGCGCTTAAATTCATAAACAACCAAGTAACTACAGTGATAAATGAACATTTATATTGACATAACGCGTTGTGGAATTTACATAGATTTATCAAAACCCATGCTTAATTAAATCGTTAAAATTTAAACAAAGTTATTCTGAAAGGATGTGAAATTTATTTATTGCTGACACAGGACGCTCCTTTTTTATTTGTTAGTTGTTCGTTCGTTCGTTTGTTTATTGGTGAAACGTTACTCCAGCATCACTGCTGTGTCTGATCCATGATAAAGTGTGTACACAACAAAATATGCACAGCAACAGAGCTGTTTGTAGATCCTAACCAGTCAGTGGTAGCTGACAAAAATGACTGGAAGAAGGTTTTAATGTTTTGACTGATCAGTGCATATCACATAAAAAATATTAAATTAAATACTTCACTTGGTTTATTTGAATTATATAGTTCTACTGCATCTCTTTAATGTCTGGAATCGACTCTTTCCACTTTAATTGTGAAAGGAGTTGACTCTTTTAATCGACTTTGATCACGTGAATTTGGAGTAGGAATCGATTCCCATTACTCTAATGGGAAAAGGAATCGACTCGTGGATTTCAGAGGATAGTTGTCCTGGAAAGTGCCTGGAAATCATATTGTTGTTTTTTTCATTAAGTTTATATAAGCAGATATCAATATAAATATCATATAAATACAGTTCATCTGGGGGTTTATGTGTTTGTTATGTGAATACTGTGCGGTTTAATGTTTTCTGGGTGTTATTAGTGCTGAGAAGGAGTTAAAGAAGCAGGACCCGTTTAATGGCGGCTCGCAGGGAAACCGGGGTAAGATAACGGTAAACTGTCGGTCTGTGGGTTTTTATTGAGTAAAGAAGCCTTTATTTACGATAATGAGAAAACCACAGTCGCTTATGTTTCTGTCGATGATAGTGAACAATGTTAGCTATAATTCATATAAACACAGACGATTCAATAGACTTCAGTCTGGTTTTAATTGTAGAATTACCTTCTTACTCTGTTATAGAAGCTTTTACTACATTTACCTGTTTTGGTACACTGTATTGTTCTTTGTTATATTTTCAACGGTCGTTTTTATGTGAGGACATACAACTAACTGTGGAAATGTTTATTTGACTCGTTAACATTAGACCAGCTACGTGGCACCAGTGTTAACTTAGCACCATTTACATAAAAACTCCTAACACCAGGACAGACTACATGATCTCCATTATATTTTATTTTCGTCGTTTTTGTTGAGAAACGTTTGCTTTTATTCATTTTCAATGGAAATACCAGGAATATATGTACACATTTTATTAAAGTCTTCCTCCCATCATCAGACACCTACAATCTCAGCTCTGTTCGTCAGAATCAGATTTAGAAGTTATTTTCAAGAAAAAAATCCCTTTCCTGCAGATTGAAAGCCCACCTTGCAAGTTCAGGATATTGGTTCTTTAGGTTTGTGATGTAAGAAACACAGGCTGTCTGAAACTAGGTTTTTGAGATTGCTTTTGGAACACATGCCACCGAATATATATGTATATGTATATATTTTTAACAGCACCACACAGTCTTGCTAATAATGTTAAACACTATACTTTCAGTTCAGGGGTTCTATTTTTTGTGGCCATAATTATATAAGTTATTCACCTTATCTGTTTACTTTAAAAAGACAAATGCACATTGTTTAAATAAATTGAGTGAACCAAAAAACAAAAGAATCCTAAAAAAAAACTTGAGAAAACATGTTGAAAAACATGAGAACTGTTGGAGTTGTAGAAGCAGCAATTTCCGCTTATTAGTTATGGTCAACTGTTGCTTTGTGCTTGTTCTCAGTGTAAGAACATGAGCATCCACTGGCTGCTGCTGATTCTGATTCAGCTTCATTACGTTCACGCCGCACAGAAAGGAGTGACCGCCAGTCTGAAAGCTAAATGGCCCCAAACTCCGCTTCTACTGGAGACCAGGTAAACTGCAGTCACAGAAAATATCTCAAAGCAAAAGTGCCATGTCAGAGATTTGTAATAGATATAATAGATATCTGACTTTGTTGTGAATTAATTGTTTCTCAGATTGACTTTAGGAAATGGTTCTAATCTTAAAAGTCCTGACTCCAGTGTTTCAGCTGCTTGTCTGTTCTCACAGAAACAAACTGATATGATTCTTTCTGTGATCTCTAGTGAATTCTTCAGTGAAAGTGGAGATGAGAAGTTTTGGCAGTTTGTCGATACGGTGAAGGAGCTGACAGTGTATAAACATGGAGGTGAGTGTAAGGAACTCATTCGTTCTGGATTTCTGTTGCAGGACAATTTATGGTGCTTTTCCACTGCGTGGGATCGACTCGGCTCACATTGAACTTATTTATTTTCCACTAGCACAGCTCCCTCAAGAAAAGCAGTCCCTAAAGGGAATTGCAGCCTTGAAAACCTCAACAACACTCGCTGTAAAGTTAGGCGCTGTTTACTAGATGTGTATTCGAGTGTGTTTTTTTTATTTTTATTTTTCTGAACTGAACAGTTCTCACTTATCAGGTTTTCTTGTTGCACTTTTGATCTTTGCTGGAGATTTCCGTCGGCCATTGGCCCAAAAACCTCAGGGGAATGTTACGAGCCTCCATTGTGAGTTGAATAAAAATAAATGCGAAAGCTGCTGTGACTTCAGGGATTTTACAAGTGGTGAGTTTATGCTGGAGCTCTACATTTTGTGGTGTTTGACAGGTCCCTCTGGCCAGTCAGCACTCTGTAGGGTTTACACATCACGGTTTAGTACCTACTCCTCTCGGTTGGAACTGTAACAAAGCAGGAGCTGAAAAAGTGCCTGGTTAGAAGGACCATGTACCAGATTTGAGCAGTGGAAAAGCAAAAGAGCCAAGCCGAGTCGGGTAGGGTCCATGCAGTGGAAAAGGCCGTTAGTTCCTTCTAGCAGTTGTGACTAGGTTGTCTTTGGAGGCTTCTCTGGTGAAAAGGAGTAATGGCACAACACAACAGCAAGCAGAGGAGCTTCTTACGTGGTGCCAATTTAAAAATTTCTGCCGACTCTGCAGACTTATGAGCTGGTACTGGGATTTACTTGTGATACTTGTGAATGTACCCTTCCAAAGAATATTTTCAATGTTGCATCATTTTAGCCAGTTTTGACCACATCAGTGGCCAGTAGTGGGGGTCAGTTCTGTGTGAGATTGAAATAACTTTGGAAATGAATCCGTTTATTTTCATTTGCCCAACAGAATCTGTCAGATCGTACTATAACCTGATCATAAAAAAGGCTGGTCAGTTCTTCACTGGTCTCCAGGTCAGTTTGCTGAAGCTTGCTCTGTCTCTCAGGGCCTACTCACCTGCTGTACATGCATTCCAACAGGTGAGGCACTCTCCATATACACACAATGTACAGTGTAATAGATTGTGTCAGGTTTTCACAGTTGATTCAAAGACTTATGTTTTAATTTACAGGTTCTAAATAGGCACCCACTTAATTTCTTTTACTGTGGAGTGTGAATGAAAGAGTGAATTGTTAAATGACTGATATTGAAATTGTAGCTTTCAAAAAGTTCAACAAAAATATTAGTACCTTGTTTGAAACTCTTTCAAAATGCTCAAAATGTTGATTATCGGTAATTTCTTACTAATATTTTTGTATTTGTGCATCCTTAAACATTTCCATTGCTGTATTTCTTTAATAGAAATAGACTGATCTATTTCTTCATTCCTCTGTATGATCCTCTGTAGATTGCCAGTGATGAGCCTCCACCCGAGGCCTGTTCTGCGTTTGTTTCTGTTCACGGTGAGCTTGCCTGCAGCACCAAGGACATGAAGAAACTCCTGAAGACAGCTGCAGGCAGGTAACACACTCTCATCCGCAAGGCATTTACACCAGGACTTGTTTCTTCTTTGTGAGCGCTTTTGTATATTGGGGTTTTAACTCCGCAGTTGCCCTGGATATTAAGCTTCTTTATTCGGAAATTATATTAGTCCATGCTTTGCTGAATCTGCTCCTTGCTCAAGTCTCAGGCAGGAGTCCCATCTCTCCAGAAGAGCCGTGATCAATAGCTTTAGCCAAGTTTTCATTAAGAGTTGATTAAAAGTAGACCATGCTTGTGCTCTGGTTACTGGATTCTTTGATGTGAGCTGGAATAGCTGATTTAAAGATGCTGACTAATCCCGCAGTGTAAATACAGTATTGTGTCGTCCAGTATTTAGCTAGGAATGTGCATTCAGTTTTATATTTACAGGCCAAAGCCATACCTTTACAAGAATGATCACAAGTACCCAGGGGCCAATGGGACAGATCTTCCTGTGGTAATCCTCTATGCTGAGATCGGCACCAAAAAGTTCAACACGTTCCATAAGGTTCTTTCTGAGAAGGCTGAACTAGGGAAGCTGGTCTATGTGCTGCGTCATTTCGTGGCTGTGAGTATCTCGAGGCTTGTTTGGTCAGTAATTCCTTTATATGCTTCCTCTTTACCCCATTCAGAGTATTGATGAAGTATTACATTTTATATGTGGTTACATATAAATTAACTGGTGCTTTTTATCACCACAGGAGCCAAAGAAGCAGAGCATATTTTTGTCAGGTTATGGAGTCGAGCTCGCTATTAAAAGTACAGAATACAAAGCAGTGGATGACACCAAAGTTAAAGGTGTGTATTGTGGCAGAAAATTGATAGATACATGCTTTGGGTTGTTCTTAATCATGAGTCGATGATTAGAGATCTTTTTATTTGCTTCTCTTCTTTAGATTCCAAGTCATCCACATCCTATGAGGAAGATGACACTGATGAGGTCCAGGGCTTCTTGTTTGGAAAATTAAAGTAAGCACATTCACGACATGTTCATTAAATGTCTGTTGTTTCATAGGAAATAGTTCACAAAGCTTGTCCAGCCTCACAGCTTTATTGACAGTGACAATAGTGAACATAAACAGAAATAAAAGCAAACAAAAACTAATCAAACAAACAAAAATTTTATTAACAAACATCAAATAAACAAACATTGCTCACTACCGCCCTCTAAAGAAGCCATTAATAAATATCAAATAAATAATCATCGCTCGTTGCCATCCTCTAAAGATGTTATCAACAAAAATCATATAAACAAACATTAATCACCACTGCCCTCTACTGGTGTTCCTAATAAACATCAATTGAACAGACATCGCGGCTCTCTAAAGGAGTAATTGACAAAAATTCAAATAAACAAACATCGCTCACTGCTGCCATCTTAGAGAACGTATAACTTGTTTCTTTTATTTAAGTTCATTTTACTCGACCCAGCTGCTTGTCTTGACATAAACATCATAAAAGATGCATATCATCACTGTCTAATTAAAAACATGTATCTCCCAAAATAGTAACTTTACAGGTGAAGGAAAAAACCTTCTTGATTTTCAGTGGAAGGCAGTGTAAAATAAATTTTATTCCAGATAATTTTGATGCATTTCTACTGGTCTTTTCCTCATGAATTTTCATGCAGTGTCATAACACCCATTATCTGCCTTGTTCAGGGAGTCTCATCCAGAACTGAGGGAGCAGTTAGTGGAGCTGAGGAGGCATCTACTGGAGAGCACCAACGACATGGCCCCTCTGAAAGTGTGGGAGCTGCAAGGTAGCTTTTATTAATGGCTCTGTGTTAGACTCAGAATCCCAGGCTCTTTGTGGGTGTGAGGAGCTTCTGCAGAAAGGTGTCTGGATGATGAATGGAGAGGGGGTGGAAATGTGGTGTTTTCCGCCCATCTCTGGTACAGCGATCTGTTCTGCTTCCATGCTCTGACTGCTGAACAGATGCTAATGGCCAGAGCCAAGTTTACTGGCTTTTACCTGCTCTTTGAGGGTGGGAGACTGTTCTGTAAGTCGACTAGGGGCGCATAAAGTTTTCTGCCAATATTTTGATAGTTTGTGAACACCTGTTCCTCCACATTTGGTACATCTACTGAGGTTTTAGACGAGATGTAGAAACATTTATGTTAAGATTTGGAGGCAGCCAAGAGAACAATAGTGAAGTCAACTATTTATGTTGAATGATGAGTTTTGGTTTATTTCCAGCTCATCCCAAAGGTATTGGATAGAGCTCCACCACCCCAGAGAGCACAGTCCCATGGCACGGTGCCTTAAAGCTCATGTTCAATTGGTCCCAGAGCATCCCATGCCACTTGCAAAGCTTTTATATGGTGATTATACAAACTATGTGTGCACAATTAAGTGCCTTCCAATTTCAAGTGTCCACAAATATAGGCCTGTTTCATTTTCAGGTGAAATAAGCACAGTTTAGATCTGTCCCAAAACCTAGTGAGCTGCCTAGGCACTGACTGCATAGACAGCTGTTTAAAGGCTAAGCACCATTTAATGGACCTCCATGAATATTTCACATTATTTTAGTTACTGACATATATAAGTATGAATTAAAATGAAAATAGCAGCTTAATTTGCTTTAAAGCTGACAATTTTATTAAATTGATGGAAAAGCCCGAGCTCGCTACGGAAATTCTTGAACGCAACCGTGACGTCACTGGTGGACAACAGCTGAACAACGCCGCGGTAAAACACCGTTATGACTGACTGTTATGACAGTATCTAGCTAAATAACCAACATTATTCATGACAATAGCCTAGAAATAAGCTAAACTCAAATTTACCGTTATTCTTGTAAATGTGATCGAAGTCGAACTCGAATTCATCCGACACTATAAACCTCCGTAATGCAGCTACGTAGCCGAGTATAATCCGAGACACCGAGTTTAGGGAGTCAAGCTAACGTTAACTAACACCAACTAAAACAGGCGAAGTGAGTGTCCTTACCCTGTTTACCTCCATGTTACAGAGGCTCTTGAACACCTTTCGTTGGTGTCCTTACATGTCCATAGTGTTGGAAAAGCGCCAGTGAAATGAGCTACAGATAACGGAGTGAGCGGAGGGTCCTTTCCAAAGTGCCCGTTTAAAGTGGACAAATTTAGTCCATTTTCTGGATATTTTGGGATCTTTGGGCCATTTGTTCACAGATGTCCCACTGTACATTGTAATTGCAGCCAAAAACAACACACCTTTTCATCATTTTGCATTAAATTAAGTGCAGCTTCTAGAGTTGTTGTCCACCGTCTACGTCACAGGCAAGACGCCTATTAGAGTTTCCGAACACCGTTGGGGGGGGGGGCGGACCAACGGTCTTTTAAACCTTATTCCTTGAATTAATAAGAAATAACATGTTTTCTGACTATCAATAAACACAAGTTAGGAACTCAAATTCCACTGTATTTATTTGTTTGACACTTTCATAGAGCTGGTGCTTAGCCTTTAAGTTGGCATCGTTCTAACGGCCGTCTGTCCTCATGAGGCAGATTACTGAGACCCTTTAGTTAGAGAGCGACTGGGTCACTGCTTGTTCCCGCCCACCGCACTCAACCGGTGTTTTACCTCAGCGTTTCTGAGTGGTGGATTCTAATCTTCACATTTCTATTGCGGTTTTAAATATTTTTTATATTTAAAGAGCGATACAGACGTTGTGTCATGGGATTGCCTTCACTGCTGAGGAAGTGCTGGATGCTGCCTGAAAATTCAGCCAGATTATTTTCTAGTAGAGAGCATAATGAAGTTTTTATGAATTGGGACAGTCTACGTGTTGGGAGCGTGCACACTATGATGTAAAATGCTCTCTAGTTAGACAGCTCAGTAGGTTTTGGGACAGGCCCATTGTCTACGGAGAATATTTTAATGCCCATATAACATTAGCTGAATTTAGCATTCATTCATCCATTTATCCATTCGCCTGTTCAGTGTTACGGTGGGTCCGTGACCTACCCGGGGGTGGGGGATTGAACCCAGAACCTCAGTGCACTGCAGCTGTGTGGCTGTGACTCTACTTGTTGCCTCATGTAGCTGGAATAAAATAACATAAACCAGGGTGCATTTTCCGTTTTATATGTTGTATCAAATATATTAGAAACATACAATGTGTGTTAACTTCTTTCTGCACTTAGACAATCAACAAAACATGCCATTAAATCAGAACTTTTGTATAAGTCTATAAAGTCTATTAGGAACCCAGGCCCATTATTCATAACACATTATCACCACATTGAGTGCTGAAAGGATCTATTATTCCACTCTGACTTTTACATCAAAACCAGTCATAAAGTCTCATTACGTCCTCCTCTTCCTCTCCAACGTACCAATTATTTCCTCATTCCCTCCCCCTGAAAGGCGCAGAGTGAATATTTGAAAGCTGTATATTCATGTACCTTCCATTATGCCATTATGAAATGAAATAAGTGGCTGGTAACCTGATTGCTTTATTTAGAGCGCTCGTCTTCATAATGAATTGCTTTGATAAGCCTTAACAGTCTGGAGTTTCTGAAGTGTGTTCTGGAATGTTCTCTGCATTAAACAGACCTGAGCTTCCAGGCGGCTGCTCGGATCATGTCGGTGCCAAAATTTGATTCCCTCAAACTGATGCGGGACCTCAGCCAGAACTTCCCCAGCAGAGCCAGGTAAATACATTTCCTTCAGCCTTTCAGAGGGTGAATGTTGTTGCAGCACAGCGGTGAGGAGATACAGAAATTAGACCTGTTTACATCCATAAATACAGTTAAATGAAATCCCCTTTATAAGGGATGTACCAGTATGGGAATTGTGGGCCAATGATGATCCAGTGAAACATATCGTTGGCTCCTCTGGTAAAGAAAGGGAACTAGATTGGGAAAAGAAGTTCTTGACGTCCATATTTGTGGCTCTTCGAATTTGGTAAATGGAAGTATTGCGGAGACTAGGATATAAAAAAAAAAGGTATTTAGTTTAAAAATCACAGGAGAAAAGGGACAATGTATTTCACATGCCATATTATGATCATTCATGATTAATATAACCATTGATTAATGAGGAATATGTGAGGTTTCAGGTCTGGATAGGCCATTCTTGGTCTTCCTGCTATCATCGCTGCTGTCTGCTGTGCCTGCTTAGTGTTGAAGCTATTTTTTGATGTTCTTGGCTCTGTGTACCATTTTGTAATCACATTGGGTTCATGAAAAGTGCTGTACAACTGTATTATTATTAATAATAATTTGTAATATTTCCACGTTTGTGTTTTAAGCTTGAAAAAGGATGAAAGGACGTAATGTTTAACGCAAATTACAAACTGTTTGGTACATTTTATGCTGAATAACTCCATAAAATGCTCTTTGAAATAGAGAAATACATTCACTTATTGGAACACATCTTAATGAGCACATCTTTCTTTGCACTCAGATAACATTTCAGGAAGCTTGCTTATGAAGTAAATTTGGCTTGTTTTTAATGTGGGATATTGAGCTAGCGGAACTCCAGACAGTTTTATGTGTGTGTGAGAGAAAAATGCTGAGTCAGTGCTGGCTTTTGGGAGTTTACACTGAGTCAGCTCAGCAGATATAACATCTTAAAGATGCACAGGTTTGGGAGATTAAAATGTCTTTTTACGACTGGTCCGGGCCTATGGAAGTAGATGATAGTGACTGTGCATGTTTTATTGTCACACAGATCACTGACTAGAGTGGCTGTAAACCCAGAAATGAGGAAGGAAATCGAGGAGAACCAAAAGGTGTGTTTTTTCTTCTTCTTCTTTTTTTGATACACAGTTGCGTATGAGACAGATCCTAAAGTTCATGAGCTGTGTGGCTGTTCAGCTTTAGATAGAAACTGATATGACATAATTTACAGCAGGGTGAGAAAGCCAGACGCCATGCTTTTCTTTTGGCCGTGAAGTCATTTTAAAGAGATTTCTCTGGGGATATTCGATATTAGATTCATTTTTTTTAAAATAGATTCATTCATTATTGTGTAGTAATGTTGGAAAGCCAAAGGAAAATGGTGAAAGTCAGATGTTTGCAAAATATATTGAAAGATTTAGAAGAACTGGGATGCCTAACAAATACGATGCAATATTTATATTGATGCAATAAAACAATATGAAAAGTGCTTGCACTGGACCTTCGCTGCTTATCGATTTTGTGGTCTATTTTGATTACTTGCATCATGGACAGAAAGAAAGCTGTAGGTGTCGAACAACCCACTGTACATTTGTTTTAAAATATCATAGCAACTCTCTCAAAAAGAGTGACAGTTCTAATAAGCTAATAAACACGTGAAGGCCATGTTGCCTGGCTGTTAAAATAATGAAGAGTGGTTTCATCGAATTATTTTGCACATCGGAGGTTGGGAGTTTTCCCACATAAATGTTAAACTATGGAAACAAAGGTCGATGACAGCTCTTTCTTGTTTTGTAGAGACTAAGTGAGACAATGGGAATTCACCCTGGAGATGCTGGTCTTTTCATTAATGGGATCCACATTGATCTGGACCTTCATAACCCTTTCAGGTGAAAGCTCTTTTAGTCAGTTGCCATTCTTCAGCACCCACAAGTGCTTTATGTGGTTGGCGTTGTGAGAACCAGGGCTGTTCACACACTGAGAAGAAGAGTTTTATGTGGCTCACTGTGAGAAATATTCAATGCTAAATAAAATAATTGTAGAAATGTCTTTGAAAAAAACTACTTGTAATAGATTTATGTGCTTCTGTGCATGTAGTAAAATGGAGCAATATTATAATATTTTATAAATACAGCGATGAATTGTTAAAAAAGGGAGTGGATTCAAAGGAGCCAGGGTGTGCCAGAGGTTCATTGCATTTTGCCAATTAGGAAAGAGCTGACCTCACCTTTTTTGGTTCTGATTCATATGCACCAAATTGTTTACTCCATATTTATAACAAACACCCACATGGTATAATGTTAGCCTAAAATTATGGTATTGTTTACAAGAGGAACAGTTCAAAGATGTGTAAACAGCATTACAAATATATGCTGCTACAACATATTAATGCAAAAAAAAATTCTTCTTTGATTTTGTGATTTTTATATTAAAATATTTACACCCTCAATAATAATTGTACTTTTCCTTACTAAGATAAAGTACTTTTCTCTCTCTTTCTTCGAAAAGCATCCTGGACAGTATCCGAGGAGAGGCCAAGCTCCTGGAGGGGCTTCACAACCTGGGCATAAAGGGAAACAGCATGAGCAAGTTCCTGCGTTTACCTCTGACCGCTGTGGAGGACAGTTACGCTCTGGACATCAGGCACTCGGCTATAATGGTGAGAGTGATCATTTTAGTGGTAACACTTGCAGGAAATTTATATTTGTATTTACAGTAATTTACAGATTTTTTTAAATTATTATATTTAAAATGAAAATAAGTGATTATTTTACATATCTGATTTGTTTCGGAATGATCATACTGTGGAAAATTAAATGAAAAGGAACCTGCAGAGATTGTGATTTCATGTAAATTTGCCAGGGGGGTGTATATGTAAAGTAATGAACTAAAAATATATTTGCATGTTTTGCATCCCATTACTATGTGCACATTCAAATTTCACAGTGAGAGATTAATGGCTATTTCTTAGGCATGCAAATGTCCTGCATAATTTTGTGATACTGAATTTGTACATGTTGTTACACATCCGGATGGTCCTTTAATAGTCCCTGTATTTGAAACGGATAACAATTGGGGGAAAAAAAAGTATTTATTAGTAAATACTAAGGCTTAACATGTTTTAATTTTCTGTTCCAGTGGATCAACGATATTGAGAGGGACTCGACCTATCGGACCTGGCCCTCAAGTCTGCAGGAGCTCCTCAGAGCCACGTTTCCTGGAGTCATTCGTCAAATTCGAAGAAACTTCTTTAATTTGGTTAGCATTTTATTTCAACGTTATTTATAATTTTGCATTATTTACTTTTTTCCCTATCTATCTCCCACACTCTCTCTCTGGATTGGTAGAACGGTTCATCTCCCATCACTCCGTGTAATCATTGGCCATATGGGACTGTATGTAAGCTGGTGAAACAGAACGTGCTCTTACTGTTCTGCTCCAGTCATGTTGCCTGAGCTTGCTTTTTCTCTCCCAGCTGCGTAGCATGGCGTGATTGGGTGAGACGTAACTAGTGGGTTGAATTGGAAAGGACTAGAAAGCGTAAATCAGGCTCAAGATTATGTCTTTCTTCTGTTGTATGTTTTCCTTTTCTGTCTATCTGCTGTGGATGTTTAAATGTTATCACCTCCTTTTTCCAGGTTCTGTTTCTGGACCCAGCTCAGGAGGACAGCATTGAGCTGGTCAAACTGGCCGAGCTCTTTTACAAGCATAAGATTCCCCTCAGGTGAGAACCCACGTAAATAATAATCACTTTAAAGGACCCTGGGTAGTTGAGCTGTAATAGGAACTACCTATTACCACACACCCCAGGATTCCAGGTGAGTGCTGTAAAAGTGAATTACTCTCTGCAAATCTAGGGGGAGCCCAGGAGCAAAATTACCTACCTTTAATAATATTATGACACACTTTGTATCTGATACATTATCCAATGCTCAAGTCCAATTAAATTAAATGAACAGATAATGGGAAATGTCTTACATAAATGTAATTTAAAGTGTGTACGTGGACATTGAGCCTATAAGAGACGTAGGGAATTCAAACAATAATACATTAAGACTAAAAGACAAATAAATATAGTAATAAAAATAGTGTATTGCTGTGCATCTACTAATAAATGGCTAAAATGAAATCACAGGACAACAAGAAAATCTTCAGCCTTATCTAATGGGGCTTTAATTTGCATAAAGTAAACAAAGCTAATGATGAGCTAATGATCAGGAAAACTCTTAAAGCACTGGAGATGGGGGAAACTCTGATTTAAAGCATATGTGAAAGTGATTTGAAACAATGCAGGTCTGTTATCGCTAATCACTCTGATTGTGGGAATGTGCCACTAATCACTTAATTGCTGCTGTAACTGTTTAATGGGATTTTATTTGTTGTCAGAGCAAAACATTTTAAAGTAAATGCGCTTGTTTTTTCTTTCTTTCTTTCTTTTAGGATTGGATTTGTCTTTGTTGTGAATGTGGATGATAAAGTAGATGGGTTTGAAGATGCTGGAGTTGCTTTCTTCAGAGTTTTGAACTACATCGCAGAAGAATATGATATAACTCAGGCTTTCTTATCCATGGTTTCTGTAAGTGGACCTTGGATTCATTTTGATTTTGGCAGAAATGTAGTTTGTGGTTTTGTTTCTTTGGTTTCAGTGTTTTATTTAAAACGCTCTCATTTAAACAGCTATTAAGTAAATTATATTTTTATTTTCAGTGTAAGAAACAGGGAAGAAGGCATATATTTAACAGAAAAGTCTCAACTACTAAATCTTTTTCTACAACATTAATTATGTCCAATCTTTGCCTTTTTAAAACTGCTTCCATTGATTTTTTGGAAACTTGATTTCCTATCAAAGAAATCTGAAGCCGCTTCTCCAGTGTTCAGTCTGAGATGTTGGTTGCAGCTTCTGTCTTTCACCTTCCACGTAATAAACACACACATACATCTTTGTGACCAGACAGTGCTCTTGGGTCTTCAATACTTTGTTCTGAGACTACCATCAGCTGCTTTGCTTTTTCGTCTCTCACAAACCAAACTCTGGATTTTCCAAACTCTTCATTTTCATTTGTTCAGAGATTTACCTATGGTCTCTGAGGAATTGCGTTTCAGAGGCTTTTTTTTTAGCTATTAGCCGTTCTCAGGGGGCTTTTTGATAGGGTGACCAGGCGTACTCTTTTTTAGACTTAAAAAAATGTCTGGGCGGAATTTCACAAACGTCCGGGATTTTGTTTTTCTAGAGCTTACATAGAATTTCGAGACGCTTTTTGTTCACAAACTAGTCCCGCCCTCCCCTACTCCGATTGGTTCGCTTGAGTGAGAAGGGGGCGTGGTGAAGTAGCCTAAAATCTTCTGATTGGACGGTCTGACTGTAGAGCTACCGTTATTGGTCGATAACCTTCTCTGTAAACATTTAATTGGTCAGTCTGCACGTCAGTAGTCCTTTTTTACGTCAAGCAAAGCTCATGTACCTACACTCATCTCGAGCAGCTATGCCGAAACGTAAATGTAAGTTCTTGGATGAATTAAAAAAGGAAATCCCCATGTTTTGTGCAGCAAATAAAGGTGTAAAGGACCTAAAAGGGTGAGAGCTCATCACTCCGTCATACCAACCCCCCGCCCCCCCCCCCCCCCCCCCCCACCGCTGCCGTGTCCTATTTTTCTGCATCTCAGATCTGGTCACCATATTTTAGATGCAATTGACAATGATAGTGACATCCAAATGTCTTTTATGCTTCTGCAGATCTATAACAAAGTCAATGTTGGAGATTCCTTATCAGTCGACAAAGTGACCTCATACCTGAAGAAGAAATTTCCAAAAGCGAACATTGCGAGAATTCTCGGGCCAGACTCAGAATATGATGACAATCGAAAGGTATTCAATTTAATTTATTTTGAATAAAGAATGATGATTCTGGGTGTTACATAGAGATAAGAAAATGTGCTGGCTTTCTTTTACTCCAGTCCAAGACATGAAGTTCTATATGTATGGTACTGGTAGCTTGTATATCATATGAGTTAAGAGTTATTTAATCATATTTTGTGAGATTAACTTTTGGAAGCACAGTGTGATCAGGAGCCTTTGACAGTAAAGTGTAAACTGATTGTAATGCAGCACACACTCGTGTTGTCTGAGGAGGGGTGGAGTCCATGAATACATTTCTGAAGGGAATAACACATACGGAGGTAAAATATTCTGTGTAAATTATGGAATGCAATGCAGTGTTTCCAGCATATTGACAATGTTTTCTTAAGTCTAAGGGTAAAGAGTGCAGCCCTATTAATAGAAAAATTACTTATCATTTGTGGTATTACATGCAAACATCCTAAAATACATTCAGGTGTCTAGCTTAGTGTATTTCTCTCTAATTATTATTATTGAATAACAGGTATATGTCAAGGGCTGAACGATTAGCGGAAAGTAATGATTTGCATATTTGTTGGAACAATTTTGTTATTGTAATTCAACTTGCAGTTATTTTCTCTAAATTAGGAACAAGACATGTTTTTATAAACATGAAGATCATCAACATTTTTGGCCTCAACTGTCTCCATTTTTCATTTTTGAAAGCTTTGCTCTAGGTAATGTAGGCTAGAATTGAATTTGAAAATTGCTCTCAGATTGCGATTTTGATAGTAAAACTTATTTTATCCCATGCGTGTGCAGAAAAGCACTGAAAGATGTGTCAAAACATGTGGGTGGTACTGTTTGCTATAAAGGAGGTCCTCGGGTTACGTCAGTCCCGAGTTACAATGTTTTGTGGTTACGACACATCTCCCATTTACTGTATAAAGCCTTGTTTCGACTTAAGTGGTTTTGTGTCGTAACGTGAACTTCGTGTGTGGTGTGCGCGGTGGAAGAATACACGGTTACGCGGCTCGGGACCGAGGAGGATAGGTGTGAGGATAGGATAAGTGCTTACAGTATGTTATTTACGTACAGTATGTACGTATGTTCCGACTTACACCGAAAATCGGTTTATGACGTGACGTAGGAACGGATCAACGTCGTAAGTCGAGGACCCCCTGTATACAGACACTTCTTCGGTACATAATTCAACTAACAGCTTAGCTTAAAATGTGCTGTCTTATATATTCTCAGTTAACTTTGTCATCATTTAATCAGTGAATGTGACTTGGCCTTATTGGTCCAGTCGACAGTGCACAATCACTTTATCAACACTTCATTTTGTTCTTACAGTTTACCAGCTTAAAATGTACTGATATGTACCTATTCTGGTCAGTGTACTTCTCTGAGGATGTAACTTACTCATTGATTATGCATACCTCTGTACATCTCAAGTCATCTATTCATCCACCCAAACAACTGCTTTTGGACTTACAAAGCCATTGTCCCAGTTAATAATGTTTTATGTGTGTGTTATTTTCACAAGCCTGGGGTCATTAAGTAAAGAATGCTCTGGTTTAATTGTATTGATAATCTGTTGTGATGTTTTCAGACTGGAGGAGTGTTCTACAGGAAGAGTGGCCTGGATCCGCTCCCCTTGGCTCTGTTTAATGGGGTCCCTCTCAGCAAAGAGGAGATGGATCCGGACGAGCTGGAGACCATCCTCCTCCAGCGCATCATGGATGCAACCAACTTCTTCCAGAGAGCTGTCTTCATGGTAGACTTGGGTTTTTCATGTCCTTCATTTGCATCTTTTTCATGCTGAAGACTGAAAAACATTTGTAATGTTACTGGTGAATCTGCGCCTCAAATCACAGGGTCAGATTTCTGAAGGTGTGGATGTGGTGGATTTTTTAATGGAGCAGGCTAACGTAGTGCCACGTATCAATCCCATGATTCTGAGTCCTGAGCGGAGATATCTGGACTTCACTGCGTCCCCAGGTAAAAATCCAAGTCAGAGAATACGATATTACACAAACTTTACCCTTAATGTCTTGTCTGTGGTCATGGTTATGGTTGTTGTTATTAATTTGGTACTCAGTTAATGTGCAACCCCCCAACGTTTCTCAGTGTGTGTGACAGAGTGAGTCTTTTTATAAAGCTGGATTTTAAGGCTTAAGGTGAACTCGCAGCGCTCACGTCAGTGTCTCCACGCTACTGCTTGACTGCCTCTTGTTTTTGTGTTAAACTGACAGTTGCTGATGACTGGGATGACTCAACAATGTTTTCGTTCCTGGACTCCAAGGACAAGACTGCAGTTGTTTCCAAGAGAATGAAGTATTTAACCAAGCACGGTGAGCATCTGAGAAAAAACCTCTGCTTTTCAAAGAGCGCGAAGCATTTTTTTTTTTTGTGTTGTGCTTCGAAGAGAAATTCCCTGATGAAATCATGAAGCTGATTTGTTGTTTGCTTCTGATTTTCCTTCATGAATAAAACACCTACAAATTGATTTGTTTGTTTTGTTACTCCTGCTTGTTGTTCCGTTTGCGAAGCCACTGTCACAGTTTGCGGATCGTTCAATATTTACCCGCGATGTTTGCCGGCATATTTATTTTTCCTCTTTGCAGATTTTGTGACATTGATGCATGCTTTGAGCTCTGTTTTTTTTTTAAAGATCTTGCAGAGACTACTCATTTTATTTATGGCTGCAGAAATACACTGCATGGCCTTTTCCGGTGAGCACCGCAGCACTTTGAATAAGTAATTGTTTTCCTGCAGAAGAGGAGACGGTGCTCGGAGTGACCATTTGGATTATTGCGGATATTGAGCAGGCCCCCGGGAGGCAGATGTTGCTGAATGCCTTGAAACATATGGTGAGCTGCTGCTGTTTTTATTTCCAATTAGTTGTAGCCACAAGAAACATATAATCTTCAGAGAGCACGAGGCGTAGGCTCCTCAGTAATTAATTTGAGAACAATTTATCACCGGAACCCCTCCCTGGGTACACTTTTGTGGCACTGGTAATGAACAAGCAAGAACGTTCTGCCGAGTCATGCCTTCGAAAGGACGTTTGTTTGTTTGTTTATTTATTTTATGGTACGTTGCGGATTCCTCTTAAAATAATTATGCTTTATCGTGTGAAAAATGTCTGCAGGCTCTTGCTGTTTCTGCAAATCTGTAACCCTTAGTTTTTGTGCCGCAGAAGTCCGGTGGTTCCAGTAGCCGTGTTGGTGTGATTAATCACCCCAGCGGAAAGCCCACAGAGGAAAACAGCAGCCTATACAGAGCCATCTGGGCCTCCTTACTCACCCAGACCTCCAAAAACACACTGGAATTCACCCTCAAACTCCTTGAAGAGGAGAGCATTCATCTCCTCGCACGGGGTACCAAGATTAAAGATCTGATCTTGCAGGTTAGTGGTGCATAAAACACTGACGCTGGCCATATACCAGCACTAAGTGCTACGCTTTGCCTGGCCGTGTTGTATTTCTCATCCCTGCTTATGCCTTTGAATCACATACTTCTCCAAAGACCATGGTTTATTCTTTTCATCTTGAGTACATTTCAGTGTTATAGACTCTGGCGTCTTTTGCATGTTCACTATATTGATTTTGTTCCTGCCTTCCCTCCGGTACCTTTAAGTGGCCATGCAGCACTCAACACATATTCACTCGGTGTGAACACTTTGACCCAAACGCGATAAGGTGTGGAGCCAGTAAGTGTTCTCTATGAGCATCTGTCTGTTTGACATCATCTTAAAGAGCACATTTGCTGTGAAAGGTTTTAAGTGTTTTTGA
The DNA here is from genome assembly GCF_029633855.1 of Hoplias malabaricus. Classification (NCBI taxonomy): domain Eukaryota; kingdom Metazoa; phylum Chordata; class Actinopteri; order Characiformes; family Erythrinidae; genus Hoplias; species Hoplias malabaricus. The sequence continues at coordinate 10,111,695 of NC_089811.1, forward strand.
TGCCTTAAATCAACTCTTTTAAAGGCTAATTACCACTTAATGGACCTCCATGAATATTTAACATTATTTTAGTTACTGACAGATATAAGTATGAATTAAAATGAAAATAGCAGCTTAATTTGCTTTAAAACTGACAATTTTATTAAATTGATGGAAAAACCAGAGCTCGCTACGGAAATTCTTGAACGCAACAGTGACGTCACTGGTGGACAACAGCTGAACAACGCCGCGGTAAAACACTGTTATGACAGTATCTAGCTAGCTAAATAACCAACATTATTCATGACAATAGCCTAGCAATAAGCTAAACTCAAATGTAGAGGTACCGTTATTCTTGTAAATGTGATCGAAGTCGAACTCGAATTCATCCGACACTATAAACCTCCGTAATGCAGCTACGTAGCCGAGTATAATCTGAGCTACCGAGTTTAGCAAGTCAAGCTAACGCTAACTAACACCAACTAAAACAGGCGAAGTGAGTGTCCTTACCCTGTTTACCTCCATGTTACAGAGGCTCTTGAACACGTTTCATTGGTGTCCTTACATGCCCATAGTGTTGGAAAAGCGCCAGAGCTACAGATAACGGAGTGAGTGGATGGTCCTTTCCAAAGTGCCCGTTTAAAGTTGACAAATTTAGTCCATTTTCTGGATATTTTGGGATCTTTGGGCCATTTGTGCACAGATGTCCCACTGTACATTGAATGATTGCAGCCAGAAACAACACACCTTTTCATCATCATGCATTAAATTAAGTGCAGCTTCTAGAGTTGTTGTCCACCATCTACGTCACAGGCAAGACGCCTATTAGAGTTTCCCAACACCGTTTGTGGGGAGAACCAACGGTCTTTTAAACCTTATTCCTTGAATTAGTAAGAAATAACATGTTTTCTGACTATCAATAAACACAAGTTAGGAACTCAAATTCCACTGTATTTATTTGTTTGACACTTTCATAGAGCTGGTGCTTAGACTATAAGGAAACACTCGTACAGCACAGTGGAGAATCACATTTATTTTGAAGCCTTAAATATAAGGTAAAAAAATACTAGCTAGTGTTCCTTTAAAAATAACAGTCGATACAGTCTTCAGCAGATTTACCTATGATTAAGCAGTTATGAACCACATAACCATAATAAATGGACCTTACACGCATTCAACCCTTCTGCCACTGGTGAAAACCATTCTGGGGTCTTAATGAAATGTTGTGGCTTTGATCAAAACACCACAAGGATAAAAAAAAAACGATATGATAATGAGCTGTTCGCAGTTCACCCTGACCCAAGCGCACAGCAATGAGGAGCGAGGTTTTTAGCCATTTTTGCTCAGTTCTCGAGCTGTGTGATTGCGACACCATCTGCTTCGCCACCGTGCAGCCCTGCTTTCTTTACATCATAAGGTTTAATTTTTAAAATTTGGTTGATTTTCCCCTTTAACTGTGTACATTTCACTATGCCCCAGGGAATGGACCAGGATGCTTTTGAGAAGAAGTTCAACACGCTGGAGGTGGGCTTTCTGCGCAGCCAGCAGAGCTTCTGTCAGGACGTGCTGAAGCTGAAAACTGGACAGAGAGCTGTGGTCAGCAACGGCCGGGTGAGACACTGCTTCTGGATTGACGTGTTCACTCTGTGTTCTGGACCTCAGGGCACCTTCGGTCCAACAGCTTAGGTCCACTTTTCCCATTTAAAAAGCTCACTCACTTAATCCAAAAAGACTCAGTAACTCTCACTCAGTGCGGTAACTCACACAGTCACATTTGATCACTCACTCAATTACTCACTCACATGTATACAATCACTCACTCATTCACTCAGCGGTGATCTCACTCACCCGCTGATGCAATTATGGTCTTTTTTGCAGTTACGCACTCACTCATTCTCACCTACCCAATCGTGCAATCACTCAGTCAGTCATTCTCTTACTCATTCACTCACACTCCAATCATTCATTCATACATTCATTCATTCATCCGTTATCTGTAAGCGCTTGTCCAGTTCAGGGTCGAGGTGGGTCCAGAGCTTACCTGGAATCATTGGGCGCAAGGCGGGAACACACCCTGGAGGGGGTGCCAATCCTTCACAGGGCAACACACACTCACACATTTACTCACACTCTCAGACACTTTTGAGTCACCAATCCACCCACCAACGTGTGTTTTTGGACTGTGGGAGGAAACCAAACACACCAAACTCCTGACAGACAGTCACCCAGAGGAAACCGACGCAGACACGGAGAACACACCAAACTTCTCACAGTCCAATCATTCACTCACTCAAAAACACTCGTTCATTCATTAGAGTGAAAGCAAAGCAGTCACTCACTCATACACACACTATTCACTCACATAGCAACCAAGTCAGTCAATCACTTTCTCACGCAATTACTCACACCCCTCATTCACTCACACACACACTGCCTCATAACCACTTATTGTTAGTGTCTTCGAGCAGTAAATCCCTCTTGATGTCCCTCCCACTGTCCCACTGATTGGCAGGATGGCCTTGTTGACAGTAGAAATGCAATAACATTCGTTTTGAGAGAGCTGTAGCGCAATGGTGAGGAAATGCAATCGCAAGTAGGAGATTGTTATTACCTTTTCATTTTAACTTTGGCAGCCATTGTACACAGAAATGCAAATACGCGTTTTTGGATTTGAATTTGAAATATGTCTAAATATGCACTCTCATGGGAAAGCAAGGGTAAACTCAAAACTGTGTTTTATTTGCATCAGAATTAGTAAAATAAGCCTTCCAATATATAAGTTTCCGTACCCACCACTGATTTTATTGCTTGACTCATGAGAATATAGAAACTTGTCATGGCCACAGAAACTCACAGATATTGAATTGTTTTACATTCAAACACAGTCCAGTCTCTGAGCTGTGGTCCTGTGTGTGGTGACTCAACATTTTAATGTTGATCCATAGCCCTATGGACTTGAGGGCTGTGTCCCAATCCTCTGTACTGCTCACTCAGCTGGAGGCCGATTATGTGAGGGTCACAGGTGGGGCAACTGAAGCCTCAGCAGAGAAGCCATGAACAGCCTAGAGCTTGAGAAACTCTGACACTGGCTGTCACTCTCCATTTACAGCAGCCTTAAAGGAACACCCCAGCAGTTTTCAACCTCCTCTGTATCTGCTGCGTCAGTAAAGTATGTTGGGTCACCACAGGTGGTAATTTGGATGTTATTCCCTGCATGTGTTGGTCCCACACACTAGGAGGAACCTTTAGGATTTTTTTTTCAGTCGGATATATGCTAATGAACTTGTTAATCAGGATAATTTACAGAGATTTGATTCATTTTTAGGTGGAAGAATTTATTGTAATCCGTCTCAAGAATACCTAAACCGAATCAGCCATGTGAGAGTTACTGATAACTATAAACATTAGAGAAAGACGTAACCAGAACTCTTTATGGAAGTACTCTTAAGATACTACAGAGGTAAATAAGCATACCTTATAACCCCACCCCACCCTCTCCTTTGGTACAAAATAATACTTGAAAGGCCACCCACCACTCCAAACTCCACTGGAATATAATCTAAGCACTGTAATTCTCCGTCTTATTGAGCAAAACTTACAAAGTGACATCCCGTTTACAGTCTAATTATTAAAAGAGACATGAATTGTATATGTGTTATATATTTATTTGCCTTACTGTGCACCACCTAATATAAGAATCACTCATCTATACAATTTTCTTATAGATGCTTGTGGAAAATAATTAGCTGCCCATGGGTTTGTGTTTTAAAGGGTTTTCTGTTATTTTTAAGAACATTTTGTTATTTCCTCAGAGGGATTCCATTCTGAGCTGCACTTCTCAGGCTTTTAAATGTTAGAACCATTTTGAATTTTTTGTTACTGCTATTAATACTCAAGGTATTTGAGGTTAATGGCTTTAGGGCTCTGAATGCCAAGAATATGCAGAGAGGGTTGCCAGGTTTTATTCCATGTGGAGAAATCTGCAGAATGGTCCAAAATGGAGACCTAGCAGTACATTATGCCGAGCGGGGTTTTGCTCTGGATGTTTTTAAAGACCTACATTAATCCAAGGACACTATCCTGAGACAACAATTAAGGCAAGAACACATTGCTGGTAATACTCTTGGAGTGGCCTCAAACATCTCTTGATACAGTGGATATATAGCTATGCAGAACAGCCATCTGGGAGAGGCAGAGAGAGAGTCTCCCTCCTCCTGATTAGCATTATAAACCATCTACAACAGCCCTGCATACAGATGACCATCTCTGTGTTCTGGAGAGGGACTGGCAACTGGCTTTTCATGGTGTCATTTGTGGTGGGAAGCTTCTGTTAGCAGAGGAACAAAAGTCCTTGAGAAGCACTATGTGGAGCTCACACTATAAGCAGACTGGACTATTCCTAGCCTAGGCCCAGATTCACCACCACAGCTACATAGACACTTTAATGGCTAAAATTGCCACAGGGGCCAATACACAATGATTGGGTGTTCTTCAGTCTTAGCAGCGCCACTGATACCCCTGCAGTGTTGTTCCAGTTAGCTCTGTTACTCATCTACAGTTAGGCAGATTCTAGAGGTGGGTTTTATCAAAGCAGGCAGTTCCTAGTCTGTGATTGATGTAACTCAGTTGTCTTAAACTGTAAGGTTTCAACGTCTTAGAAATCTTGTAGCCACACCCCCTTCCTTGAGTCTCATGACTATCACAGGTGTTTCTGGTGTTTGTGTGTCTCCTTCTCTATTACCCTTTGATGTTAATCTCTTTTGTAGTTATTCAGAAGTATCCCTCTCTTGTAGACATTTTCATGTATCTTGTGTAGATGTAAGTTTATATTCTGTTGTGCTTCTCCTTAAGTGTTTTCTAGTATCTTGTGCATATGTATGTTATATTAGTTCTCATGTGTTTCCTCTATTTACTGATCATTTATCACCATACTGTAGTCCTGTGAAGTTAGGTCTTAGGTCTTTAGACCTGTAACCTTCTCATATCTGTGACTCAGTATTACTCAGTATTACTGTTATAGTGATTACTTGTTTCTAGATGGTGTTGGTCTCTGTCCATACTTCCTTCTTCCTTCAAACCCCACGTGACACAAACAAAGCTGAAGTCTAGTTTTCTTAAAATCCTGCATTTCTAAAATCACTTTAATAGAAAGTTTCTCTGAATGATGTTATGTGAGCTTTTATATTTGATTCTCCCCACTTCCCATCCTCAACTAGATCCTGGGTCCATTTGAAGAAGAGGAGGACTTCAGTGCAGATGATTTCCACCTCCTGGAGAAGATCACAGTGAGCACCTCGGCCGAGAAGATCAAAGCTAAAGTCAAGCAAATGAGCCTGACTCCTAAAAAGTATGCAGTCTTTCAAATAATTTCCATTCTGTTGATATTCATCAAACATGAAGCTGGGGTTAATTAAAAGCACTCTCTACTGGTGACCAATGTATTATTGACCAATAACTGGGAAAGTAAACATTCATTAACAGCCCTCATTACCATCCTCAGTGTAATGTAGTCTGTTCAGGATTTGTCTGGCATATTTTTATCCAATCAAACAAATATGAACAGAGCGTGTGGGGAATCTCAGTGATGAATCAAGTGTGTGCTTCCTTTCTAGAGCCTCTGATCTCATTATGAAAGTGGATGCTCTTCTCTCAGCTGCTCCCAAAGCAGAGGCTCGGAAGGATGTCAAATTTGCAAAAGACAAACACAGGTGAATTCCCATCCGATAGCATTTGCACATCATTACCCACATCGTTCCAGTTATATTCGTACTACACTCTCAGAAAGACTGAGTGCCTTCCCCGTCACTGTGATGGTCCCCCGAAGGATCCGTCTTTCTGCTTTTATTTTTATAGAAAGGAAGTGTACCATATTCTGTTGCAATTGTATATTTTCCAGTTGCATTGTTTTCATACACTTTGGTTTTAACACTAGGCTTTTTCTAATGACGTTCTAGTTTAGAACACTGTCTTACATCTGAAGGTAACTTTAAACTGTGTCTTTAGTAAACAGAGTGTTGCAGCTAACGGAATTAACTGAAGTGCTCTTTATACGCTTCTTCAGTTTCCTTACTGTGGTTGATTTTTTTGTGTCTGTTTTATTCCTGCGTCCGCAGTGTTTTGCACCTTGCTCCGAGGGAAGATGAGGTGTTCTATGATGTGGTTGCAATCGTAGACCCGCTCACAAGAGATGCTCAGAAGCTGGCTCCAATATTGATCGTAAGCTTGTGTGTGTGTGTGTGTGTGTGTGTGTCTGTGTGTGTTTACAGGCATTTTCATATGTCCATGACCAGCACAAAGAAAAAAATGACCAGAAGAACAAAAAGTGTTTATTTATTCACTGTAGGACTAAGCTTAATCTTATAAACACGGTATTATATTCAGGTATTGATTTATATAATACATATGGAATGATGGAATGTCAATACATACATACACTTGCACACATCAATCAGCCAAAACATTAAAATGACCTTGTTTCAGATGAGCCACTGTCCCACTCATTGGCCACTGTATCAGACACATTGATCTAGTTTGCAGATCTACCTTGCAGATGTAAAGTCAGAGACAGTAGCTCATCGGTTTTCCCAGTTTGTGTTGATCGTCCTCCAGTCCTTCATCAGTAGACACAAGACACCATTGGCTGGATGTTTCCCTTTGTTTCTTTTAGGAAACGTTTAGTGTTATTGCAAATTATTTATCTACATAATAGTAACTGGGCGGCACGGTGGTACAGCAGGTAGTGTCGCAGTCACACAGCTCCAGGGGCCTGGAGGTTGTGGGTTTTATTCCCGCTCCGGGTGACTGTCTGTGAGGAGTTGGTGTGTTCTCCCTGTGTCCACGTGGGTTTCCTCCGAGTGCTCTGGTTTCCTCCCACAGTCAAAAAACACACGTTGGGAGGTGGATTGATGACTCAAGTGTCCGTAGGGTGTGTGTGTGTGTGTGTGTGTGTGTGTGTGTGTGTGTGTGTGTGTGTGTGTGTGTGTGTGTGTGTGTGTAAGTGAGAGAGAGTGAGATATTGCAGATTGTGTGTGTGTGTTGCCCTGTGAAGGGCTGGCGTCCCCTCCAGGGTGTATTCCCGCCTTGTGCCCAATGATTCCAGGTAGGCTCTGGATCCACCGCGACCCTGAACTAGATAAGCGGTTACAGAAAATGAATGAATGAACGAATAATAGTAACTTTATAGGAGAAAGAAAAAACCTTAACTGTCAATGGAAGTTAATGTGAACTGTTTTATTCCAGGTAATTTTGGAGCACTTCTATTGGTCCATTAATCATTAAATTTTCACACAGTGTTTTTCACACGACGGCCGCTCTGTTCAAATGATGTAATAAACTGAAAATCCACAAAAATGGAGACACATTTTTCATTGAACAGCTGCGATATATAATAACACTTAAAGTTCCCTGAAAGAAATGAGTTACAGATATGTGACGTCGGTATGATTCCACATTCTGATATCATATGAAACATGGTGTGTGTGTGTGTGTGTGTAGTGTGTAGTTTATTCTGCTCCATGTTTACATGTACATTTACAACATTTACAAATATCCAGAGCAACTCACAAAAGTAAGTTTACAGTGTGCTCTAATCGTGATGAGCTGCTGATGGTGGTTTAGTTTCTGCCCACTCCATGTTCTGTGGGGCATTTGTTCTCCAGATTCAGAAAGAATTGGAAATAAGGGAGTGGAGAGAGCTACTTAGTGACATTTTGAAGATTTGGGTTGAGATCTCTTTGTGAATCTACTTATACCTTGTAGTTTCAGTTCAATTTTGGGACTTTAAAAGTCCTAACTGTGTTAAAAGCCAAGAAAAACAAACACGTACATGAGCTCACTGTACTAAAACGAGTCACGTGTGTGTATATATATATATAATTTTTTTTTTTTTTTTTTAATACATGGCAGCGCTCTCCTTGATTTCCCACAGGTGCTTGGTCAAGTGGTCAATATGAGAGTGCAGGTGTTTATGAACTGCCGAGCCAAGCTCTCCGAGATGCCCCTGAAGAGGTGAGACACGGCGGCCAATTACATTACATTACACAAACACATTCACAAAGCCCACACAGCAGCATACCACCTGCTCAGATGCAGGCCTTATCACCAGAGGCCACTTGGCTTTCTCCATAAGTGATTCTGGAACTCTACACAGCGACTGGAGTTCAATAAAATGTTACATTTTTGATATCAAGTCTTATAATTAATGAGACGTTAAAAACACACGGTTTACACTTACTTTGCTGTTGATTTTTCAGATGAAACATCACAAAGAAAACAGTTGATTGTATTTTTATACTGTGTGCATTTACTGACCACATTGGCTCCATTTTGATGAATTTTACTGAAATAAAATTTGTTATAAAGTTTTTGAGGACATTTAATGTTGCCAGAAATTTATCTTAACCCTCACTCAACCATCCCCTTTAAATAATGAATTAGGGAAACTTTCAGTGCACAGTATCTTATTACTCACTTGGTTTAACACACTGGAAATATCAAACATAAAATATTAAGATGTACCCAAAATTTTGCTTAATTTTCATGCCTTGTTTTCCCCCGTTTGTTAAATTGTGCATTAAAATGTGCGAATGTATGTTCTCTGCAGACTGCTTCTTCCATTTCTTTTCATTTAGATGGTCATTAAAGCATGTCATTTGACCAGGAATTTTATATTTGAACTACTAAAATAAATGTTATATATATTATATTTTATATATATATATATTTATATATATTTCCTATTATATATAAATTATTATATATATAAATTATATTATATGACAGGTGGAGGTGATATATTCTGCTGTGTTTTCTTCAGTTTCTATCGTTTTGTGCTGGAGGCGGAGGTGTCTTTCCTGGGGAATGATACCATGTCACCAGGTCCTGTGGCCCGCTTCACAGAAATCCCAGAATCCCCTCTGCTCACTCTGAACATGATCACTCCGGAGAGCTGGATGGTGCAAGCAGTTCGGAGTTCGTACGACCTGGACAACATTCATCTACAAGAGGTACCTATACATTCAGCAAAACGTGTGTTTCTACTTTTTTTTTGACCAATAATTACATCTCAGTTTGAAAGAGGCATTCGTCAAATCTATAGAAATAAAAAGACACATTCTAAGAAACCTGTCCATTACTATTCTCTTCCTATTTAAAGGAACACTACATAATATTTTTACCTTAAAATTACAGAATCAAAATCATTGTGATATTCCCCTGACCTGTTTAAGGGAGAATAGAGCCTCTTTCATTGCCACTCAGGGCTCAGCACTGCAGAAACCGCACTGTGTAACTTTTAGAGGAGGGTAGGAGCTCTCACAGTCCATATCGTTAGGTTCTGTTGGATAGTAAAGACAAAAAGCTTACCCCAGATCAGCTGCTTCACTCTAGAAGAATAAATACCAGTCTGACATATGATTTGTCGTCTGATCTCAGGTCAGTGGAGTGGTGAATGCGGAATATGAGCTGGAATATCTGTTGCTGGAGGGGCACTGCTTTGACCTGTCGAATGGTCAGCCTCCCAGGGGTCTGCAGTTCACTCTGGGCATGAAGCAGGACCCTCTCATGCAGGACACTATCGTCATGGCCAACCTGGTGAGCCCCAATCGTGCTGTAAAGTAACTGTATGTGTGCACATTCAAAGTTCTGACGTTTGTGGTTTGTTCCTTTTGTGTTCTGAAGGGTTACTTCCAGCTAAAGGCCAACCCTGGGGCCTGGATCCTGAGACTGCGTAAGGGTCGCTCTGAGGACATCTATCAGATACAAGCGTGAGTATTTGGTATTGATTATATATATATTATGATAGTTTCAAACATGGCGTGTGCACAATTTTCACATGTCCAATCGGAATCAAGCTCGTTCACATATTATGTCATAATCAATTTTGTATCACCAAAACTACTATATCCTACCAGATCAAAAGCAGTTAGAAAATGGTCTCGTAAAAAAGAAAGATTCTTGCTTTTTGCTTCAAATAATAAATAAATAAATAAACCCACACATGTAATAAAGAAAAATATGAACAGATTAAAAGAGCAGCTGATTCAAATAGAAGTTTATTTCCTCCTGTTACATTTTACAGCCACCCACATAAGACTCTAAATATGATGGATATCCACTTTAAGCACATCACGGGTAGGTGAAACCTGGTAATAAATACAGTGTGAAAAATGCGGAGTGTTTAAAGCACATTAAAAGTTACAAGGTACACTGCTCCAGGTTTCTTCAGGTGTTTGGAACTAAAATGCTTTAAAATGATCCCAGATACTAAGATTTATTCCCCAACTTCTCTGGGTAAAGCTGAAAGTGATATCGTTTTTCACCCAGGCAGTGCCATTGTTCATCTGTTTAATATATGTCCCGCCTGGGAGGGAGAGAGGGAAAGAGAGAGAGAGAACACTGTATCATCATTGTAATTATCATAGAGTTTCTGGACTGCAAGCTTAGTTTTATAGATGGTAATGCAGTATGTGTTTGTTAAAGCGGCTGTTTTTATGCTCCAGACATGATGGAACGGACTCACCTACAGATGCTGGAGATGTGATAGTGGTGCTCAACAGCTTCCACAGCAAGATCATCAAAGTTCGAGTGAGTATTTACCCATTGATGAATGAATTAATGAAATGTGCCTGTTGTATTTGTGTGTATACACGGCCAGTGATTACAATGCAGCAATATTACTGACAGAACTAGTGTCCAAGTATTTTTGTGTATCTCTTTTGTAATACAGGAGGTCCTCGGGTTACTTCAGTCCCGAGTTACGATGTTTAGTGGTTACGACACATCTCACATTTACTGTATAAAGCCTTGTTTCGACTTAAGTGGTTTTGCGTCGTAACGTGAACTTCGTGTGTGTGTGGCGCGGCGGAAGAATACACGGTTACGCGGCTCGGGACCGAGGAGGATAGGTGTTATGATAGGATAAGTGCTTACAGTATGTTATTTACGTACAGTAGGTACGTATGTTCCGACTTGCACCGAAAATCGGTTTACGACGCAACGTAGGAACGTATCAACGTCGTAAGTCGAGGACCCCCTGTATTGTGTTCCATACTGTTGTAGATTTCCCTAAATGTAGTACATTATATTATAATATATTATAGTTATATAGTAATATCAAGCTATTAACTTTATTAAATAAATAGCTTTTATGCAATATAGTAATAAAAATAGTAATAAAATTGGTAAAACATTTTTGTGACGACAAAAAAGCAAAAAAGGGTCTTTTTTTATGTGATTATGAAGGAGAAGCATTCGTTGGGCTTTTTGTATCTCATAGAATAAATGGATATTCAATATAATTTTTATACGTTAGAACTTTAAAATAATCAGTCACAGTCTTGCGATATTTTCTAGCTCATGTCTGTAGTTCGGAATTTCATAAGAAGCAGAATCTCAGACTTCTCTGATTTTCAGGTTCAGAAAAAGCCAGACAAACTTAACGAAGACCTTCTGAGCGAGGCTGCTGAGAGCAAAGGCTTGTGGGATTCCATTACAAGGTGAGTCCAACAGAGACAGCTTTTGTGTGTGTGTGTGTGTGTGTGTGTGTGTGTGTGTGTGAGAGAAAGGGTGAGAGAGAAATCAGATTTGTGCTGGATTCTTGGACTTGGGGACATGTTGTTTCCAACCAGAGGGGGGAAAAATAATAATAAAAAAGAAAACCACTTGGTAGCTCCTGAATGATCGTTAGAGTGGGGCCCCACGTGGATGGCGGCCATATTCAGCCACTACTTGTTAGTACAGTGGCTGTTTCATAATATGAATAGGAGCCATTGAAGAAAATGACTAATTGTCCTTTTAATTAACACAGAGATCTGTGCATGCTCTTTTAAGCTGCTTGTGTGTGTGTTTGGGGTGTTTGTATCCTGCTGAAGTCTTTTAGCACACAAACACTCTGACTGTGTGATCACAAGTTGTGTGTGTCTGTGTCTGTGTGTTTGGTTTAATGAACAACTGTGTTAACTTTGTGATCTGTCTCCTCGCTCACCGCTGTCTTTGTGAAGTATGTGGAGTTCTTTGGAGAAAAGGTAGGGAGCTAAAACTTTAACTCTATCACATACCACCCTTAAACAACCCAATAAATATGGAAAGCACTCTTGGGTACAGAGTGTACTTTTCCCTTGTGTTGCTGTGTATCCCCTGTCGGGAGCACGAATAGTGGTACCCCTGCAGTTTCTGAACCAATCAGAATTGAACAATACAGATTAAAGAAAGGAGATTTGCTTTTTTTAAATTTGCTGCTAAAATAGCTCATCTCTGTTCAGCTCTACACCTTACGAGCCCTGACTCCTATCACCACCACTGTAAGCTACGTCACTGTCCACAGTGAACCATTTCATAACAACCCACTCTGACTTTGTTTACATCTCAACTGCTGAATTATTATGTAGAATTCGTTTGGTACATTTAGGGAAACTCACTTTCCAGCTCTGAATATAGCACTGTTTTCTATAAAAATGGACCTAAATATATTGTCTATAACCATAAAGCCATCCAACAGAAACATAGCCATCTGAAACCTTCAAATTGCGTATGGCTTTATTTGTTTGTATTGATCTCATTAAATATTAATGTGTATTGTGGCTAATCAGATACACTTGAGGAAAAACTTGTGCACATTTGATTTCTCGAATTGGGATCCACTTGAGGCAACACTGAAACAGGGTTCTCACTGCCAGCGAGCGTTTTTAGTGTATCACGTTGCATCACAAAGCCTTCAGTATGTTTACGCCACTAGCATCAAGTTAGACTTTAAACAACTATTGACCAATCAGAAAACAGCTTGAAGCTTTGCTTAAAGTCCTTGTGGCGTGATGCATCAGAGATAAAAACAGGTCGGTCAAACCTGGCACTGACACTAGCAGCCAGCTGTATTGATTATAATAGGAGCGTTCTGTTTTTTACATCGTTGCTCCTTCACATCGGTTATCTCAGATTTTTGCCTTAACTCCCTTATAACTCACTCACTCACATGCACTTAAGAGCTACACAGTAAGGATGCACCATTCAGGGATTCTCACCATAAGCACATAGTAGATGTTAAATAGTTAAACAGAATCTGTAATAATGCTACTGGTACAGGCATTTCCCATCGCCGCCCCCTGCTGGAAGGTTACAGTTTAAGCTTTTCTGTAGCCTGTGAGGTCTCACTTTGTTTATGAGTCAGACATGACTATATATAACCTCAGTCATAAATTACGCTCAGCGCAGTTTATATCCTAATAAGAGTTCAGTACATGTTTTCTATCATTTAAAGCTCCAAAGCGCAGTGTCTTGAAATGGCCTGAAGCGGTGTACTGCTGCCCCCCAGCCGCCCTGTGGCCTGCCTGTATTTTTTCATTTTTCAGTTTATGAGCTGAAAGCTCCTGAGCAGGTATTTGGCTCTCTGAGTCGGGTCATTTCAGACATTTAACAAGAGGATGGGATCTGTTGCGGAAAATAGAGAGCATTATTAAAATTGTGTTTGTGTGTGTGTGTGTGTGTCTGTTTGTGCTTGCTTGCGGGTGTCAGTGTTGTATTCTGTCCAAATATTTAGGCTATGTTCACATTACATCCAATCTATTTTCTCTCTTTAAATGATATATTACACTGTTCCACATCCTATCGCTGGGGGCTTTAAACCCTGCTAGCTGACGGTTGAGGCTCATGTGCAGCTGCTCCAGAGCATCCCATTTTGTTTCAGGCTTTTGCCTGTTCTTGAGGCCATTTATTGGATATGTATCTTGGAGCTGTCATGTGTGGATTGAGCCTGATCACAAGCGGAATGTGGATCTGGCCGGTTAGTGTTGTCCTCCAAGTGTGTTGAGATGTTGTGCTTTCACAAATCTCAGAGGAAGATTGTAATATTACATTTAACCCTGTAATGTGATTGTAGCTATAAACACTGGTATACTCTTGCTGCAGATGAACGATGCTTACTCTTTGTGTGTGTGTGTGTGTGTGTGTGTGTACATGTGCATGTGTCAGTTTCACAGGCGGCTCCAGCGCAGAAGAAGGAGAGAAAAAGAAGGAAAACGTTCTCAACATCTTCTCAGTGGCGTCTGGTCACCTGTACGAACGCTTCCTCAGGTCAGATGCCCACACGCTGTACACACACAAACTCCCCCTCCTCTCCACACCTTCCGTTATCCCTCACTTTATTTTCTTTTCAGGATAATGATGCTGTCCGTCCTGCAACACACCAAAACCCCCATCAAGTTCTGGTTCCTGAAGAACTACCTGTCCCCCTCCTTTAAGGTGAAACCACTGTGTGAATTTCCATGTACAAAATAATAATAATAAAAAAAAATATTTTCTATATGATACATGGGCTCATCTGATTTGTTTGTGTGTGTGTGTGTGTTTTACCCATGTATAGGAGTCGATTCCACACATGGCCAAGGCGTATGGTTTCCAGTATGAATTGGTTCAGTATAAATGGCCCCGCTGGCTCCATCAGCAGACGGAGAAGCAGCGCATTATCTGGGGCTACAAGATCCTCTTCCTGGATGTCCTTTTCCCTCTGGCTGTGGACAAGATCATCTTTGTGGACGCTGACCAGGTAAACATTTCTGTGAACGTTTGATGGCATTCAGTAGGGGGAGCCCAGGAGATACCAAAAATACCAAAAGGCAAAAATACCAAAAGGTTCTTTTAAAGGAGCTGAATTCACTCATTAAAGTGAAAGGTACTTTGTGTTTTAGAAGATCAGCCAGTTCTGTAGGAGCTCATCCCTTGGCCTAACCTGAACTGTATTTAAGGCTGTGTTTACTAGTAATGACAGATGAATAGAGATCTTTCCTTATATTCCACTTTTCATTTAAATGCTGGGCTACTCTATGCAGTGATGGGGTGAATAACTAAATCTATGGCATCGATTTAATCTTAATTTGTGAGTGAGCGAAAACTCTCATACCTCAGGTTACAGCTGGAATCCACCCACAACTATCAGATATAAATGTGTCAGTAGCATTGGCAGAAGTTTCATACTGACCAGACGTTTGCAGTCCAGTGTTGGTGCAATTTGCCTTGTGCACAAGAGTAGTGCTCCTCACCTGTGAGGGTAGTTTTACTTGGGTGAAGGAGGCTTTGCCTGGGCAAGGAACACTTTGTACACTCAAATAGTTCTGATTGTGCATGTACAGGCTGTAGCTCCCTTGACTGGCTCTTCAGAAAGAGCTTTTGCGCACACACACACACTTTGTTTACAGAATCCCTCCTTTTTTTTCTCTCAGATTGTCCGAGCGGATTTGAAGGAGCTGAGGGATCTGGACCTGGAAGGTGCCCCTTATGGATACACTCCATTCTGCGACAGCCGCAAAGAGATGGAAGGATACCGCTTCTGGAAAACCGGTTACTGGGCCTCGCATCTAGGTCACAGGAAATATCACATAAGGTTAGTCTAAGAAGCATGACTTAAAACTGCTTAACTTTACCCTCAGTGACAGTTAGGATAAGCTGTGGATAAGTGCATGAGCTAAACGTTTGGCGAGTAATTCACAACTCCACTACCTACCGCACAGATGGGTGTTCCATAACCAGCTTGGGTAGGGATACAGTCTCAGGAACACTGCGTTCACACCTGAGCGACATGTGACAAAGAGGACAATACTCATTAATTTTCAATGAGAGCCACTGATTTTAAGCCACTGGAGGCAGAGCAAGCATCGGCTAAAGTAGGAGGTGCCTGTGATTTGCTGCCTAGATATTTTTCCTTCTACTGATGAACGAGAAGCTCATTGTGTTGGTCTCAGACTACGTCTATCCAAAGAATTGTGCTGTACCCTTTCATATTGTTATAAATCTCTCCCCTTCCTTCTCAGTGCTCTGTATGTGGTGGATCTGAAGAAGTTCCGGAAGATTGCAGCAGGCGACCGTCTACGAGGACAGTACCAAGCCTTGAGCCAGGATCCTAACAGTCTTTCCAATCTGGACCAGGTCAGCACTCTTATTTGGGCTCGCAGGCTGAATGCCAAATATGTGCTCTTTGTCTGAACTCGGTTACTGAGGACTCCTCCTTTGTGTTTGACAGGACCTCCCCAATAACATGATCCATCAGGTGGCCATCAAGTCTCTTCCTCAGGAGTGGATGTGGTGCGAGACCTGGTGTGATGATGCATCCAAAGCTACGGCCAAGACCATCGACCTGGTATGTGTCCTTCTGCTAAAGATCCTCCTCTCCTCCCACAAAGTATGCACAGTGTATAACCATCTCCATTCTGAAACCTATCCCATATCAACACTGATATATTGGGAGAGAAAGTTGGATTGACGCATCACAAACCAGAAAGACAGTGGAGAAAGTGGAAGTGATTACGTTTCATAGAAATACAGTGGAAGCAGCCCATGTCAAAGCAGTTCCTGATAACAGTGAGGATATTGGCTGTGGTCATTTCTGCAGCAGAGAATGCAGAACAAAGGACCGTTCTCTACATTTCTGCACTGGCGTGCATATTTCACACACACGTCCACCACTATGGCCCTTAGGAAGGTCGCTATGGACTGGAGGATGCTTCTAGGCATCAATAATGAGCTGCTGGCCCCAGTTACGCTGAGATTTTTTTAGAAACCACAGGGATTTACGAGTTTATTCTACAGTTAGCTCTTCTACAAGAGTGGAATTACAAATAAATTATGGAAGGGATTCAGGTTAAACTTGTGAAGCAGCTGATGATCATTGGAGTGGCTCATCAAGTTATTTGGAGCTAAGCAACTAAAGAAACACCTTTTGTTTCCTTAAATCTCAGATATGTGGCAAAAATGTATAATTCCAAAATTATAAGGTCTTTTCTAGATCCTTAGCATTTAGTTTCTCTAAGGTTTGATAAGTTGGCAGCAGTGCCATGTTCTAAAAACCTTATCTTACTATTCTATGAATGACCCTTAGGGGTTATGAAGCTTTAAAGAAACACTAGGTAAGATTGGGTATTTTTACCCCTGGACTCTCCTACTGTTGCATAGTGTGATTTCATTTCACAGCAATGACTTGAAATCAGTGGTTTCTTACGAGACAAGAATAGCTCTCTCATTTACACTCCCGCTCCGAGGCTGTGGGGGAAATGTCTCATTAGACAATGCCACACTCTGATGATTAGCGTCAGATAAATGGGCTAGACTTACTTTACCTTCTCTTCATTTTCACCACACGGAGCTGTTCATTTTTTATTTCTATGTTTACTCTCTTTTCAGTGCCCAATTTTTCATATTGTTTAATTTACTGATCCTACAGGATTGAATACAAAAATCAGCCTACTTTGCACAGAGCTAGTACTCTAACCGTTCTGTTGTTGTGTTTCAGCCCTAGTTCCTAAACTAGTAAATACATTTACACATTAATTCATTCATTTACGCATTAATTCATTCATTTATTCATTCATTCATTAATATTCAGTAACCACTTACTCCAGGTGAGGGTCCTGGTGGGTCTGGTGCATAGCCGGAAAATCTGTAAATTCAGGGGGAGCAAAGGGGATCTGTGTGGGAGGTGTTCGCCTACCCACCTCCAAAATTTACATAGTGCAGTTTCTGAAGTGCTGAATCCAGAGTAGCAGAGGCTGTTCTATTACAGCTCAGTGGAACATCACAATGATTTTTGCTGTAATTTTATTGTACAAATACTGCTTGGTGCTGCTTTAAAGGAACACAGTGTAATACAGGGGGTCCTCGACTTATGACGTTGATCCGTTCCTACTTCGCGTCGTAAACCGTTTTTCAGTCGGAACATACGTACATACTGTACGTAAATAACATACTGTAAGCACTTATCCTATCCTAACACCTATCCTCCTCGGTCCCGAGCCGCGTAACCGTGTATTCCTCCGCCGCGCACACCACACACGAAGTTCGCATTACGACGTTTACAACGCAAAACACTTAAGTCGAAACAAGGCTTTATACAGTAAATGGGAGATGTGTCGTAACCACGAAACATCGTAACTCGGGACTGTCGTAACCCGAGGACCTCCTGTATTTGTTACTTGAAATCACATCTTCAAAAAAATTGTGATGCTTCGCTGACCTCTGATGGGCAGAAAGGAGCCTCTGTCTTTGCTGTTCTGGGCTCAGCACTGCAGAAACTGCACTATGTAACTTTTGGAGGAGGGCAGCTAACCACCCCTTCCTTCTCCCTCCAACATTCTTACCTAGTCTTACCTAGTCTTTAAGTAAAAGCCCAGGCTTGTAGGTCAGTTGGTGGAAGGTGATACACACACTACATGAGAGATGAGCATAATCCAGACATTAAACATCTTTCTCCAGCGATGGGTCCAGCGGGAGGAACAGAAAGCCCACACTCACTAGAATCTATAGGGATTTTAGTGAGACAACATAATCCACATAGAAGCAGTACAGCAAATGGGATATTGGAGCAGCTACACATGAGCATAATGTCAACATACTCAAGGCTAATTGTGGATTAGAAGGGTATAAAGCCTCCCAGCATCAGGCTACAGAGCAGTGGCGCTATAATGGAGCTCCATCCAATAGCTCTTGGATGAGCTGGTGTGCCAGAACTTATTATCTAACATCAGGACCTGACCTCTGTAATGCACTTGTGGCTCCACAGCAATGTTCTATTATCTAGGTGAAGCCCTTACCAGAAAACAAGAAGATGTCAGTGCAGCAAACTTCTGATTAATGTTGTATGAGGTGTCTACAACTGTGTGTGTGCTGATCCTCTGCAGTGCAACAACCCCAAGACTAAAGAACCCAAGCTGAGCGCCGCCGTGCGCATCGTGTCCGAGTGGTCGAGCTACGACAACGAGATCAAGAAGTTTCTGGAACAACTTCCTGACCGGAGTGAGGACACAGGACGCACACCAACGCACAGCACAGGTCAGTGTGTGTACTGACCAATACGCAGCTATTTTAACCCATAAGAGCCCAGACTCAGTTCACTATAAAATCAATTTCAATTAATGAAAAGTAAACAAGAGACAAAAAAAGGTGGAACGAACTTTTTAGAAGCAAAAATCTAACTCCATCTGCTCTACAGACGAATGCTGGGGGTCTTATATCACTCCAGCTAGTGCTTGGCATTGGGCACTGTGATACTCGTGTGCTCCAGGGCATCCCGTTTCTATGGTCTCTGTGTCCTCATCAAACACCTCCTTCTATAAATGGATGTTCAGTCATTGTCACTTTAAAGTGAAGGATAAAGCTGCGTAGGGAACTTTCCAAACCTTGTAAAGGGTTTGTGACACGTCACCATATGCTCTTAAGGGCTCCAAATGTTCTGTTGCTCTCACATAATGTGTATAATATCTGTTGCAAAGCATTGCCTTGAAAATGGGACGCCCAGGAGCTGCTGCACATGAGTACAGTATCACAGCATTTTCGTCTGTAGAGCAGATAAGAGTTCAATTTAATACCGTTGGGATAAGTTGGAGTGGCATTTGTGATCCAGAACTGTTTGACTAAC
Source organism: Hoplias malabaricus (assembly GCF_029633855.1). NCBI lineage: Eukaryota > Metazoa > Chordata > Actinopteri > Characiformes > Erythrinidae > Hoplias > Hoplias malabaricus. The sequence continues at coordinate 10,131,067 of NC_089811.1, forward strand.
ACTGTGATCCTGCAGCCAGATTCTCACAGAAATGTTCAAGCATTAAGTGTATATACCTATACATTGGCTGCGTCCGCATACTTTTGGTCATCGGCTGTAGTGAAGATTAAAGACACTGATACGACATTCTCTTTGTCTTGTTTCTCGCAGCAAGTTCACAGCGTGATGAACTCTAGCAGCTGCCCAGGAGTAGACGGAGATGCCTGCATCTCATCCGACTGCGCAGCTGGTGCAAGGCGACTGCGCAGAGAAGGGCATTCTCCATGAAACCGAACCAGGACCTCAGCCTTACAGAGACTGCGTATATATGGGAACACTAAGACTCATTTTTATATATAGAAAGAAAAAAAAAAAGAACTAAAAGCAAAGTGTTTTTCTATTTATTGATGGTGGCGGATGGAGCCCCTACTTTAAAGGCACAATAGGTAGAATTTCTCATGTACGTGTGACAAGAGAAAGCACACACACAGATAAAAGGAGGCCTGTTTTTTCATCAGTGATTGAGAACAACTCCCAGCATCATGATTCAGACTTATTATTAGTTATTGTACATTTAACCCTCTCTTTCTTTGATGTCTTCTCCACTGTTCGCGTCTTTAGAAACGGCAGAAGGAAAGAGTGGGTTAAAGAAGTGTTTGTCGTATCCTTGTGGTCAGGTATTTGTTTTTGTAAAAAAGGATAAGGATTGCACTGGTGTCCGCCACATTCCTCAGTAAAGCTCTGGACGGGATCAGTTTTACGTGAAGAGGTGAGGTCTTGGACATATTTTTGTGAATCATTCCAAGCACGTGATAATCTCTTCGGCTTGTGTTTTCATGTTTAAAAAAGGGACCTTTAAGGGAAATTGTGTCTGCCCTAATTCACCACATCTGTTACTTTGAGATTGATTGAAACAGAAGAAAAACATGAGAATACAAGTTGTTTCTGCTGGAAAATACACACATTGACTCTTGATACAGTGTCAATACAAAATTCAGCTGCTATAATATGCACCAATTCTGGACAGAGACGTTAAGTGTGTGTCCAAACTTTATCAAATCCACACAGAAATGTGTCCAAAGACTTTTGGTGTAGTTTATATATTTATAATGAAGGGAAAAAATGAACTCAGTGAAAGCTGTGGGTCAGTTTTAAATAAAAAATAAAACAAAATGTTTTTCCTATAAGAGGAATTCACATGAAAAGCCGCCACGACATTCCCGTTCCATTTGCCCTGTGTTTTCAAGCTGTTGGAAAGTGGAAGTGTGGGATTCTGTTTGATGTTAAAGAAGTACAAGCTCTTTTTGGATTTTTGTTATGAAGCCTTGATGTTGGGAGGATGTGGATTTTCTCAGGAATAAAATCAAATGGAATATCATTTCTCTGATATCACCATCATCATAATATATACTCATGTGGGATTCATGTTTTCAATCTTATACACTTATCAGCCAAAACATTAAAATGAGCCAGATCAACCGCACTTTGCCGTCCTGTAATTACAAACTGTAGTCCATCTGTTGTTCTGCATCCTTTTTTAGCCCCCTTTCAACCTGTTCTTAAACGATCAGGACCCCCACAGGAGGAGGATCATTCTCAGCACTGCAGTGATACTGTCATGGTGGTGGTGGTGGTGTGTTGGAATGTGTTGTGTTGGTAGGAGTGGCTCAGATGCAGCAGTTGCTGCATTTGTGGTGGTCCTATGGGGGCTCCTGAGCAACAAAGTATGCACAGCAACAGCTGGACTACAGTCTTTAATCATAGAACTTCAAAATGCTCCGGTATGATCAGTTGAGCTGACAAATTACTCATTAACTGAAGAAATAATGAGGTCTTGGGCGGCACGGTGGTGCAGCAGGTTAGTGTCGCAGTCACACAGCTCCAGGGACCTGGAGGTTGTGGGTTCGATTCCTGCTCCAGGTGACTGTCTGTGAGGAGTTTGGTGTGTTCTCCCTGTGTCTGTGTGGGTTTCCTCCGGGTGACTGCCTGTGAGGAGTGTGGTGTGTCCTTCCTGTGTCCGCGTGGGTTTCCTCCGGGTGACTGTCTGTGAGGAGTGTGGTGCGTTCTCCCTGTGTCCGCGTGGGTTTCCTCCGGGTGACTGTCTGTGAGGAGTGTGGTGCGTTCTCCCTGTGTCCGCGTGGGTTTCCTCCGGGTGACTGTCTGTGAGGAGTGTGGTGCGTTCTCCCTGTGTTTGCGTGGGTTTCCTCCGGGTGACTGTCTGGGAGGAGTGTGGTGTGTTCTCCCAGTGTCGGCATGGGTTTCCTCCGGGTGCTCCGGTTTCCTCCCACAGAACAAACACACTTTGGTAGGTGGATTGGCGACTCAAAAGTATCCGTAGGTGTGAGTGAATGCATGAGTATGTGCGCTGCCTTGTGAAGGACTGGTGCCCCCTCCAGGGTGTATTCCTACCTTGCGCCCAATGATTCCAGGTAGGCTCTGGACCCACCGCGACCTTGAACTGGATAAGGGTTACAGATAATGAATGAATAAATAATGAGGTCTTTTTAAGGATTAACATTTTCTAAACATTTAATTAGCTCTGTATCCGCAGATACGTGCAGGAAAATGTGATGTCAACATCAGCCCACGATTCACACATCTGTGCGTCTCTGGTGATAATTATTTCATGTTCTGCCTGATTTCCCTCTTCATTCTTTCACACAGCAATGGCCTCAAAATGCCACTAAATACTTTTCTGAGGTCGTAGCTATTCTTCTGAGGGCTATTGTAGCTGATGGTATTTTTATTAATAGCTTCTGAGTGTAAAAAAAAACAATCCCTGGGTTTCCTGTTAATTAAATAAGCCATGATCTCTTTTATTTCTCTATTTACACTGTAGCATCAGCTCATTTATAGAAAAATACGTAGTGCCGTCTCCGCTGAGCATGAGTCCTGTAGGAATGGATGAAAATATCACTGTGCATAGTGCTTGCTTTGGAATGAACCACACTCTCTCACATCAGACGATTCCTGATAAGGCAGAGATGCTTCAAATAATACAGTTTGGGACCACTTTTAGTAGTTTAGATGGGCGTCCACCCCCACTAAAGTGGATAGTTTAAACAGCATTGGACACTTCTTAAATACCATGAGAGCGTCTGCAGCCGTGTCTCCGGCCTGTTAGGGTCAATTAGTGTCAGCAGGTCCCACGGCTGAGCACACAGGGTCCAGACCAGAGTCAATAATAACTGTCCTCCTGCTACGCCTCAGTTGAAGCTGAATTTGAAGTTAAAGGGTCCAGAGCCAAAAGGATTAAAGCCTTGGAAGCTATCCCAGCCGCTGTGGAAGTGATGGTGATGTCCTCCTCCTTGCTGACTCTCGGGGTCCAGAGGGTCCTCACCCTGGTCAAACTTGCTCCTCATTTCTGCAGAAGAAATTGAATGTTGAAGTTGAATGGCTGTTAGAAAGTGGCAAAGATGGCCTTTAATTTGTTTTAATGGATTTTTTTTTTAAAGGGGCCATCTCAATCAGCCAATCAAAACATAGGCCATTTAAATATGTCTCTCAAAGATAAAGCCTGGTAAAGTCAATGTGAAATAAAAAGGGAAATTGTTTACCTCATGTCCAAGTTCAAATCAAATTCATTGGGACATGTTTTAATATTTTTTATATTTAAAATACAGGGTGGGCCATTTATATGAATACACCTTAATAAAATGGGAATAGTTGGTGATATTAACTTCCTATTTGTGGCACAGTATATGGGAGGGGGGAAACTTTTCAAGATAGGTGGTGACCATGGTGGCCATTTTGAAGTCAGCCATTTTGGATCCAACTTTTGTTTTTTCAATGGGAAGAGGGTCATGTGACAACTCAAACTTAATGGGAATTTCACAAGAAAAACAATGGTGTGCTTGGTTTTAACGTAACTTTATTCTTTCATGAGTTATTTACAAGTTTCTGACCACTTATAAAATGTGCTCAAAGTGCTGCCCATTGTGTTGGATTGTCAATGCAACCCTCTTCTCCCACTGAGAGCAACACCGCAGGAGAAATGCTAGCATAGGCTTCCAGTATCCATATAAATGGCCCACCCTGTATAAACTGCTTCTTCATTATCTTTAGAAGGGAAAATATTTCTGGAGTCTTAATTAAATATCTGTGACCTGCTTTGGTTAAATCACCACAGGTATCAAACACCACAGTAGCTTTCTTCCTGTCTAAACAGCTCTGCTCAGAATGGCCAGTTTCAGCACCTGTTCCTTTAAAATGATAATGAGCCACTCACTGTTCACCCTCACCCTGAGTAGGAGCAGAGGCTCTGGTTTTAACCATAAACGTGGGTCCAGCACTGTGATTGGAAAGACTCAGACGAAGAGGCAGTGCAATTCTAACTTAAGAATGTCTTATCTCATGTTTACTGACCATAGTGTTAGTGTTTACCTGGATCAGTGAGCACTTCCTTGGCCTGTGCGATGTCTATAAACTTCTTCTCAGCCTTTTTCTTATCTTCGGGGTCCTGGAAGTTGTCTGGATGCCACTGTTGTGCCAGCTTCCTGTAGGCTTTGATGATCTCCTTCTTCTGGGCTGTCCTAGAGAGTTCATTTAAGAGAAGAGTTACTCCTGCCAGGCTTTAATATCCAGCTGTGGAGTGTGTTAACTCTCAGCTTACATTGTAGCTCACCTCTTTACCCCCAGGATCTTGTAGTAATCTCTCTTCTGTGACTGTTTGAGGAGCCGCTGGGCTCTCTCCAGCCCTTCCTTTATCTGCCGGTCATTATCGCTGTGCTCCTTCGCGCTCTCAAAGTCCTTTATGGCTGAAGCGAGAGAAGATGATTTAGAGAAGGGTTTGTGATGTCACAATACCTGATAATGCATCACAATTTCTTGAGGTTTGAGACCAAGCTGCAAAAGAGTACTGCGGTATATTTGTAGGATTAGTTCTTTGTTTCAATTTACTGTTTGATAATAATACTACTAATAATAATAGGATAGTGTCTGAAGCTAATGCTCCAAGTTAAAACAACACAGTCACAACATGAAACACAATGTATTACTATATTCAGTGATGAAAGTGATATTTCATATGTAGTGCATCAATCTCAACACTGCATAGTAACACCAGCGAATACCAACAACTTTATCTCATGAAGAGCTAAAGGAAGGCCATAACAGTGTCTACAGCCTCTCTCATATGTCACGTGACTCTCGCTCTTTGCTGATAAATGAGAGCCATCAAACAGAACCTGGAGCTATACTCTCAATACAGTGTTACCTTCTTCATACTGCTCATCTTGGAGGTAGGCTTCGGCCCTGTCTTTCAGAGCGTTTACATTCTGTGGGTCTGACTGGAGAACCTCACTGCAGACTGGGATGGCTCTGGCACCTTGCTGATCCTGCGACCACAACACACAAAAAGAACATTCCCTTACTGCAGACTTAGTCACTTCGCTTGACTGGGGGATTTATGCCTGAGAGACTTTTGTTATTCAGGCAGACAGAGACTCCTGGTGGTCAGCAGAGGAACTGCACTCACCTTCGACAGACAGTGGCAGATGCGCTCTTTTGCATGAAGCGAATACTGAGGCACGTTCGGTTCCGTCTTCATAACAGACTCGTATTTACTCACTGCATCTCCGTACCTATTTGAGAGCATGGTCATTAGAGCTGTACAAGTTCTACAAGTCTAGCCATGGACCAATGGTAATGATGTGAAATACAGACTGGGATTATAGTTGTCTCTTCATGAATGGAAACAACTTCAAAGCGTCCTGCCTGCCTTCTAAAGTTACATAGTGCAGTCTCTGTAGTGCTGAGCCCAGGGCAGCAACAACAGAGGAACTAGGCAATTTTTGGGTTTTGTGCTTCTGGGGCTCCCTATATTGCAACTCATTTTTACAGCACTGTATTGAAGTCAAAGGGCTGGGTGAGGGAAGGAAGGATGGTTTCCTACCCTCCTCCAAAAGTTACATAATGCAGTTTCTGCAGTGCTGAGCGTAGAGTAGTCGTGACAGAAGCACTGTTCTCCCTATTACAGGTCAGCGAATCATCACAATGATTTTGAAGCTGTAATTTTAAGGTAAAAATATTACATAGTGTTCCTCTAACGTGTGACGTACCTCTGCTGCTGTATCAGCTCCTCAGCCGACATGATCTGTTTGTTGAGCTTCTTCACCTGTTTGTAGTGGCTGAAACACTGCTTGTGGTCAGGATCTAATTTTAGACACTCACGCACCTCGCTGCAGATGGAAATACCAGAGAAGCCTCTATCAGTTCACAGCCCCTTATCTGATCAAATGTTTGTGTTTTTAATAGAAGAAAGAAACTGTGGTAAAGGACTCAACACACTGAGTACAATTTAAATATTGCTGTGGTTATCTAGCGCACAATGTGATTTGTCTGAATTCTACAGATGCTTACTTGAGGGACATCTCATGGTCTCCCAGGTTATAATAGATGGTGCTGAGCTTGTAGAAGGCCTGTGTATTGTCGTTCCTCAGTTTGGAGGCTGCTTTGAGGTCACTTATGGCTTTACCCATCTCGCCCATTTCGATGAAGCATTCGGCTCGCAGTTCCCTTGAGTCTACATCCCACACACACGTCTGATAGAATCAAAGGCATAAGCAGAAACATTTTGACATTGTATTTAATCTTATCCAGAGCTGTATGCTTTCTTCTCTACGTGGTTAGCAAGTTAATCAAGCAAGTTGCTCTGAAGTGGATAGACATTTATCACTTTTTGTTTGTTGATAACACATGGTGTCAGAGAACTGGTGTGGACAGTCAAGCCCCAACAAGTCGCAGAGCACAGAAATTGAGCAGAAAGTGCAGCAGGTAACTCACATCAATTATTATGTCCAGGTGTGTTGTTGCTGTGTTGTAATCCTTGCGCTCAAAATCGCTCCGGGCCTGGGTCACAAGTCTTTGGATTTCATCTGATTTCTTCAGCTGACTCTGGGCTTCCTGCTCCTCTCGGCTGCTGGGGCTGGATTTCAGCTGGAGAACACAGTGAAGACTTATGTAATTTGACCAATCATTCTGGAGACAGGAAACATCTTATGCAATTTTTCTTTAAAAAAAAAAACCCACAGTCATCACTTCTACTTTTGGAGGAAACAAACAAACGGTGAAGCAATTTGAAGGATATGGGTTTTGCTCAGTGTGTTTTTGTTCAATGACATACAACTATTCAGCTACAAACTATTCTTGCACTTTGAGGAACGCAGGTCTACTCCTAAAATGATCCTGAAAAACAAACCCCAAATATTAGGGCTGTCCTGATCAGATTACAGCCGATCAAGGTATTTTTAACTGATTGGTGTTTGCTTTATTGAGCACAAACCTTAAAACAATCATTAGTTTTACATCAGTGTTTACATGGGGGTCATAAACAGAGAGTGCAGTGTGTGGGAGGCTGCGGCTAAAATGTCTGAAGTATGCACTAAGTGTAATTTTATGAGCTATTTATAATGACACTTTCATTTTGTGATTTTGTAAAAATAAAATAATAATAAAAACATTAAACAGCAGCTGTTTACCTTAAGGCACTGCAGAGCTATTCAGAGGTGAAGCATATAAATTGGATTGATATTAATAATTGTGGTCTGAACTGTGCAACGGTATTCTAGGGAAAGACATCTATTGGATCAGGACAAGATATTGTACATTAACCAAAACTAAAGTGGACTGGGATAAGCACATCCCCACCAAATAAGTTTCTATGGTGCCACACACAGTGTGAGATAATACATACATACGCTGGTTAGACCCAAAGAATAACTGTAGTGTCATATGAACGAAGTACGCTACAAGTATTACAAAAAATATAACACAAACAAAGGGGTATTCTTCAGAAACCCTTTAAAAGTCTGTTCCATCGCAGGAAAATGTCAAGGCTAAAAAACTAGAGGCTGTAGCATTGCACATATTCCCTACAACAACATAAACATTAGAGAGGTATTACGAGTTTCTTTATCAGTGTTTTTTACTTTGTATACAGTATCTAGAAAAAGATCATCAGCACACTTAACTACATCACACATGCATGAGGCTTTAACTGTCAGACATAGTATTATCCCAGCAGAGCGCTAAACAGATTTTGCTTAATTACTTGGGGGTACTGGACCTGGTACAATGGGCAGGTAATGTTAAGCAGAGAATGGAATGAGGAGGTTTAAGGGTTAAAACTCACCACTTTCTTGAAATCACTTTCTGCTTCATCGAGCTTCCCCTGCTTCAAGAGTAGGTTCCCCCTCTGAAGTCTGGCCTTTGAGCCGAAACAAAGCACAAGTCGTGGTGAACATTTATCATTTCACTATATTTTCTACAAATTTGTATCAGAGTGAAGCAAAGCTTACAGATGTGAAATCAGGCTTAAGCTCAATAACTTTGCTCAGGTCCGGCAGAGCAGATTTGGACTTTCCCATGGCCAGATAAACAGTGGCTCTTCTATAGTAGGCCAAGTAGTTTTTGGGATCTCCGTCTGGACACAGAAGACAAGAGGCAATAATGTATACATGCTTAACGACAGTGTTGGGTTATACAGTGTCTCTAATGCTATGCTGTTTCTGGTGTTCTGCAATAATGCTTGTTTGTACGGTTTCACTGATCAATATCAAGCACTACATCAATAATAGCACCCTATTCCATAAAATAGCAATGTCCTTGATCCCAAGCTGTAAGAAACACACTGTGTAATATAAAAAATAAATGTCTTTTAATGCGGCACGGTGGTGTCGCACAGCTCCAGGGACCTGTCTGTGAGGAGTTTGGTGTGTTCTCCCTGTGTCTGCATGGGTTTCCTCCGGGTGACTGTCTGTGAGGAGTTTGGTGTGTTCTCCCTGTGTCTGCATGGGTTTCCTCCGGGTGACTGTCTGTGAGGAATGTGATGTGTTCTCCCTGTGTCTGCGTGGGTTTCCTCCGGGTGACTGTCTGTGAGGAGTGTGGTGTGTTCTCCCTGTGTCTGCGTGGGTTTCCTCCAGGTGACTGTCTGTGAGGAGTTGGTGTGTTTTCCCTGTGTCTGCGTGGGTTTCCTCCGGGTGACTGTCTGTGAGGAGTGTGGTGTGTTCTCCCGGTGTCTGTGTGGGTTTCCTCCGGGTGACTGTCTGTGAGGAGTGTGGTGTGTTCTCTCTGTGTCTGCGTGGGTTTCCTCTGGGTGACTGTCTGTGAGGAGTGGGGTGTGTTCTCCCTGTGTCTGTGTGGGTTTCCTCCGGGTGACTGTCTGTGAGGAGTGTGGTGTGTTCTCTCTGTGTCTGCGTGGGTTTCCTCTGGGTGACTGTTCTGTGAGGAGTTGGTGTGTTCTCTCTGTGTCTGCGTGGGTTTCCTCTGGGTGCACCAGTTTCCTCCCACAGTCCAAAAACACACGTTGGTAGGTGGATTGACGACTCAAAAGCGTCCGTAGGTGTGAATGTGTGTGTGTGTGTCTGTTTTGCCCTGTGAAGGACTGGCGCCCCCTCCAGGGTGTATTCATGCCTTGCGCCCAATGATTCCAGGTAGGCTCTGGACCCACCACAACCCTGAACTGGATAAGCACTTACAGACAATGAATGAATGAATGAATGAATGAATATCTTTTAGTCTGATCAACACATTCAGGCCTCAAAATACACAAGGCCATATTATCTCTAGACCATAATATTTTTATTAAGTGTGTAACAAATACAAGAAAACTCAGACTTTGCTGTCTTTCTGCAAAGCCTCACCAACTCACCAACAGCTGCATGGAAATGGGAGAGGGCATCAGCCAGCTGTCCAGCAGCAAGCAGCTTCTTCCCCATCTCCAGATGCTGCTCAATGCTGTTGTCCTTCCCACACACCACCCCTGTAAAAACAAGAGTAATAAAAATGAGAAATACCTAGACTCCTACCAATTATCTAAGAATATAAATATCATTTTGTTATTCCACATAATTATCAGCTGTTGTGCAAGACAACCCTACAAGTCTAATCTGACTCCTCAAACTGAAACCAACTCGGCAAAGAATGTGGTCACACCGGTTATCCAGTCCAACTCGTGTCATTTAAAAACACTACAAATAAGATGTGTTCAGTGTCTCAAGGATTAGCGGTAACACTTTTCTGTAAGGCAGCACTAATGATGCTAAAAGACCACTGACATATACATGATATACTTATAAACATTCAGAAGGGCTATTCCAGCAAGAGTCTGCTGTCATTAAATATGTTTTAGACAAGGCTACCCTAGAAAGTGATATGAGAACAAATGTGGGATAATAAGTGTGTCATGTCACAAATAATAGACTTTAAGGTAAAAGGGACTTAAGCAGTGTTTATGACCGTTATTCTTGTTGGAATAAGCTTTTTTAAATGTTGGTACATGGCCTAATAAAAGCTACTCTTCAGAATATATATTTTTAGTTGGGATATGTTCCAAAAACAACACTTCTAAATGTATTACAAATATACTGCCACTAAAATAACGGCCTTAAAATAGCTTGTATGTGTAAATGAAGGCATTTGTTGATATGTATCAGTCTTTTTTTTACTACAGAGATAATGTGCTTAATATGTTGTAGTTTACTACAACTGACACTGCTGTAAAATGTATTTTAAAATACAATAAAGTGGTGATAATACACCAATTCATGATATAAATCGTTGAACATTATAAATATAACAGTCTGTGAGTTCGAGCCTGTTTGTGTCTCACTGACAGCTTGAATGTCTGGAACAGACACGTCTCATGTAGTTATGCTAAGCTAGGCTAGGCTAAAGCCCAGTTATTCATATGAATGTCTAAGCTAAGCTAAGCTAACTCAAATTTACTTCTATTAAATCCCCCGTAAACACAGCTCAGACACTGGGACGCGCTTACCTTCATACCGCAGGTCGAGCAGGACCAGAAGAAAAGGGAGGTAACTTAATAATTTTTGCGACAGCGGACTTAATATGAGCATGTTTCTTTCTATTTTATCTAAATAACCCTTTACCTCTCTCTCTCTCTCTCCTTCTCAGTGGCGCTGAAATGCACGCCTCCTACTCTTCATTCGCCAAACGCTCCGCCTTCCGTTCGTTCGTGTGGTGCTCTGATTGGTCCACGCCTTCTCTTACCCTATCCCTCCTCCATAAGCCCCGCCCCCTATCTCCCGGTCAACTGAGAGCGGCCACGGCAGCGTTCCGGGCGCGAGCGTGTGCTTACGCGACGCACGTGCACGTTGTTACTATAGCAATCAGGGCTTGTGTTGGAGTATATAAACACATGTACAGCTAAAATCGAACATTTATTGTGGCCTTCAAGAATACATTCTAACCTGAGCATTTTATCTCTTTATTAAAATAATCAAATATAACCACAAATACATACAAGATATCTTAGAAAACAATATATTTCGTGTTCGTAAACTGAGCTGTAGCTTCTTGTCTTGGATCCCCAAAACAATATTTTGCAGGTGTTAACTCATTTGCATGCACCGTTTGAGAGCTACTGAAGAACGAAATCTGAAAATGAGAATATGAAACCACTTTACCGGAGTGTAGGAATGTCAAAATTAAATTCTGTTATTCAAAATAATTTATTTATGCAATTAGTCCTCACTTGCTCTTGGCCTGCAGCTTTTTAGTGTCAGTTACAAGAATAACCGTATTTATTTTTATGGCAGTTTATTGGTCTGTTCATTAAATTTTAAACTGTAAACAGTCTCTGAAGCACTAGGCAGCATCAGTAGCTGATTTAAAAGGGCATAAAAGGTTTTGACTCTTTTCCATCAGCAGTGTCAGATTTAATCTGGCACTAATAGCCAAGTAGATGTATTTTCTCCTTACAAGTGAATATGGAAAGCCTTTTTCATTCTGTGTTATTTTCTGTGCTGTTTGATTAAGCAGCCCTTTTATTGCGAGATAAACATATGACACGTCTATCCTCTACTATCTCAAAGATTACACCCAGGGCCAGTGTCAGACTCTCTGGACAAAACTAAACTCCTGTCCTTCGAAAGGTTCACAAGTTAACATTCATTCACTCATTATCTGTAACCCTTATCCAGTTCAGGGTCGCGGTGTGTCCAGAGCCTACCTGGAATCATTGGGCGCAAGGTGGGAATACACCCTGGACGGAGCGCCAGTCCTTCACAGGGCAACACATACTCACACATTCACTCACACACTCACACTCACACCTATGGACACTTTGTTTTGGACTGTGGGAGGAAACTGGAGCACCTGGAGGAAACCCACACAGACACAGGGAAAACACATCAAACTCACAGACAGTCACCCGGAGCGGGAATCGAACCCACAACCTCCAGGTCCCTGGAGCTGTGTGACTGCGACTCTACCTGCTGCCTTTACCAAAATAAATCATATTTCTGATCATTATTCATTTACATTTTGATCTGTAAAATGCACTAATCACATTGATTGGGAGTACAGGTTCCGTAGAGTTGGTCCCCATTTAGCACAGGTTTAACCCTGTTTCTGTCTTTGCCACAAGGGAGTGATCATGTTTAGAGTAGATTTAACACTGAATTTCTCATGTTTGCAAAATGGTGTGGTCATGTTTAGTACATTACAGACACCCTGATAAATCCAGGCCAGGTGGCAGTGTTTCATAACATTAATTTTCATTAATTTACGTAACAATATATCCAGTTCAGGGTCGCGTAGGTCTGGAGCCTATCCAGAATCCCTGGGCGCAAGGCAGGAACACACCCTGGAGGGGGCACCAGTCCTTCACAGGGCAGCACAAACTCACACATTCACTCTCACACTCACACCTATGGACACTTCTGAGCACCCAGTCCACCTACCAACATGTTTTTTTGGGCTAAGGGAGAGCACCCAGAGGAAACCCACGCAGACATGGGAAGAAAACAGGGTTTCCTGTTTCATGATATGTTAATATGTATCAATTTTACTCATCTTTTGTAAGTTATTTAACCCCACAACCATAAAAAAGTGTACATTTTCTAAAAAAAAAAGTTTTGCCATAGGTCTACACTACACTTTTCTTGGAGTTGCATGTACATTCTGGTATGTTCTGATATAACAACAGTAAAACTGACCTGAATTAAGCCTGTAAACTTCTGGAAGTGGGTCAACATTCCTGGTGCCACCCCAGGATCAATTTAAAAGTCTTAGGTTTCACTGTTTGGCATGAGGCAGTAACCCAGTGAACAACTTCAGCTCAGTAATCTGCAGCTGGCCTACATCCCCCACAGGACTGTAGAGCACAGAGGAAAGTGTATATTCATTCATTCATTATCTGTAACCCCTTATCCAGTTCAGGGTCGCAGTGGGTCCAGAGCCTACCTGGAATCATTGGGCGCAAGGTGGGATTACACCTGTGTTTTTGAACTGTGGGAGGAAACTGGAGCACCTGGAGGAAACCCACGCAGACACAGGGAGAACACACCAAACTCCTCACAAACAGTCACCCAGAAGAAACCCACGCAGACACAGGGAGAACACACCAACTCCTCACAGACAGTCACCCGGAGGAAGCCACACGCAGACACAGGGAGAACACACCAAACCCCTCACAGACAGTCACCCGGAGGAAATCCACGCAGACACAGGGAAAACACACTCACAGACAGTCAGAGTCAGACAGAGCAGGACTCAAACCCACAACCTCCAGGTCCCTGGAGCTGTGTGACTGTGACACTACCTGCTGCACCACCGTGCTGCCCCCAGTATATATTCAGCAGACGCTAATTAGAGCATTAGTGCAACCGACATATCCCACTTTGGCTAGACACATCTCTGAAATGTATATGTTACCTGACTTTATCACAATTCCACTATTTTATCTACCATTCCAGAGATCTGCAAATCAAATTAAATGATTAAAAAGTAAATAAAAACAAACCAAAGTTGATAATTTACCTTATGAAGAGAGAGATAAAGAAACTAAGGAATGAATGGGTGAGTGAGTGTGAGCCAATGTATAAGAGAAAGGGAATGAGTTACATATTCATAAATATAATGAGACAAAAGGAGAGAAAGTGAAGCTAAAGTGAAAAACAGAGAGAGCGAGAGAGAGAGAGAGAGAGAGAGAGAGAGAGAGAGAGAGAGAGAGAGAGAGAGCTGCATGTGATGTGGAGAAGGAGGAGCATAATAATGCCTAGAAAGCCCCAATCATTTCATTCCTCTCTCTAACATCTCTTGGCAGTGGAGTGTGTGTTTGTATGTGTGTGTTTGTGTGTATGCTTGTTAGATCAGTGTGTGTATGTGTGTGTATGTGCATGATGTCTGTATCTTTTCTGCCCTCCAGGCTGCTCCTGGGACTGAGCACTGTCCGAGCGACATGTGTATTATACGCGCCACGAGCCGGCTGTGCTTTCAGAGACACAAGAAGAGTGAGCACAAGTCCAGCACTCAGGTATATACACACACACACACACACACACACACACACACACACACACACACACACACACACACACACACCGATGTTCTGTGGGTTATTTCAAGACATTGTATTTAAACTTCTTGTAAACGTCACTGTTATATTTAATCACATTTAGTAGGAGATGCACTGAGAAAATACAAGAGAATTGCTTGTGTAGTCTGAACTACTGTCACTGATATTGTGTTTTAAAAGGGAATAACTGCTGTTAAATACTGTCAGAGACTTTGGAAATATTTTAAAAGTGTAATGGAAAATGAATGGAACCTTTAAAAAAAGAGTAAATGCAGTGACGCTTAATCCCAGGTCATTTAGACTGTATACTCTTAATGCTAGTATTTTATATGTACATTATAGTGAACTTTTTACATTATATAATGTAAACATATGTCAAAATATGCAACAAAAACATAAATAAAAATCACGGAGATGCAGTGAGCAGCCCACAGTAAAGTCAAAGTCATAGTACCACTGGTCTAAATGTAAAAAAAAAACAAACTAAAAAGCATTTTATTCCATGTTAAAGACTTTGGACCGTTTCAAATGAATTCCTTTCAAGGACCTGAGTGAATATAACCATTCCCTCCTCTTTACCCAGGGTTATAAAGAGTTTTATTCATTTCTACAAATCATCCTACAGACAAAGGGTCTGTTTTCTGCTCACGCTGAAAGAAAGAGTTTTTCCTGGATTAGGATTAGGTTCTTAATGCAGCTTTTTGCCCAGTTTCCTAGCACCACCCCCCCCACACCCACCCGCCACCACCAGCTCAACAAGCATCAGAATAGGGCTTCATTTTCCTTTTATTTCCCAGGTCTGTGGGGTTCTCTCTCTCTCTCACACACACAGTTTTAGTGGATATTTAGTGTAGACATGTTAAATAGAAGTAAAGAAAGTATATAAATTTGGAGTTAAGAAAAATAAAAAAGATAGAGAAGATGGAACTCAGAACAACTAAACAAGAGCTGGGGGCAGGACTTCTCAGTTAGTTGGCTAAATGAAGCCCAGTTATAAGAACTGTCCAATAGGATTCTCGCTCAGCTCCGGTACTGTTAGTCAGGCTTGACTTTGGGCTTGTGTTATCTGGTTAAAGTGAGAAATGCATTGTAAAACATCCTTTACAGAGCACCGTAACGCTCCCTGTTACACAAACAGCACTTAAAGCTTTCCTCTGTGACAGAAATTACAGATACAAACTTAATTTGTATCTGTAATTTCAGTTTTAACATTCTGTGTGTGTGTGTGTGTGTGTGTGTATGCGTATATGTAAGCATATAAGTATATGATATTCATATGACATTCTTCCTGCAGGTTAAGTTCAGGACTGGGGAATTATAGGGGATTTTTTTTTGTTTTTTTAATGTTTTTTTTCTTGTAATTCTTTCTCTAGCATGTTATTGTAAGAACTTCATCCTGGATTTATTTTCTTCATTGACACAATTTACCATGAAACAAACATTCATTCATTGTCTGTAAGCGCTTATCCACTTCAGGGTGACGGTAGGTCTGGAGTCTATAGAGTCACTGGGCCCAAGGTGGGAATTCCACCCCCTGGAGGAGGCACCTGTCCTTCATTAGACCAACAGGCCTGACCTAGCCTTAAATTCACTAAAGTTGATGGGTGATTTGGGTTTATTTATCTGTTTTCCCTTTAAATGATAGTTCCTCTGTTGTTATTTCATTTTAATTTTGATAACGAGGGATTAAATGACCACTTTTCACAGGGCAGAGAGGGCAACTATTCGCTTCATAAACCGCGATGGCAAGAGAATCTCAGTAAACACTACAACTGGAGTCTCGCTGCTTGACGTTGTGATCAACCACAACTTAGACTTTGAAGGATTTGGTAAGTTGTGGTCATCATGAGTGCTTTTCAGATCAAACATGTAAAATGTCAATAAATATGTGTGTGTGTGTGTGTTTCTAGGGGCCTGTGAAGGAACGTTAGCCTGCTCTACTTGTCATCTGATTTTTGAGGAGAAGGTCTACAATAAGCTCCAGGCTGAAGACTCAATATCAGATGAGGAGATGGACATGCTGGACTTGGCCTACGGTCTCACAGCCACGTGAGTGACAGCCAGTCATTTCCATTTTAATGACCACTGTCCCATATATACTCTTCACCTTTTCAAGACTATGGTTAACCCGCTGACACTTGGTGTGCTTTCTCAGGTCTCGGCTAGGTTGCCAGGTGTGCGTGAGTAAAGCTTTGGACGGGGTGACTGTGCGAGTGCCCGACGCTGTGACTGATGCGAGAAAAAACAATGAGCAAGACTCAGCCTCCTGAGGCTCCACTCACTCTAGCAGAGAACATGCCTCTGATATTAACACTCTTAACAGTTATATAAATAATAAAGTCTATACTTTATTAGGTCCCAATGGGAATATAAAAGACCATGGAAAAATGGTCCATAGATCCACAAAAGTCGATTATAATCCATTTAATATTTGCATGTTAGTAATTCAGTGTAGTGTAATAATTAAATTATTGAGGTGTTCAGTTACAGAACGTGTGGACTCAAGGGTCAGACAAAGTAAACTGTACATTTGTTCACTTACTTTCAAGTGTATGTTAAAATAACTCGCTGACTTAGAGACAATCTGTATTATAACAAGCACATTACAAAATAAAAGTTTCAAAAAATGTATGTGTAAAATATTGTTTAATAGACAAGATTATGTGACTAGAAATAGTGTTAGTGTTCATGTTTGTGATCGTGTATTTGCTTAAGACTAAGTTTGTGGGTTGGAAAATAAATACATAAAATCAATTAATGTAATATTTAAATATATCTGGCTTGTAACTCACTCACTCGCTCAATAACATACTCACTCACATTTAGCAGCTGCTCCACAAGGGGCTACTATTCAGAGCTTTGTATGAAAGGCACTATGTGTCCTTGTTGCCATGGCGTTATGATGTGGCGTTACAGATATATTTAGAAGACAGTTAGTTGCATACTGCATCTCACACTGATTCAAATGCCAACGTATAAACAAACAAAAAAACAAACAAATATATATATACAAGGAAATACTGCAACAGATTATTAATTGAAATAGAAACTTATTTATGTGTAACTTTTAAATCACTCCGTACATCAAATCACAATCAGTTCAAACACCTGTGTTTTTCTTATTATTTTCTTGTTGCTATTAGAAAATACTACTCAATACTCGAAATTGTCAGAATGACCAGTATTCTTCAAACATACGATTCCTCTTTGTGAAATCCATGCTCCAGCTCTTCAACCCATTGACCACTGCCTTGTTCCAGACGCTCGACCACATCCTCTAACTTCCTGACCACACCCAGTCTGTTAGAAACAGACTTTATAAAGCAGTTCTGACCATTGTGTCTGCTGGAATGACGTGAATCAAGGCCTTTGGCCTTCCCTGGGAAAGGGTCAGGAATACCAGGTATAATACCCTGAGAACGAAGGCTGGATTTTTGCATCGTAAGCCTGCAGCTTTGTCCGAAAAACACACTCTGAGGTAGAATGACCTCGTTGTCTGTGTGAGGGTCTGGATTTGAAGTGCCATTGGTTGACCGAATGTGAGCCATGAAGTTGTTAGAGTTGGGAGCTTGAGGATTTGAGGGATTACTGGCTTCCAAGGTTGGGTATTGTGTTGGTCCTCTGTAGAAAAGGCTTTTCCCTTCTTGGAAGAGCAGAGTAGATGTGGTTTGGGTAGGGAATGAGTTAATGAGTCTATTTACTGGAGTTTGTTGTGGTGAACATTTGTTAAGGTACTGTAAAGCCTCCTGGTAAGATGGAGGCTTGCTGGCCCTGCAAGAAAGATGCTTAACACAACCTCCATTTACGTGAGTGCTGCTTGACTCTTGTGATAGATTCCCTTTGGTCAATTCTTGAAAATTCTTCTGCAGATGTTCTTCAGGCTCCCTCTTGGCAAATAAACCTTGGGGTGAAACAAAGGCATCTGGACAGGGGCCAGGCTGGTCCCCACTTTGAGAAAAAACACTGTCTGAAGAGATGTCCATTGAGCTCACTGATGAGGATGAAGTGGCCGAAGATGACCAACTGGACCCAGAAGTGTCCATTCGCCTGTTCCCCTGGTATAGTTTTCTCTGGTGTATGATTCCACCACCTCTATACGTCAGCCTCAGATTCTCAAAGCCATGCTCCAGGAACACGTCCTCATCTCTCATGGTGCTGCTATCAAAGCTTGCCTTCCGTACGTCCAGGTTTGAGGGTCCATCGCCAACCAAACTCGGCTCAGAACAGCGGCGGATTTTCTGAGGCCGAGACTGACGTACAGCTGGCGTAAAAGTCCGGATTCGAGCGAGTGGTCGGGGAACATCAGGTTCGGCCTCCAGCTCTGATTGGTCGAGGTCACCATCACTCAAGGAGGTGAGCGAATCCTGGCTCAGTGAGTTTTCCTTGAGAAGGTGGGTCGAGGGTGTGTCCTGAGGTTCAGCGTTCAGCTCATAATCCAGACTGTCGTAACAGGAGTCGGGTACATACCGCAAAGATCCTGCTAGGAATTATGAATTAAACACAGAAAGAAATTAATTTAAAATCACTAGTATGATTTATCAGCATATTCTTACATAAATAAAGACCATAGAGATGGATGTTATGTATCTGTTCATCCCCCCCTTTGCTGAACCACTTTTGAAATCTGTTTTTCAAAAATATTTTGAAGAATATAATTCAATTATTAGAAAGCATACATATAATCAATGAAGATTTTTATAAAAGTGAGGAAGGTGCTGTGGCAATAAAATATATTCATATTAGATATTAAATCAAATGATGTATATCTCAAACAGAAAAATATTGCAAAATATTGTTGAATGGCGGGCAGCTGGCGGCATTTTACGGTCAAATTGAGGCACAATTACTCTTATTTTAATGCATTTTATTTTTACAAAGTTAACCACATATGCACAAATGCTTTTCTTAGAAAGGGAGATTATTTTCTTAACCCCAGAGCCCTTATGTGAAAGCACGTGGCTCCAGAGTTTTACTCCTGAAGCTGGTTAGCTTTAATAGACTTTTGCTTGGAAGTTTGCTTTACATTAAGCTCATTACTGGGCCTGGGTTTTATTTTCTCTCAAAGGAGAAAAAGCTGCTTTTAACATCATTCTCCTTCTCCTGGTCTCTACTTCTCCCTCTCTTCAGTTACCTTCAGTTACCAAGCAATAGTTACTCTGTGAATTCATTACAGCTGCACTATCAAGTATTGTTTGTGAGTTATTGTAGTTACCAGATCCGAGGTTTCCTCTGTTATTCATGGGAAGGTCCAAAAGAGACATGATGTCTTCCCCAAACACAGAGCGGCAGTTGTCAATCAAGAAGCGAACAAGTTCACAAACCTGCAGAAACCGTGAAGAACCGTGAAGTCTCATAGTGATTGCAGTGACCAATAAATTTTTCTCACTTTGTTTTCAAACTATTTAATTTTTTTAGATTGATATTTTTGTTGAATAAAGTGATAATTGTCATTTTTCATACTACACAGTTACAATAAAATGACAAAAGAGCAGGAGAAAGTTTGAATTTTGCATTACTTTTATACATTACACAAAAAAAAGGCTTAAAATGTAATTGTACACCTAATATCTCAAGCACAGAAAAACCCAGAAGCGAGCAGATATACCCTCTTGGTGTCCTCGTGCAGAGAGACTGAGGTGTTACTCCAGAGCAGACTTGGAGAAATACAAACAGCCAGGTTCGTAGAGGTCATCTGGTTGTGGTCAGCATGGCTCTGGACAAAGTGGAGCATCGCTATCACATGTCTCAGCAGAAGAAGGTTCTCTTTAGGCAGGAGCTGGACCAACCTGGACAGTTCATATATGGCGTTACTACATCAGATTGTTATGAGTATCGCCCCTGATGATCTAAGACGTGTTTCTATGGCAGTTCTGAGACAAACGTGGGTTAAAAAATAGTAAAAAATAAATGTTGTGACCCTGGTTACCCTCACCACCACCAGAGGGAGCTCACCTCTGCACTTCCTGTACTATGTTCTCTTCTCCTCTCTCTCCATTGAGCTCCATTGCTTTGATCCACTGGTCATAGAGACCTTCACACAACAGACTCCCTGGAATATTCCTCAGGAACTCCTAGAAATCATGCACAGACTTATATGGTATAATATAAACAGATTTTTGAGTTTCTTCAGAGAGTCTGCTTGAGTTTCTTTGCTCAAGAACCAAATCAAGAGAAATCAAAGGACCTGAACATCTCAGTGAAGTCTCACACTGGATTTGTTGAGAAAATAACACTCATTTTTATCTGTGGCTGAACTAAAGCAGAACTCAACCAGTTCTAATCACTTTTGATCTTGTAAACAATTTTATCCTTATCATCTGAAATCAGGTGACTCATGTCTCGTTGTTGTTTGATAGTGCTTCTTCTGAAGAAACGGGAATCCAAATAAAGTCTCCTGAGACATTAGTGAGCCATTTTACTAGAACGACAACACATTGCACAATACCCTGCGCACCTTAAAAACACCAGCGGTCACAAATACTGATTCTTCAGTCAAAGAGTGGTGTTCACCGGTGTCCAGTTTCCTTCTTAACTCCCGACAGGCCTTAACCCCAGCGGAGCGCCGGAATATTCCACACGTCACAGCTCCTTCATTACACAAACACACTAGCATCTCCTGGAACACACACACACCAGTTTATTAATAGAGTGAGTGATGTGTGCCCTACAGAATTTTAGCCCCGCCCATTCTGCATTGAAGTTATAAGGAGTGTTTCAGCCAGAGCTGGTTATTGAATAAAGCACAGATTCACACTGCACAGAATACAGTTCAGTTACATACTGCTCCCTTGACATTTATGAAGTAAAAAAAAAGATACAGTGTTTATTTAGAACATAGTAAGGATTTTGGTTTTTACAAAGTTAGAGTCAGCAGATCCTCACCTTAATGACTGGAGGAAGGTTGTTGTCTACAATTACATCACTGAGGGGTTTTCCAAACAGACAACCAGGGGTGGAGTCAGGGGCGGAGTCAGAAAACAATGATGACTGTAACTGGCCATTCAGTTCTACCGTGGAGCTCCGCCTAAACGGCCAAGTAGGTAATGACATCTTTCTTTTATTTTTCTGTTCATCTGAGGAGAGAGAGAGAGACAGAGGCAGATAAACAGTCATATACATCTCTTTTTTTTGGGGGGGGGGGGGTCTCTGTTCACCATATATAATATTTAATTCATATTGAAAACACATTGACAATTATTGAACAGGTCATGGATATTTGGTTATCCATCCAACCATCCATCCATTATGTGTAACCGCTTATCCAATTCAGGGTCACGGTGGGTCCAGAGCCTACCTGGAATCATTGGGCGCAAGGCAGGGATACACCCTGGAGGGGGGCACTAGTCCTTCACAGGGCAACACACACACCTATGGACACTTTTGAGTCGCCAATCCACCTTCCAACATGTGTTTTTGGACCGTGGGAGGAAACTGGAGCACCTGGAGGAAACCACACGCAGACACAGGGAGAACACACCAACTCCTCACAGACAGTCACCCGGAGGAAACCCACGCAGACACAGGGAGAACACACCAACTCCTCACAGACAGTCACCTGGAGGAAACCACACGCAGACACAGGGAGAACACACCAACTCCTCACAGACAGTCACCTGGAGGAAACCACACGCAGACACAGGGAGAACACACCACACTCCTCACAGACAGTCACCCGGAGGAAACCCACACAGACACAGGGAGAACACACCAACTCCTCACAGACAGTCACCCGGAGGAAACCCACGCAGACACAGGGAGAACACACCAACTCCTCACAGACAGTCACCTGGAGGAAACCACACGCAGACACAGGGAGAACACACCAACTCCTCACAGACAGTCACCTGGAGGAAACCCACGCAGACACAGGGAGAACACACCACACTCCTCACAGACAGTCACCTGGAGGAAACCCACACAGACACAGGGAGAACACACCAACTCCTCACAGACAGTCACCCGGAGGAAACCCACGCAGACACAGGGAGAACACACCAACTCCTCACAGACAGTCACCCGGAGGAAACCACACGCAGACACAGGGAGAACACACCAACTCCTCACAGACAGTCACCCGGAGGAAACCACACGCAGACACAGGGAGAACACACCAACTCCTCACAGATAGTCACCCGGAAGAAACCACACGCAGACACAGGGAGAACACACCAACTCCTCACAGACAGTCACCTAGAGGAAACCCACGCAGACACAGGGAGAACACACCAACTCCTCACAGACAGTCACCCGGAGGAAACCCACGCAGACACAGGGAGAACACACCAACTCCTCACAGACAGTCACCTGGAGGAAACCACACGCAGACACAGGGAGAACACACCAACTCCTCACAGACAGTCACCCGGAGGAAACCACACGCAGACACAGGGAGAACACACCAACTCCTCACAGACAGTCACCCGGAGGAAACCACACGCAGACACAGGGAGAACACACCAACTCCTCACAGATAGTCACCCGGAGGAAACCACACGCAGACACAGGGAGAACACACCAACTCCTCACAGACAGTCACCTAGAGGAAACCCACGCAGACACAGGGAGAACACACCAACTCCTCACAGACAGTCTCCCGGAGGAAACCCACACAGACACAGGGAGAACACAGCAACTCCTCACAGACAGTCACCTGGAGGAAACCTACGCAGACACAGGGAGAACACACCAACTCCTCAAAGACAGTCACCCGGAGGAAACCCACGCAGACACAGGGAGAACACACCAACTCCTCACAGACAGTCACCTGGAGTAAACCCACGCAGACACAGGGAGAACACACCAACTCCTCACAGACAGTCACCCGGAGGAAACCCACGCAGACACAGGGAGATCACACCAACTCCTCACAGACAGTCACCTGGAGTAAACCCACGCAGACACAGGGAGAACACACCAACTCCTCACAGACAGTCACCCGGAGGAAACCACACGCAGACACAGGGAGAACACACCAACTCCTCACAGACAGTCACCCGGAGGAAACCACACGCAGACACAGGGAGAACACACCAACTCCTCACAGATAGTCACCCGGAGGAAACCACACGCAGACACAGGGAGAACACACCAACTCCTCACAGACAGTCACCTGGAGTAAACCCACGCAGACACAGGGAGAACACACCAACTCCTCACAGACAGTCACCCGGAGGAAACCCACGCAGACACAGGGAGATCACACCAACTCCTCACAGACAGTCACCTGGAGTAAACCCACGCAGACACAGGGAGATCACACCAACTCCTCACAGACAG
Source organism: Hoplias malabaricus (assembly GCF_029633855.1). NCBI lineage: Eukaryota > Metazoa > Chordata > Actinopteri > Characiformes > Erythrinidae > Hoplias > Hoplias malabaricus. The sequence goes on from NC_089811.1 coordinate 10,154,642, forward strand.
TCACCTGGAGGAAACCCACACAGACACAGGGAGAACACACCACACTCCTCACAGACAGTCACCCGGAGGAAACCCACGCAGACACAGGGAGAACACACCAACTCCTCACAGACAGTCACCCGGAGGAAACCACACGCAGACACAGGGAGAACACACTACACTCCACACAGACAGTCACCCGGAGTGGGAATCGGTCCCACAACCTCCAGGTCCCTGGAGCTGTGTGATTGCGACACTACCTGCTGCACCACCGTGATGCTCTATTTTGTTATATAGTACGTTAACACAAAAATGATTTGGTGTCTTTTTTGGTGTTTTAATTATTTACCTGGCTGTAGATGAAAGAAAATATGTTGTACATGGCTTGCACATTATAGTTGTTTTCATTCATATGCAATCATATAGTTTTCATATTACTGGTATTACTGTAAACATTGAGAGACACTAAAACTGTGTTAAATTGTCTTGGACATTTTCCTGGCTCTAGGTGAAAAAGCCTGAACGGAAACAAACAGTAATAATATTTCCAGCTCTCACTTGGGAGAATGTGGTTGGTGTTGATTTTCCGAGGCCGCAGGATGAATTGATAGTGTGACTCCTCAGAGAGTGGCGCCAACTGCTGGTGAAGAAGAGGCTCTCCTTGCTGCAGTGACCTGATGTAACTCATCTGTATACTGTACAGGAACTCATGACCTGAAGGGGTTTAATTACACACTTCTTATCCACATTTACCATTTACTTATTTTTAACCATTTACTCATACTACGTTTACACATTTAAAATGGTGTTCAGCTGGTGAGAGCCAGGCTGTAATTTAACAAGGTTTTAACAGTAGATCTTCTCACCAATCAGAGGATAAGGAGCCTCGTCTTCACCAGAGTTCACCCACAGCTGAAAATCCTTCACGCTGCCCTGAATTATTAAAAAAAAAACATAAGGTGAAGTCTTCACCTCTTTTGGTAGGTTCTCACCACTGCACACCAGGCACAACCCACAATAATAACAAGGAATAAAGACATTGGTTTTTGTGACATCACACATACAACACATTCCAAACCAATCAATTTACATTAGGATTAAAGGACCAAGGATATATTTTCTCTTCATCAATCAAAGGTCAATACACACTCTTTCTCTCTCTCTCTCTCTCTCTCTCTCTCTCTCTCTCTCTCTCTCTCTCTCACCTGTAGTCCAAAGTGCTGTATGGCTGAGCTGATAACATCAGAGGTGGAGTCTGAGTTTCTGACAGAGAGGGCTTTAGTCTAAAGACAGAAGAAGACGTCAGTTGTATATAGCTCCCATTCAGACCAGCTGTAACCACAGTGTCTAAAACCTCCAACTTACATAAGCACAGTTCCCAGTGTCCTTTGCGTATATCTTGAGTGGGATGGTTTTTGGGTCGTCATGCTCTTTCTCCTCTTGTATACAGCTGGAACGAGGAAGGAACAGAGGAGAAAGTGGCAGAAAATAACAGACAAAAGAAGACATTGTGTCTCTCCATCGTTTCTTTGAACATATTTATGTGTTTTAGATATCCAAGCTCACTCAGACGTCGCTTTTGCTACTTTAATGGAGGATACCACTTGTATCATCTCCAAGGGTCTGGGAAATTGGTCTATGGTCCAATATGAGGCTTTAATACCTTTCCAGAAGTGCGAGCCATCTCTCTTTTTGATAAGAAGTGCTAGAATGAGAAACAACACAGAAGCCCAAAATCAGCTTGTCACCAGAAATGCACTGTTCTCTCGTCTGTAAAGTATTAATATGAATTATTATTAGTGATATTATCAAATCCAGGAAGCCTTCATCCTTCCCTCTCCATTATGTGTCAGGACACGTACCTGAAGGTAGCCACACAGTTGTATGTGGGCCAGCCGATGACGAAGCTCCTCTCAGGACTTGTGGTGCCCTCACAGACTTCGTCAAGGCAGCTAGCCGTCCACATCTCACACACTCGCACACACACCTTCTGCTTGACCTGAGTGCAGGACCTGGGGGAACACAGGAACAGTTTCAAAGACCCACACACAGTCTTGTTTTAACATATCATTGACGTAACATCAGACTTCATATAAGCTTCTAAACGATGTGAGCAAATGTGTTTCTCGTACTAGATAAACTACCGTTAAAGCTGGTCCTCCTAAATCCACACAAAAACGGCTTGTTCTGAATTCATCATGATATTTACATATCGTTGTTGTCCAATGAAAAACATGTATCTTTAATTTTTGTACATTTTTAGTTTACTTAGATTGACCAGACGTCCTCTTTTACCCGGACATGTCCTCTTTTTTAGACTTAAAAAATGCCCGGGATTTTGTTTTTCTAGAGCTTACATAGAATTTCGAGAAGTTTCTTTCACAAACTAGTCCCGCCCTCCCCTACTCCGATTGGTTCGCTTGAGTGAGAAGGGGGCGTGGTGAAGTAGCGTAAAATTTTCTGATTGGACGGTCTGACTGCAGAGCTACCGTTATTGGTCGATAACCTTCTCTGTAAACATTTAATTGGTCAGTCTGCACGTCAGTAGTCCTTGTTTACGTCAGGCGAAGCTCATGTACCTACCGTCATCTCGAGCAGCTATGCCGAAACGTAAATGTAAGTTCTCGGATGAATAAAAAAGAAATTCCCATGTTTTGTGCAGCAAATAAAGCACACATAAGTTCAGCTAAGCATACAACGGCAGTGAGGGGCACCCCCCCAAGTGTTTAACTCAGTGTTTGTCCTTCATATTGATGATGAACGGACCAATACTAATGCTCCACAACTTCTGGGAATTAAACCTTTTGACATAGACTTCCATTGTAAGTTAAAAAGGTTTTTACGATTCTGGAGATATATTTTTTCATTGGACTTTAACAATACGCTTATAGCTGTTTGTCTCTAATTGTCCCTTGTTCTACCAGCACCAGTCTTCCCACTCTCTCTCTCTGTCTCTCTCTCTCTCTCTCTCTGTGTGTGTGTGTGTGCGAGTCACTCTCCATCCATCCTTACTTGGCTTTGCTGATGATGAAGATATCATTGAAGAGGAAGAGGTAGCGCTCCTGTTTCTGAAGTCCCGCCTGCAGCCGCACGTTGCCATGACAAACCAGCTTCCTCCTGGGGCCCAAAAGGGACTGCACCAGGTCACAGGAGGTGGGGCTAATGTCAAACACACACTCAGTGCTGCATAAACACACACACACACACACACACACACACACACACATACACACACACACACACTCGTTGTCAATGTTATTCCCGTAAATGCCTGCATAATGAAGCAAAGAGTCCATCCATTCGTTTGAAATTAATCAAGGGCAGTGACATGTCGGCTTTTCTCACACGATTCACTGATTAATTAGTTACTGTGTAACATCTGACAGTGTGACAAAGGGTAGAAGCCATCTTAAAGGGGTTTGCAAGTCTCTCTCTCTCTCTCTCTCTCTCTCTCTCTCTCTCTCTCTCTCGCAGATGGATGCACAAGCATCACACACACAACACAAAACCACAGAGACACACACAGACACATACAGACATGCATGAACAAAGCTACAGCACTTGTTTGGACACAGATCATAGACATCAAGCTGAAAATGCTCTGTATTCACATAAACATTAAACAGGACCAGGTCCAGTGTTGAGAGCCCCATGCTTTTATCAGTGCTATATAAAAATGCCTTAATAATTGGCTCATAACAATGCAGGCTGAAATTAAGGATAAAACAACCTTAAGCATCACTCGCGCCCCCTTCTGGTCATACCGTTTTTGTAAATCCAGTCGCTTCTTGTCCTCTCTTCTCCTGAGCCCTAGCCAGATTCCAGCCCCAAAAAGCCTTTATATTTTTACATTCTGGGTTTTGAAATCTCTGCTCTGTTCTGTGTTTGGTTCAATGTTTTAAAAAAAGTGTGGGAAAAAATTCACTAGTTTAATATTCATTTGTTGCTATGCCTCAAGCATTAGATATGAGTTTCACACATTGCACAATGCTAGAGATCTGTTAAAGTGTGTGTGTGTGTGTGTGTGTGTGTGTGTGTGTGTGTTCTTAGTCTCATGATATGCTATGCTCACACTCATATGTGAAATTGTCCACATGTGTGAGTGTGTGAGTGATCAGTGGAGTGTGTGATGCCTGACAGGACCGGCACCATGTCCAGGGTGTTTTTCTTGCCAGGCGCCGTTGCCTTGCCACCTAACAGCCGATGTGTAGTGAGTGTATTAACGCAGACTCTCATCCAGATACAAGCTGCAGGTGACTCTCTAATGTTAAAACACATTAGGGTTTAGAAGAGTGTTGCATATATGTAATCTACATAACTGATCATGTAACTGTGTCTCAATGTGTAATCCATTTTGTAAAGTGTAGACTTAGGGTTAAATAAAAACCGTAGGAGGAAGTCTCTGGACAGAATGTGCGTCCTACCTGGCAGTGCTGGCTTTCGTCCTGGTCAGTGCTTTACTAAGAAGGAGGGAGGGTGCGGACAACCGGCGCTGAGAGAACGGCTTCACTTTCTACAGAGAGAGAGAGAGAGAAAGAGAGAGAGAGAGAGAGAGAGAGAGAGAGAGAGTCATTATTTACCTTTAATGATCCTTTACAAAAAAAGTTGACCATCATATACACTGCCCATCAATATGAGTCTAAGGTCACCATGCCCAATGCCAAGTGTCAGATAGAGGGGTATAAGCCCCCAGCACTATTTACAAATGTGCAGAGGAGTGGACAAAATCAGTCAAGTATAGAACAAGTATAGTATAGAACTGTGTGGACAACACATTTACACACACCCACACACACACACTCACACACAAAAGAAGACCTCACATTAATCACATCCTCTACAGTACCGTTAATTTTGCCTGCTGGTCAGTGCTACCACTCTGTCTGAAGAGCTTCATCTCACACACTCCTCACACTCTGAGGCTGATAAACACGTCCTTATGGGATGCTGAAGTGAGGAGAGTTCCATCTCGGTGTCCAGTCTGAGCTTTACTGGAGCTGGAGCTGGAGCCACTCAGCTGAGCTTTCTCCCTGTAAACACTGCACATAGCTTGTAGGAGGTGGAGCTAAACCTTTCCCAGTTCCTCCCCCAAACCAGCTCCAGCTTCAACTGAATCTCCGGTAGAAGGAATACATGGCTATCACCTTTAGAGCTTCTAAACTGTTAGTCTCATTTATGACATATAGGCACATGGGCCTACAATTTTTTTTCTAAATTTGAGTCATTTGGCACATTTCTAGTTCAGTTTAAAAAAAAAAAAAAAAAAAAAAAAACACATAAAAACCCATACATGCGGGTTATCCCTGAAGGATTGCAGTTTTATAAAATGTCATGATGCCAAAGTAAATTTGGTTGAAAAGGTTATTATTTACATATAACAAGCTTAAAAGGACACACACACACACACACACACACACATACAGGGGTTGGACAATGAAAGTGAAACACCTGGTTTTAGACCACAATAATTTATTAGTATGGTGTAGGACCTCCTTTTGTGGCCAATACAGCGTCAGTTCGTCTTGGGAATGACATATACAAGTCCTGCACAGTGGTCAGAGGGACTTTAAGCCATTCTTCTTGCAGCATAGTGGCCAGGTCTCTACATGATGCTGGTGGAGTAAAACGTTTCCTGACTCGCTCCTCCAAAACACCCCAAAGTGGCTCAATAATATTTAGATCTGGTGACTGTGCAGGCCATGGGAGATGTTCAACTTCACTTTCATGTTCATCAAACCAATCTTTGACCAGTCTTGCTGTGTGTATTGGTGCATTGTCGTCCTGATACACGGCACCGCCTTCAGGACACAATGTTTGAACCATTGGATGCACATGGTCTCACTGGTGCACTGTGCAATTAATGAAGATTGGCCACCAGGCTGCTCCAATGTAGCTATGAAACCTCCCACACTACAATGACAGGTGTTTCAGTTTCATTGTCTAACCCCTGTATATACAAAGTTTAAGATAACCGCATTTGTGGAACTGATTCCATAATCGATATTTTTACCAGCTACACACACACACACACTCAACTCACCTCAACTTTAATTATAGAGCTCTTTAAAAAACAACAACAGCTGAAACAAAGTGCTGTATAAAAGATGTTTATAAAACAAAATGCAGGGAAATGGATGAAAAAAAGATGTTAAAATAAATTATATATACACTTTCTGACCAAACCTTGACTGACAGAAAGTTTACTGACAGCACTTATCACCGTCCTTATGCCACATTTATATCCATGATTATTTTGCAATATTTCACTGTTTATGCTATTCCTATCTCCATGCATAATCTCTACCTATTTCCATTGTTGTGCCTAAATAACTTCTGTGAATAGGTTACACCAATTCTATGCTTGTGTTTCATCCATTTTCCTGGACCATTAATTTCCATAGATAATCCTAACTCATTTCCATTGTCACTGAACGTTAATTCCCTTTTAAGTACTAATCTGATTTCTGTAGTTGTACAGCACCCATTTCCCTGGTTATGCTGCACCAGTTTCTATTCTTACACAAAAACCCATTACTGTATTAACACTTACATCACTCATTTATAGACATCCAAAGCACTTTTCATTCTTTAGAATGTTAGCGTCTACTACTACCAATGTACAGCTTTATTAACCTGCTGAAAAACAGCATCAGTACACTCACCACACATACGCTGTTTGGTAAACAGGTGACAGTACAAGCCAGGGAACATCCCTTGGACAGGGCTTTATTATGTTGCGGGTCATCACACACACACACACACCCAGCCACTTACACACTCACACCTGTGGATACACAGCCAGTCCACCTACCAACATGTTTCTGGACAGTGGGAGTAACCCGGTGCATCCAGAGGGAACCCACACAGACACAGGGAGAACACACCACACTCCTCACAGACAGAGACCTGAGGCAGGGATTGTACCCAGGACCCTGCAGCACCACCATTCCCAATAGTTGATCTTTATCTATCATTTCCACGGCTATGCTACATATCCGTTTCCATGGTTACGGACCACTTCTGACACCAAAGCTATGTTTTGTTTTCATAAGATGTCTGAAATGTCTCTGTGTGTCTCTGCTATATTCTGAAGCGACACACACAAGAGAAACTACAACGTTTAACTCACATTACAGCGACAGAATTCTCCACAGCTTTGGGCTCGACCTCTGTGTCCTGAGTCTTCATGTCCTGAGTCCATGACCATCAGAACGTTCTTGTCTGAATGACTATGTGTGTGTCATATAAATGACAAGCTCAGTCCATTCACAGCTCAGCTTCTGTCTGTGGGTCCCCCCCCCCCCCTTCGGAAAACTGAAAGATTATGACCAGGGGAGGGGCTAGGGGTCAGAGGTTCAGCAAACAAAGAGAAGCAAGACCTTCTCCTGTATAGGAAAACTAACAAGAGTTTATGACCAGTCTGAGGCTTACTAATATATTCACAATACAATGTATGGTCAGTTTCCATAATCCCCTGCTAATAGAACATATCTTACATTGTATAAACACTAAAAGGCCCACCCCCTTTACCCCACCCCTCCACCCTTCTCTCTGAGAGGTGAGTAGATAGTCAGACAAACTTAAGCCTCTTTTCTCACCCGACAGATTGCAGACTGACCACACAGTTAAATGAACTTCAGCTGACAATACCGCCTGAATTAGACAACTAAAAACACACAGGAACTGGAATTATGAGGACTCAAATTTGGTAGTTCTTCTATGGCCTTTTTATTGTTCATATCAATATCGCAATTATATTGTATCGACTGAAATGAAAAAATATTTTTTGATATCAATTTTGATTATATCGTCCAGCCTTTTATTTATCAAACCCAAGGCTACCTCAATGAACATGGTCATAGCAATCCATCAGGGTTTTTATTTATTTATTTACTTTAAAGCCAGTCATGCATTTTATTGAACTAATGAATACACACCCTTCACAGACCAACTCAGCACATTCTGACGCAGCTTAAGAAACACCACCCAGCTAAGTGCAGATGGAGGGAACCTGAAAGCAGCTGGGGCTGGAGTGGAGCAAGAAGAAATAGAGCAAATATAATTCAGCTAGTGAAGCCAAACATCAATGCATAAACATACTGCACACACGCACACACTGACCTATAAAGTGCATTCTCATTTCTGGCCTATTCTGACTCATTATAAGCACACTGATATTTAAATATATGTTTAGAAAACACCTGGCCTTTATACTGCAAGAAGATCTTTCAGAATCGGTCCAAAACACGTTCCCAAAATGTAACATTTTAGACAATGTGACACTGTATGCTGTACTGCTTTATGGACAATTTTTTAAAATTTATTTCTATGTGAAAATCTCTCCGCTATGAGAAGAATCTGAAAGGATGTAGAGCTTTCAAGATGCATTCTCAGAGAAAGGGAAATAGACACCATAGAAGAACATTTGCAAGAAAGATTATGCTGGTGTTTCTCCAAATAATGGACCCACAGACCCAGACCTCAACATCACTGAGTGTCTAAGATTATATGGAAGTTTCAAAGCAGAAAATGCAACCAACTTCTTAGACTGAACTTTAGAGGTGTGAGAAATATCATTGTATATTTCTTTGAAAAATGAAAAGCAAGTCTCTTGAAATGTGATGACCACAGGCTGGGAGAGGCCAACGCTCAAGGGGGGAGCTCCCAGCATGCCTAGTGGCTCCCCCATGGTCTCTTTAGGGGTTATTTTGCAGGTTATTTTTGTGTTTGGGGTTGTTGTGTTGATGTTATGTGTTTGTGTGTGTATCGAGTTGTGTTTTTATTGTGGGCTTGTAGGCATGCGGTGGTCTCACTACGCAGCAAGCTCAAATACGGACTTGTTCATTTGCTTCTTTTTACATTAGTGCCCTTGTTAGTGCACGTAATAAAGGTTGCTTGTTGGCAGTATGGCTGTGTTCATTTACCTTTCCACAAAGCCATTACTACTTACTCATTCATTCAAAACCTAGTTTTCTGTTATTGTTCTGTAGCATTATGTAGCTGTTTTTTTATATGTAAGTTTCTGCAGAGTTTTCTTGCCAATTTTTATTCATTTCCTCTCAGCTGCAAGTCTCCACTGATCACAGAGTACCACCGGCTTTGGGGTGGTACTGAGCACACGGTTCCTCCAAGATATGTAAAGCCAACACAATGATTCTTTGTAACTGCTGCTAGTGAAATATCACTGAGCGACGTTAACATTTGCAAATTGCACAGATCTGTCACATCATACAGACACCTGTGCTAGCCAAGACCATAAGGAGAGAGATGGGGGAGATTGGGGTTATGTTACTCACGCAGAGAGCAAGGCCAGTGGTGCTCTCAAGGACTTCTGGCCTCAGATTCCTGAGGCATCACGAGGGATCAAACTCACGATTTCCTGATGATAGTGCCATTGCTACACACAAGCCCCTGTCATTAACATTTTGATGATAAAATCAACATGGAATTTACAAGCAAATACACATACACACATAAACACACACACACACACACACAAATGTGAGTATAAAAAATTGTATATTTACCATTTTGTTACATAATCTATTTTCCTTCATAATGGTGCAATTATGTTATTTTGAACAAAAACATCCGCTTGTTTTCATTCCTCACTTGCTTGCTTTCCTCCTCTGACCTCTGATTGCATTTGTGTGAGGTCAGATTTGATCTGATAAAAAACCTAGGCTGGGAATATCCATGGACCTAACAGGCTTATGTTATTATAACTTTAGTACAAAAAATACTTTAATGTTCTCATAGTATTTTAGGGGGAACACACACACACACACACACACCACACACACACACACACACACACACACACACACACACACACACACACACTAACACTAGAAATCAGTGTTGGTGTCAGTAGGTGTGAACCTGAAGCACTAATGAGTGTGATATTGGATTAATCCAGTTTAATCTCCAGGCTACAACCTTCTCTTCTCATTTGTGATGTGTGTGTGTGTGTGTGTGTGTGTGTGTGTGTGTGTGAGTGTTTGTGTGTAGGTCTTAGTGTGTACCAGGTATATATCATGCTGCAGGGATCAAAACCTGTTTACAACTGACATTGTGGGGACTTTAATTAACCACTTTTTGTGTGAAGAATTTTTATGGTAAGGTTAAGGTTGGGTTTTGGGTGAGGTTTAGTCTCCAGAATTAGTGGAACATTATGGATTCCCAAAATGCATGAAAAGAAAGATAGAGAGATTTTCATACGTATTATATACTGCTCATCACACACAGTAATTAGGTATTTCAGTTTTGTTTGAATACCTTAGAGATTGAAATTACATTTTATTAATTAATTTGCGTCAAAGTGGTTTTAGATTTTTATTGTTCATTTTAATGGTAACAAAAACATGTTCTCCCATTGGGATAAAAGCTGTCAATCATCATAATATCTGTTGAATGACCATCATTATTAAGATTTTCTGAGAAATGTAAGGCATACTGGGTAAAAAAAAACAAAAAAAAAACAAAAATAACAACAAACAAACAAATTTTATAGGTCATACACAGGCCCTCTTTCGCCTCTGTGGGGACAGAGAAAAGGTACAGGGACCACAATTTGTCCATTTGTTCTTTTACAGCCAGGCATATTGCCAAAGGGACAAACACACAAACACACACACACACACACACACACAGTCCTGCACAGTGACCCTTCAGCATCTATACATTATGATACTAATGGTCTTGGAAGCAGCTCTGTTCCCTGCAATGTGTGTGTGTGTGTGTGTGATTTGAGGCAAAGACTGAAAATGACTAAACTGACCTGAGGAAGGTTGCTGACCTACATTTCAACCAAAAGATATGGGTCTCCCCTCACCCCATGCCCATACAGCACACACACACACACCGCACACATGCACCATGGGAAGGGTCCTGAAAATGTCTCATAAAACCATAAACAAAGCACCTGGTCTACAAAATTAGTCAACAACACGTCACTGATATAAACTAGCCTTCAAACTTGGCTTTAAATTTTCTGACTGTGAAAACATCTGCACTTCTGATTTATTATTTATTTTAGTAATCATTAATTTAGTCATCAAGTTCTCCCACAATCAACAGTGCTACCAGCAAAACATGCTTGTAGGAAAACTGGGTAAAAATTGTGTGCTTTTAAATGTATTTATCATTGTGTTCTTCTGATCCATGTATAAACCAAAGATACGTGTAAATATTTAAACTAATGTAGGTGTGAGTGACTTTGAAAAACAATATTTTGTTAAGATTTTCCTTGATTGCATGTATTTTGTTTAGTCAACAGCACACATTATTCATATTCACACACAGAATATCACACTCTGGTTTTATTCTAATTATATTTGTATTTATTTATTTCAGCAAATAAACACTGCTCAGATAAATGGCTTTTTAAATCTCATCATTTCTGGTGCCTAAAACAATTGCACAGTAATAAATATAAATATATATATAAACTATGAAGACAAATCGCCATAGGACACTGCATTTGAAAGGTGTTAAAGGTGCTGTGCGTTGCATGTTTGAGTTTGTTTGATTTATTCTGTCATAGCGTTTTGGCCTTGAGGTTAATTGTTCAGCATATTAAATAAATAAATAAATAAATAAATAAATAAATAAATAAAAATAAATTATCTTAACAACATATGACAGCATACCCCCCCCCCCCCAAAAAAAAAAAACCTGATGTGTAAGCTGCCAAATTATTTTATGTTGAATTGATATTAATTTTTACTCATTCATTCATTATCTGTAAGCACTGATCCAGTTCAGGGTCGCGGTGGGTCCAGAGCCTACCTGGAATCATTGGGCACAAGGCAGGAATACACCCTGGAGGGGACGCCAGTCCTTCACAGGGCAACACATACTCACACATTCACACCTATGGACACTTTTGAGTCACCAGTCCACCTACCAACGTGTGTTTTTTGGACTGTGGGAGGAAACCGGAGCACCCGGAGGAAACCCACACAGACACAGGGAGAACACACCAACTCCTCACAGACAGTCACCCGGAGCGGGAATCGAACCCACGACCTCCAGGCCCCTGGAGGTCTGTGACTGCAACACTACCTGCTGCACCACCGTGCTGCCAATTAATTTTTACTATTGTTTTTAATTTAGAAAAAATATATTTTTGTGGACATTTTGCAATCTGAACTACAGAGCAATTAAAAAAAAACTTTCTGTGTTCTGAAACAGAATGCATCTCATACAAACATTCCAAAATCCACAATCCTATTCTTAAAAATGAGCACATTAGTGTGAAAGGAAATAAATACTAGATCACACAAATTATATTTTTAAATTATATAAAATATTAGAAGTGATTTTTGAAATGCCCCCCAACTGAATTCAGGAGGATATTGAGTGATGTTAGACACCATATGCAGGCTTGATAATTATATGGCAGAAATCTGTGACATAAACACAACTTTTTTTCAGTAAACTTTCAAACCTATAGACAGTATGCCACTGTTGCCATTACTTCTGCCTCTAGTCCTCCTTAGATATATGTTTCAACCTTAAAAATAAGTGTATTAACGGTATCTGCCATTTGCTAGATTCCACTGGTTGTACACTACTTATTTTGGTGTATTTTGGGACTGTACAAGTGCACTAAAAATTGTGCATTATGTTTTAGACACCACTACCAAACGGCAGAATATAGTGAGCAGTGAACGGTTTTGGAATCATGTTGTTGTTGGGAAATCTTATTACTCTTCTCTGATTGGTTGGTTTTTAATCATCTCATTACCCAATCAGAGCGCAGATTTGCCGTAGCGCAGAAGGGAACCTGAGAGGGAAAATGACGGACGCTGCGGTGACTTGCAAAAACTGTGGTTTACTTTACATATTGCCCGGTAAACGCGATGAAAACCGGTTCTGGTGGAGACTTAGGAGAAATGTGTTTTGATGTAGATGCTTATTTCAATTTGTAGTTACTGTTTTGAGTCAATTTAATTCGTGAGAAATCGTAACAAGCTTTACATGACAAATGTTTGACTCTGTAGCTAGTAACGTTAGCTAACCCTAGTAGCTAAATGTGCACGACTTATGAATATTTTCCGTATTTCGTTCTTCAGTTGCAGTTGGTCTGAACGCGTCCATATTCGTTTGAGGTTAAGATAAAGTAAATATGTAATTTTCTAGAGTGTTTTCTTGCTGCTGAACTTAAACCGTCGTCCCATTCTCCGGTGCTGTGTAGAACTAATATTAAAGGCCTTGAAATATCTGTTTAAAGCGTTCAGTGCTTTCTTTTAAGTTAATGTACGTTTTAAACACATGGGTCTCATTTATACAACTTAGACCCTTACACATGTTGTTCAGCTTACACATATTTTAGCGTCACAGATCCTAAAAAATATATCAAACATCTAATTTTACAGCTGCAGGTAAAGGGACGTTCCAGCCATTGAAAAATAAAATATGCAGTCAAGGGTTGCAAACTAGGGTTGTGACCCTAGAGGGCGCTGCTTCGTGTCCAGCACAGGGGTCACAGTTTGACCACTGCATAAATGTACTTGCACATGAATGTTTATATGGAAATTCAGCAGGGGTCGCAAATTCTGACGGTAGACCTCAAATTGAACCCCACCATGCCAAGGCTATGAAGTAGCACTCTCTGGGGTCACAGAGCTCGACGGTCACAGAATTAGGTGCAGCATGGGTTTCGGAAAACTTACTGAGTATGATTTATTTATTTATTTTTGTGGTTATGGGAGTCAGAAGTCTGTAGAGTTTAAATATAAAACATGATATAATTACCAATACACTACCTCATTACTACTACTACTGCATTGTTTGATGGTGAGAGAACCTTTTGGAACCAAAAATATTTGTCCAAAATCTTTTGGAGACAATTTCAAATCCTATTTTTAATGTTTTGTTTTCTTCACCGTTAAAGCCCTGTCCCAAATGGAGCCCTAGCCCCTCCTTAATGTCTGCACTTTGGCAGCAACATTCAGACTCACAGGGCCAAAAAAAGTGTGCCTGGTTCAGACATGTATGGTAATTTATGTTGGCTCTACAGGTGCTTGGTTGTACTTTTTCATCTCAACAATTGACCTGTGATTTTTTCGCTGACCTGTTGATTAGGCAGCCATAAATATAGCTGTCCATTTTGATTGAGTCTTCACGTGTAAATAAAGGAACTTTGAATATTATCTGCCGAGTCTGCACCTTTGTGGTCCACAATGAAAGCAGCATTAAATATGTTTTCTTCTTCTATGTTTGTTCTTTTGTGTGAACTTTTAGAAGATGAAGTGGTGGGAAATATTCCTCATGTGCTGCTGTGTGGCCACATCTTTTGCACAGTTTGCCTTCGTGCACTGGAGTCTCCACAAGGCTTCATCACCTGCCCAGAATGCCAGGTGACTGTTGAAAGTTTATTCATGTAAGATCTAAGATGCTTGATTAATATCCAGAGTCCAGATAACTTGGAGGTTCTTGATGAGGCTCTGTGTAAAGCAGAAGATCTGGTCACATTCTTATGTGCTGTGACAAGTTGTGTGGCAATATGTTGTTTTATTCTGCAGATGTGTACCAACGTTGGCGAGGAAGGTGTGGATATGCTGCAGGTGGACAGCAGGATAATTGGACTACTTTATACCACCAAGATGAACACCAAGAAAATGTAGTCGCATAGTGCTGATCAATATATAGCTCATAAAATATGACTTTAAATAATATAAATTTAAATTTAATTTAAATAATATATAATAATAATTTAATGAAATCTTTTGAATGCACACTTGTGCCCTCAGTAGAAGCCGTGAAGGAGAAAAGCAGAGAGCTCGTCGGTTTAGATCTCCAACATCTTCCCCCCACCTACTGCAGCAGAACACTGAAATGGTATTTATGCAGTTTAAAAAGGATTTCTTAGTAGGACATGTGATTGCATCAATTCTATGATCTATCTATACAATCACTTTTATTCAGTTGACTCTGCTTCGTGTCTAGAGTGCAGATAAGTTGGAGGTTCTAGATGAGGCTCTTTGTGAAGCAACAGAAAACCTCAATACCCTGGACAGCATGCACCAGGTACAAACCACAGATTACAGCACTTAGGTTTTACAGTCTCCCAGAGCTTAACTGATCGGATTTGTTGCTTTGTCAAGACACTTGTTACAGGAATACAGATGAAGATGGCAAAAGAAAAGTCTCGGATTACAAAGGAGATTGAAGACTGTGTAGAAAAGGCAATGGGTGTACTACGTGAAAGGTTTGTGGGCACATAAAGCATGTTACCCATAGGGATGCATCGTATGGGTTTTTGGAGAGATCTGATCTGATAACTGATAATTAACCTCGTGACTGATATTGATGTCAATAAATTGATCATTTTCTTTTTTTTCCCGCATCCCCATCACAGTTGTTGGTGTAGATGTGTCTTTGAACCCTGTGAATACAGCTAATATATTCAGCACGCCTAGTTAAGACGTGATTATGACAATATTCTGTGCAGGAAGGCGATGCTCATGACTGAATTAAGCAATCTGGAGCAGCTCTTCTCAACAGGACGGGATGAGTGTCTGAAAGTGGACGAGAGACGGAAGGAGCTGCGCATGGCCATCCAGAAAGCAAGACATGTTCGTCAAGTCCCCTCACTTGGCACGTACTGCCACCTGGATGAGGTGTGGGGGCTGAGTATCTGCTAACAATTTAAGCAAAAATTAAACAAAAAAAAGCGTGTTTAAATATGCAGCATTGTTATGCATTTTTAATCTGTGGAGAAATCTCAGGCTAAGACAAAATGAACTTATTTGTCTCTTTACATGGGTACTCTTAGATCCTGAAGACACTGCAGACTCCAGTAGATGCTAAATCGTATGATACAAGCTGCCTCACTTTGTGTTCAAGACTGAGGTAAGACTGAAGGCTGAAGGTGGTGCGTACATGCAGGAAGGTTTTAAAGTGAATAGATTACTTTTTTAAAATGTCAGTTTCTGGTAAACACTCAATGCATTGTGCTCAGTACAGTGGTATTTGCTTCAACTGAGGTGATGAAAATGCACCCATCTCTCACTCTGTTTGTGGTCTTGAATAAAAAACAAATCTTACATTTGGTGTAATGACTGTAGGAAGTAATTGTGGTCAGCTTATATCCTTGAAATGGATATATTAATTGATTGATTATATTTATAAAAATTATGTTTTTGTTTCTCTTTAGGTGTGTTCTCCATATGGACTCTCTGACTGAGAGTGTGAATAACACCCTGTACGTCATGGATGGCGATGTTAAACTGTGAGTCCTAAAGATAAATGACAGAAGTAATGGGGCAACTCAACAATAACTGCTTGTACAGGGGGTCCTCGACTTACAACGTTAATCTGTTCCTACGTCGCGTCGTAAACCGATTTTCGGTGTAAGTCGGAACATACGTACATACTGTACGTAAATAACATACTGTAAGCACTTATCCTATCCTAACACCTATCCTCTTCAGTCCCGAGCCGCGTAACCGTGTTTTCTTCCGCCGCGCCGCACCAAACACGAAGTTCACGTTACAACGTTTACGACGCAAAGCCACTTAAGTCGAAACAAGGCTTTATACAGTAAATGGGAGATGTGTCGTAACCACGAAACATCGTAAGTCTGGACTGACGTAACCCGAGGACCTCCTTTATATTGTCATAGGTGTTTGGTGGCCAGGATGTGTCAGACTCTGTACTAACCCTTTTTTAAATATGACAACTTCCCATTAGGGGAACCCACTCTATGGGACATAAACCATTCATTCAAGTGTTACAAAAGTATTTGAGTGACTACTTCTCATCTGCCGTGTGTTTTATAGAAAAACAGATTAATAATCACTTATGTCAGTATGTCCAAGGTGCCACCTGTGCGTCAGCCAGCCAAGCGAATGTGTAGACAGCCAGTGAGGAGCAGAGGGCACACAACAGGGGAGCGGAGAGGAGGATGGTCTGGGGCTTGGGATCGAAGAGCTCGGGATGACCTGAAGTTGCCTTTTGCAGGCTGCACCTCAAAAAAAGACAGCACTTTTAGCCCCAACGTAATCATTGAAGAAATTATCGAGGAGTCGGATAGTGGTACAGAGAGAGATGGAGCGTGTGGGTACACACTCACTTAACCCTGACACTTTGGGCTTACTAACAAGCTTTTATTCCTGTGGGAGGGGTTTAGTCACAGAGCATGGGCATTTTATTTCAAATTTTCTGTTGAAATATCTAGCTTTAAAAAGAACATCATATAAAATGTCCAGCCAAAAAATGAAAAGGTGATGCACATCTAATTGTCTGTCAGATCTAGTGATCTTTGTGTTTTAATGAAGACATACCCCACAAAATTTTAACCATGTGCCTCACAACACTGAATTTGTTGGACATATTCTTATGTATAGCTCTGTTTTATTTCTTTGTTGTATTTTTACATACTCAGGAGTAATGCTCATTCTTTTAAAAGCATTGCATTGCATGCTCACTCTTTTAAATTTGATTAATGTTAATTAAACATATTAAAATTAAATTAACATTAGTTGAGCCCTAACTTCTGATTAATGACCCAGTTGCAGAATTAAATTTGAATAGCCTTCTATTAAATAACCAAATTCATCCAAACTTCTCATTAGTATTTTCATTGATGTACTCCCTCAGCATTGGAGCCCAAGCACAGAGAAAGACCAAATATACATCCAAGAAACCGCAAGGCCTTCAAGGACAAAATACCTTCTCCACAGTCCAAAGGTAGCTTAGTGTTTGCATTTAATTAAAATATCTCTCTAGTGTCTGTGGTTTTATTCAAGACTAAGCTCTGTGTGTTTACAGCTCTGCAGGAATGGGTTGTTCTCAGTCACGTAGTCAACCCAACACATTTTTATGTGAGACATGCCTCTGAGCACAAAGCTGGAGTTGTGCTTGCTAAAAAGGTTACAAATTACTGCTCTGATGAACACAGTCACTTCACTCTCAAAGACGAAGTTAAGACAGGTGAGCATGCAGAACATCAGTGTGTAAGATTTAATAGATTTATTTAATAGGCCTCATTATTTGCAAGATTTTTGTTAATTGCCCAAACATTATTAGTTTTTTATATATATATTTGAAAATATATATATATAAAAATATGTCACATATACTGTGAGGAGTTAGTGTGGGTCCGTGTGGGTTTCCTCTGGGTGCTCCGGTTTCCTCCCAGGTCCAAAAACACACGTTGGTAGGTGGATTGGTGACCGTAGGTGTGTGTGTGTGTGTGTGTGTGTGTGTCACCCTGTGAAGGACTGGCGCCCCCTCCAGGGTTTATTCCCGCCTTGCGCCCAATGATTCCAGGTAGACTCTGGACCCACCGCGACCCTGAACCCGATAAGGGTTACAGATAATGAATGAATGAATGAATGAATGTCCATATATATGAATATGTTTTGAAACCTATATTCTGTCTGTTTGTGTGCATATGTATATGTAGGCATGTTGGTGTTTTTGAAGTGGAAGGAGGATGTTTGGTTCAGAGCACTAGTGTGTGAGTTGTTCCAGAAGGGCTGTCTGGAGTGTGTGACTCAGTGC
This sequence comes from Hoplias malabaricus, assembly GCF_029633855.1. Taxonomy (NCBI): domain Eukaryota; kingdom Metazoa; phylum Chordata; class Actinopteri; order Characiformes; family Erythrinidae; genus Hoplias; species Hoplias malabaricus. The sequence goes on from NC_089811.1 coordinate 10,173,137, forward strand.
CCAGCTTCTGAGGTTGCTCGCCTGCGAGTATTCTTTCAGGACTATGGGTTCTCTAAATGTCTCACCTTTTCAGGGTAAGGAGAGAATTTTTATATTTATTTTGGTAACTAAAAGAGCCAAAACCTTTCTTCTTGGTTACTGCAGTTAATGTTATTGTTATGGTTTAATTGCTGGACCGACTGCAGGGTCGGCCTAGAAGAGGCATTTTTGCTTACTGACTGACTGCTGATGTTGAAACGTGCATGCACGAGTAAGAACTGTTAGTTCAGCCTTATTTCACAGAGAAAACTTAAGGTGGCGCTACTTCACCATCTGTTGTTAGTTCAGCCATATTTCACATTCTAGTTTGTGAACTAAATTTGGAACCATTCTGCGCGTTTCTGTCGACATAACCTGGTTCGTGATTTAGACAAATTCGTTCCCAGCTGGAACCAAAGAACAGTAGGTTTTTCAAGGCGAGCCATGACTGAATAATAGAAAATAAGACCGGAACATGCTTCGTTTGTGTGTGTGTTCCTGAGGCTGTGTTTGGTGCGACTCAATGCATGTAGGCCAGAGCCTCGGCTCGGCGTTGGTTAGTTCACAAGCTCAAGATAAGACTTTTACAACATTTAAACACGTATTTTATCTCACAGAGGGAGGAGGACTGCTGAATTAGTATTATTTCATGTCAATGTGCTTATTTGCCTGTAATATTGGAAAGGGAAGTGGTGGGGAGACATTTTGTAGCGTTAGTGTGTTTATAAAACTCCATGTAGCTGTGCACAGCCTCCTTAAACATCACGTGCTTTTCAGGTTTTTTTTGCTTCCAGTCCCAGTTCTGTCCAAGGTGGAGGTGTTGTGTATGTCCCCTGTTTGTTTGTAGAGAATATACATTTGAAATGTAGTAAATATTTTTTTTTGTTCCCTGACAATGTTTTTTCTTCTTCTTTTCCCTCTCCCTCTCCTATCTCTCTCCCCTATCTCTGTTTGTTTCTCAGCGAAGGGGTTTTGAGTGAGCTGAATGTGTGTATGCGTAAAGCTGATGATACTGCACTGGCAGAGATGCATCACTGGGCTCCTCAAGCCATCAAGTGTTCCCTCAAAGACATCATTCCCTCAGACCTGGTAAGAGCTCATACAGCTGTTGATGACAGCAGTTTGCCCACTCATGTGGGTGTTACCATTGATTTTACCACAGTTAATATTTACTGTGGTTTGGAAACATATTTTTTATAACAATGTGCATGCGTGTGTGCGCATCAGGTTAAAGGCTGGAGCAGGGAGGCGGTTGAAGAGATGAGGCAAATGATTGGCCTGAATGCTGTGGAGATGCAGGTGTTCGGTGAGGACAGAGACACACTGCTTGTGGATCTGAAGAAAGCATCTGTAGATGGCACTCAGCTTTCTCTGAGAGAACATCTAGTGTTCATGGAGCTTGCCAGGCAAGTTATGCAAACATTATAAACTAAGGCTGTCCTTAATCTATACATCAGTAATTGAATAATGTGTTTCCAAATGTAATTTGGGGTCACAGAGTGATATAAATATGAAAATAATCCATTACTTTTATTTACAACCATAGCCATGCATGCATTAAATTCTGTAGAGTGGTGTAATGTATTTTGTGTTTATTTGCAGGTTCTATTCTCCTCTTTCTGCCTCTGGGGGCTGTAAACCACTACAGTTTTACCCACCTGTTTATCCCCAGTTGAACACAGAGCTGCATGCTGTTGTTTCCCATGTCAACACACCATCAGATTTTTACATACAGCTAGTGAGTTTACTGATCGCAGCATTTTATTCCAAATGTGAATTTAGCTTTCCTCACCCCTTTTGTGAAACTTAACATCAAGCTCTCACTCAAAATAAAAAGCAATTGCAACTGCATACTATCTGCTCAGTCCTTGTAAAATACCTTTACACTGGGTATCGGTTTTTCAGTCTGTGTATTACACCATTCTCTCCATGCAGGTGGACAATATGGAGTTCCTGCTGCTGAACTCTAAACTGCAGGACTGTTATGGGCCACCTGAAAGTGAGAGTGAGCTGCAGATTTACTGCCCTGTTCAAGCCCAGGCCTGTGTGGCCTTGTATGACAATAAGGACTGGTGCAGAGCTCAAGTCACTGGTGTGTGTGTGTGTGTGTGTGTGTAGGATGTGCAACTATTGTAATATTTTGGCATGAAGTTCATTGTAGAAATTTTACTCTGAACCAGACACATTTGGGAAAACAATGCCCACAGAAAGCTTTTATGTCATGTTAGACTAAATTCTGTGTTCGACACTGAGTTTGTCTTTCTCTTAGGTTTTCCTGGTGGACGGATGGTGGAAGTTCAGTATGTAGATTTTGGAAACAAGAAAACTCTGTCTGTTAACGACCTCAGACAAATAAAAGACGATTTCTTTGCCTTGCCAGCCATGGTGAGAGTCATACACACTGCAGAATACGCACTATACACGTCTGTCTCTTACATTTTTTTTTCTTCGATTAGGCGGTGTGGTGTTCTCTGACAGACGTGTTGAGTGTGGGAGACACCTGGAGTGAAGAATGCATTCAGGTGTTTCGCAAATTGACAGAACAGAAGTTGGTCATCGTAGTGGCAACAAGTGAGAGCAACAAAAGTATTGATCCAAAAATAACTGTAATGAAATTATAAACCATTAACTTTCTTATAGCTTTTTTCTTCTTTTTTGTACTTATGAATTTTGCCACTATAAAGCTTTTGTGCCCCACCCCCACAGAAATTTTGCCCATTCCCGCTGCCATACCTGTTCATCTGTACGAGGTCAGTCAAAATTTTACTGAGCTTCCAGTCAGCATTGGAGAGATCCTGGTCAAAAAAGGGCTGGCATCTTTAAGCAAGCAGTATGTGCCTAATGCTACCTTTTATACCCATTAGTGTTAGAACATCTCATACTCAATTGTCCTTTTGTGGTCCCAGAGCACCACTGAACGAACCACCCCCTCTGGAGGCCGCAGTGTGGGACCCTCCACTCAATGAGGAGAAGCCCATGCTTCATTCAGCTGAGCCCATGCCTCCTGTTGATGAAACCTCAGAACTTCAGCTCGATTTGACTCTACCCGCCTGCCTTAAAGACCTGAGAGTGAGAGTCACCCATGTGACTTCACCTGGATTCATCTGTGTTCAGTTATTGCAGTTTGATGCCCAGCTAAAGAGGTACTGACAACAATGATGGACATTTGAAGATGAAAGCCTTAATTCGTCAGTCCACATAAATAATAAATGTTTCTTTTCTTACTGCCTCAGAGCTGCACTAATAGTGTGTTGTCAGGTGTCTGAGGTCATCACTGGTCATAACTATTTACTGTCGTCCTTTTTAGGATTCACGACTTGCTGAAAAGAGAATATTCAAAGTCTGATATGCAGGATGTTGACTGGAAAGTGGACATGCACTGCGCTGCCAATGTGAATGGAGTTTGGGAAAGAGGGCGAGTCTGCAGCATGTCCTCTAGCAATGTTTCAGAGGTATTATTATTTTGTTATTTATAAAATTATATAATAGTTGATTGTAAAACCAGAGTGCGGCACGGTGGCGTAGCAGGTAGTGTCGCAGTCACACAGCTCCAGGGGCCTGGAGGTTGTGGGTTCGATTCCCGCTCCGGGTGACTGACTGTGAGGAGTTGGTGTGTTCTCCGTGTGGGTTTCCTCCAGGTGCTCCGGTTTCCTCCCACAGTCCAAAAACACACGTTGGTAGGTGGATTGACGACTCAAAAAGTGTCTAGGGATGTGTGTGTGTGTGTTGCCCTGTGAAAGACTGGCGCCCCCTCCATGGTGTAATCCTGCCTTGCACCCAATGATTCCAGGTAGGCTCTGGACCCACTGTGACCCTGAACTGGATAAGCGGTTACAGATGATGAATGAATGAATGTAAAACCAGAGTAAGTTGCTATGCTAAATGCTTGCTGTCCACAGGTGCTGCGTTGTGATTTTGGTAACACAGTCAAACTCCACATCAATAGCCTGAGGCCTCTCCTCCCAGAGCTGGTTGGCAGCTTGTTATTAGAGTGTTGCCTCAGTGACATAAGGTAAAACAAAAAGTTATGCACAATATAATATATGGTATAAACTTGAGAACCGCTTATAATTTACATTGCTCTTAAACGAGTGGTATTCGATTGGTACGCTATAGTTATAGAGTGGGTTTGGCAGTCTTTGTCCTGTTTTTCTTCGACGTTCATAATATTCTGCTTGAATGTTGATATCCCTCAGACCAGCTGGAGGTCGCTCCACCTGGACGGCTACAGCTTGTGATTTTATCTCCTTCTACCTCACTGGAGCCACGGCCATAATGACAGTTAAGGTGTGTGTAATTGAGTACTTTATAAAAAGATGTGAGCTCTTTCCTATCAAACATTGGTGTGTGTGTGTGATCCCTGCAGGATTCCTCTGTTAGTCCAGTGCCAGTGTCTCTTTACTGTTCCAACCGATCAGGCAAAGAAGTCAGCCTCGCAGACTTCCTTATCAGTGAAGGACTCGCTCTGAGAGAGAGAAGTGTCAAGTGCGACAGTTTCTGATCATACAGTCACACTACTTAAATACTTGCAATCATGCCGGACAATAAACAAGATCTGATTATTAAAACATCCAATATGCATTTCAGAGTTCCTCCTACACCTAAACCGTCCCCTGCTGTGCGTGAAGAACCTGAACCAGTGTCACAGGAGGCTCTGCCGGTGCAGGATGAGTGTGTGCTGGCCCTGGAGGAGAGCGGTTTGAAGAATGAAACGCAGATCCCCTCATGTTCCTCCCGTCCTAAACCTGCTCCCCGCACTACCCCGCCACCAGAGAGAGTGAAGACTCAGGCCTATCTTCCCCCAGAGCTGCCCCCCTGCGGACACACACGCATGAGTATCTCTGCCATCTCTGATAACGGAGTCATCTATGCCATGACCCCGCAGGCAGGTGCGTAAGAGAACAGCTTGCTATCAAACACAAAAAAGTGGCCTTAACCTACTACTAGTCTCTCAAATCTTTTTTGGAAATACTTCCCCATAGTATCTCTTCATTATGGTCAAATAGATTTAATACGTTTTAAATTGTTTTGTGTACAGCGTGAGCCTCTGTAGACAGCAAGTGTTTAGTTTTGTTCCAGGCATGTCAGGAAGGCAAAGACTTGCAATGTCTGTTTCTTTTTATTGACACTTTTAAAAGGCCACATCTTAGCACAGCACTGTTGTCTAAAGTGACTCTCAGATGTGTTGTTAATTAAGTTAAATATGTGCAAATTTTGTAATTTACGGTAAGAAACCAACTGACGTTTTGTCCCCTATATAATGTGTATCTGTGGGTTTGAGCAGAGTGTGAGTTTGAACGTTTGAAAGACTGCCTGCAGCAGCACATTAAGACCCTGCCCCGGCAGAAGCACTACAACTGGAAAGGTGTGCTGGGCTGTGCCGTCATGGGCTCAGATATGCTCTGGTATCGTGGGCAGGTCCAGGAAGTCATCGGCGGTCATGTGAAGGTTCGTCATAATTAAACAAACTATTCCTAAAAAAAGATTTTCTTATGGATTTAATTAAATATTTATTGAAACTGGGGTTAATTTCTGTGTCTAATTTAGTCAGTGAGACTGTAACCTTTGTAATATGTGTTACAGGTGCAATATGTGGATCAAGGAATAGTGGAGAACATTCCTGTGTGCCATGTGTATCCAGTGGTGCTGTGTGAGAATGTTCCTCAGCTGTGTGTGCCCTGTCAGTTAAACGGTGTCGTTCCCGTGAGTACATGTCACTGCAGAATTTGAAATGCACAGAATAGAAAGACAGTTCCTAATAAACCACCGCCTTTACTGTGTTTAAATGACTGTAGGTTGGCAGTTCATGGCAGTGGGATGCAGTGGCACTCATGAAAGAGCTTCTGCTTAGCCGCTCAGTTGGTGTTCAAGTCATGGTAAAGTATCACATACTCACTTGCCCACTGCGGGCGTCGTGGTTATGATTTTCTTACTAATGAGTTATGATTACAAACAAGTTTGTCCCCAATCCGTGACCTGTGGTAAGTAAAGACTCTGATCTTAATACGTTGTATCCTTTATGTCTCTAAGGAATTGCCAGACAATCCTCAAGGCTTGGTTACTGTGGAGATTATTTTGGATGGGATGGCATTGAGCAGAATCATGGTGCACCATCAGCATGCCACCATCGACCCACCCATTGGCAGCTTTGAGGTTGGACACTGGATATGGCATTATTTTAGCCTGCTATCTATTATAGAGACAGTTAGTTTACTAAAACTATATAATATATGTATGTACTTTCGTTTATGCATGACAGGATTACATAGTGAAACCTCCCGTGCCTGATTTGGATGACTGGGACTTAAACACAGAGGTAAAACTGCTATACATTTCTCAGTCTGTGCGATCTGTGTTGTAAGCCTTGAATATTTACACTTCTGAACTTCCATGTTCTTTTGCCAGGGCCTGGAGGAGCCCCACACCATTTTAGGTGTGTACACCAACCCTAAACTTCCGGATAAAGGGAAACATTTCCATGTCAGAATCAAGCACATTCGTACCCCTAATGAGGTGAGACAGACATATCCTTTGAGTGTGCTTGTGTGCAAAATTTGCATTCAGTTATAATATCTCCAAATCCTGTTTTGGACAGGTATTCCTGTGTTTGGTGGATGCACCAGCGAGTGAGCACGAGACTCTTGAAGAAGCCTTAAAACAAGCGAATGCAGATATAGACACTCTGCCCCAGCTGACAGACTTTCCTATCGGTACCCTCACTGCCATTAATACACAGCAAATGTAGATGTTCAGGTTTAAACACTTTTGAAATGCTTGAATGTGCTTAGTAGCGACAGAGCACTGAGAATATATTTTGAGACGCAAAGCTTGTGACATTTAACAGGCTGTAGTTTCTTCACAAAAGAACTTGGGGGCCATTAAGGTCTCAAATAGCTTCTCAAATATGCATGTTTTTATTTAACAGTGATGATTATGTAACTTTATTGCAGTCACGTTTTTAAGATACGAAGAGTTCCAGCAGTGCATAAAGGTTTACTAGTGATGTTTTTTTGTCGGTCTGTCTGTAGAGGGTCCATGTTTGGCTGAGTACAGCGATGGTAAATATTACCGTGCAAAGCTGCTAGGTTTTTCCAATCTCAGCCCTTCTCTCAAGATTCTTGTGAGGCACGTAGACTTTGGCTCAGACGACATTCTGCCACCATGCAAGTAAGCTCTCATGCAGCATATTTACACACACATACAGAGAAGCAGTGTGCAGAAAAATGTAAAGGTCCCTGCAGAGTATTTGTTGAGTTATCTGGAAGGTCAAGAGTACCATAACAAAACCCTCAAACAAAAATATATTTATAATCTTTGTACTGTTTTTTTGGTGGTGCATTTTATATATTTCAGTTTGAAATATGGCATTGCATGTCATAATGTTTTATTTACCCACCTGTACAAGTCTGAGACTGTTAAACATCTCATGCTTATCCTTGTTGCATCCTAAGAATTTTATTTCCTGGATTAGACAGTTGTATGTATAGTTTATATGTGCGCTCATTTATATCAGATTACGTCGTCTCCCACCGTCGCTCCTTCGTTTTCCTTGTGAGGCTGTGTGTGTTCAGTTGGCTGGTTTCAAGCCCCCACGTGTCTGTGGGGAAATGGAGCGCATTTCCTACCGACCGGAGTGGAGCATGAAGTCCATGTTGGAGATGATCGACTTGTTACATGGCACCCTCAGAGCTGTGGTTACGGTAGGCCTCTAGCACTCAGTGCCCAGAGAAAACTATACAATGTCACCCATCATTAATGTTGATGATTTCAAAGTGGTAGCAGATAACGGACATATTATTGCTATGTAGAGGGTCCTGCAGAAGTGGTAGCAATAAATATTTTAAAGAAACACTAGCCACTATTTTTACTTTAACAGCTTCACAATCATTTTGTTGCTCCACTGACCTGTAATAGGGAGAAAGGATCCTCTGTTGTTGCTGCTCTGGGCTTAGCACTGCACTGTATAACTTTTGGATGAGGGCTGGAAACCACCCACCCCTCTCCCTCCTCCTTGACTCCTTTCAAAACAGTGGCATAAAAGTGAATAACACAGGAGCAAAAATACCATATATTACTAAGCCAAATACTAAAAGATCTACTTTTTGAAGTAAAAATGTAATAATTTATTTCTTAATCAAAGTAACTGTCAATCCCTAATTTTGAAATTAACAGCTAGAGGGTTCACTCAGCTCTAGTTCTGTCATTAACGTCATTAATCCTGTCTGAGCAATGCTTAATTATTTTCAGGCTATTGAGCCACACATCACAGTGGTCCTCCACAATGCAGATGGAACCTTGGTGCACGTGCCTCTAGTGGAGAAAGGCCTCGCTGACTATGAATGATTAAAGAAGGAATAAAAGTAAGTGAATATGCAGCTTTGTGTATTGATGCATCATTTGTAGTCACTCCTGGTCTTAAAGTAGCACCACGCTGTTTTCTCTGCTCTTATTCACACAATCTAGAGGAAAGCTTGTTACTGAAGCCCAGTAGTTGTCTCGTGTCTTTGAGAAACTAAAACGTACAGGGCAAGCAAGGAAGAAGATAACTGATTTAGAACTCAGAAGTATTATTGCACTATATTGCAGTTTTTTTTTTCTCTTTATGGATGCAGAGGCTTTTAAAAATTGCAAAACTAACTCCCACTTTTCTATACTTCACAGGTTCTACTGTTGGTTATACGAGTAGCTGTCAGGACGATCTCTTTGTGTTATTGTGTGAAAACATTGATATTTTAAGTTATACGTTCATGTGTATATAATTTTTTTTAACTTGTCCTGGGCAGTATTTTTTTTTATACAACTACTGTTCCTCTGTTCAGAGTTCGTTCACCTGTCTGTATGATTGGAGAAGTAAAGACCTGCTCTTCAAATTCAGACTCCAGTTTTAATGTTCACACCACATCACAATATTTATTTGTTTTTACAAAACTGTACATGCCAAATAAATAACAGACAGAAAAACACATTCAAAGCACATACACACCATTGGTTGTCCTTTCCTCTACACTTGCCTAAAAAGATCCACATTGTGTCAGGCCTTGCTGTCCAGAACAACATTTCCTTGAGGATCCTTGAGCCGCACTCGGCCACTGGGATAGCGAGTTTCTTGTCGCCCGTCTGAGTAAACTGTTTTGACTGTGCCGTCTGGATATTCTCGTCTTTTGAACTCTGCGGTGTGGAGCTCTCGCTGACCTGTGTTAAACTGGATCTCCTTACTGCCATCCCTGAGAAAGACCATGAAATGCTTTGTCTGGTTAATGTTTATAGCCCTATTCCTGAGACATGACACATTTTATTTCTTTAACTAATCCAACAAAAACCAGTTATAAAACAACCTGCGTCATATAAATTAATGTATTCAAAGTCATGGCTGCATTCATTATTGGTCAGTTTCCTTCAGCTTGAATAACAGACTACTTACGGATTCTGCTGTATTATTGTGCCGTCTGCCAAAACGCTCTCCTCTCTCCCATCTGGGTAGAGGTTCTTAACGGTCTGATCAGGAAAGGTGATCTCCTTTCTACCATCGGGAAAGTGTTTTTCTGAAATGCAGAACCAGCAAGATGTAAAACCATGGACTTTATTTTGGAGCGGCTGTTTCTGAAAGAAACGAGGACTTACCAATTTGGTTGTTCGGGAACTGGAGCACCTCCATACCATCAGGATAAGTGGTGTGTGTGGTCTGAGCCCCAGCATAGTAATAAATCTAACAGATAAAGGAGAAACATTGTACAGTGGTTGCTTTTGTACAGCAACATAAACTAATAGGTGCTTTCATTAAAGTCCTCTCACCACTCTTTGATCCGGCATGATGTGCTTGATGTCTCCATTGAAAAAAGTGATTTTAATTGACAGTCCATCTGCAGAGAGCTCTTTCCTCGTCCCATTTGGGAAAACAATCAGTCGCCCTCCATCAGGAAGTACCCTCTCAATCTGGGAGGGGTGTGAACATTTTGGTCATTTTGTGCCATAATAAGGAGACTATTGTAATTTTAATAGTTTTTAATTTCACCTTGCCCTCCGTGTGTGTGATCTCATGTTCAATCGCTGATTGCCCTTCAGTTGCACTCAGACTGTCCTCTTCCTGTGTAAAAATCACACAAAAATAAATCTAAGGTCCTGTTTTTTTAATTTTTTTAAATTGTTGAAGAATTTAGAAAATTGTAGCTTTAAAAGGAGTAATATGGAAAATTGTACTGTTTTGATTGATAAGAATGGTAACCAGTCATTTGTCTGACATTTTAAATATGATAAAATGTTACCTAGCATTTAAATAACATCCAGATAGAAGTTTGGCTAGTACACTACACCTTAGTGCCTATTCTTGCAGTCTTGTTTTTACAGATGGAAAAACTGCTCATCATATTAATGCCATCTTTCACACAGCGTCTGAAGCTGACGGACTGCCATGCTGTGTAAATGTTTCAAATTAGAGCCTGCTGTTTTCTGCGCTGTATGGATAGTTTGCCAGAAAAAGTCAGACAGGCTTTTACACTTCAAAATATTAGTTAATAAACATTATTTTTTAGGGACAAACAATACAAAAAAAAAAAATGTTTAAAATACCCATATCTCCTGAATCATACTCTCTTCTGTATTTACTCACTGAAAATGATTCTGAGATTGACTGAGGTTCATAGCTCCTCCCCTCAGGCACAATTCGTCCGTCAGAGATGGGATCAGCCACTGGACTGGATTCCTTTTGGTTCTGTGTGTTCTTAAGTTTTGAGTTACAAGCTGGAACAGAATGTGGTAAATTACACACAATCATGTTACAATCATAAAATCCTTCATAAAACTTTACTCTGAATGTGGAAACATACTGAAGCATGATAATCCCCAAGAAAATTATATTTGTATGAGCTGTTGGTTTACTGAATGTATGTCCAAAAGACAATTTCACACCACTGTAGATACAAACACTGTCCAAATACAAACCAGCAGAACGTGCACCAGAAGAACAGCTTGCAGCTTTGGGAGGATTTTGAAGCTCTGGGCTTTCCCTTTTATTACCACTGCTGCTCTTAACGCTGCAGGAAGGACTCTAGAAATGCACAAAAATTAGTTGAGTCTTTGGCTTTGTCACGTAAAGAAATCACAGGTTTGAACAGCACTTGTCTCTAGTACCTTGGATTTTGTCCTGGTCTGAGCTGCGGTGCTGCCAGAGACACTTGACCTCCCCCGTTCATTCTCAGCATTTTTCCAAGCGGTGAGGCGAAGTTTTTCCATCATTCGGACCTGGTCTCTGAGAGCCGTGTTCTCTGCACTGAGGGAGTCTACTTGCTGCCGAAGGCGGTGGTGAGAGCTGGTCCAGCGAGCCTCGCGTTTTCTTAAATCCTCATGTAAGGCATTCAGTTGCTGCTTTAGAGACTGAGAAACAACAATAAAATGGATTTAAGTCATGTGTATATATTGGGTACACAAAATGAACACAAGTATGCAGATACACCCCAAGAAAAAGCACTGCTAATGGAATGAGGCACTCTGGAGCAGTCATGCATTAGTGATAATGCCCAGTACCAAATGTCAGCAAGAGGGGTATAAAGGCTTTACAGCAGTGACACTGCATTCTAAAACCTGCAGTGTCTAAAACCTGTATCTGACCTTACTAATGTTTATGTGGATATATGTAAACAAGTAATGTCATAAAGTCTAGTAAACATAGCCTATCTGCTGCAGCACGGGTTATCCATCCCAATAGCCAACTAATCTAAGTACGGCAGGCAGTAAAATCTTGCATATCAGTCTCTAGTGTTATCAATCAAAACCCCTTTTAAAGAACAAAGAGAGGGAAGAGTGAAACCTGAATCTCATCTCGTTCTTGTTTATCTGGTCTTGCTTTGAGAGCTGCCGCATGTTTCTCAAACAACTTCTTGTCGCGCTGCAGCTTCCGATTTTCTTCACGCTTAAACTCCTCCCATTTGGCGAGCTCATCTGCCATCTTCTGCTGGAACTCTGCCTTCTCCTTCCTACAGAACAAAGCAATGTCCACATTTTTATAAAAGGACAGTTAGCTAATGTAGCTACAATAGAATCATGCAAAATTAATGTATTTACCCTTACACGTCAAATACGTTTTTGCTAATTGTCTACCTTTGATTTAATGGGACGATACATAATATTTTTACCTTAAAATTAGAGCTTCAAAATTATTTTAATGATTCATTCCTACTCCAAGTTCAGCACTGCGGAAACTGCATGTGAATTTGAGTAAGACATGAAAACTCCCCTCCCTACCCCTGTCCACTGATTTCAATACAGTGCTGTAAGAATGAATTACACTGGGGAGCCCCTGGAGCAAAAAAACTAAATCTTACCTAGTTGTCCTTTAAAGGAGATTATCTAACCTCCTTCAAAAATTACATAGTGCAGTTTCTGCTGCACTATGTACTTTTCTGCTGAGTGCTGAGCCTGGAGAAAGCAATGACAGAAGCTCTATTCTCCCAATTGCAGCTCACTGAAGCATCACAATGATTTTAAAGCTGTAATTTTAAGGTAAAATTATTACATAGTATTCCTTGAAGGGGCAAATATGTATCAGTTTCACCAAGCTAATCTGACCAACAGAGTTATTGCACAATAGTTGATTTACATACTGCAGGTTCTCCTTGACCTCCTGGTTCTCCTGCCTGAGCCGACTCAGCGTTGCATTTTCCTTCTTGAATCGTTCAATCTCAGTCTCCAACTCCACCAAACGCTCACGGAGCAACCTAGACTGGGCTGGAGTATTCATTCATTATAGAGGAATTTTAACCAATGTTAATCAATCTTGTTGTGATATAACATTACTCTTTTTGTATATTCTTACAGATGTAATGATTAGGTTAGGACCTCATTTAAAAGGGGCATTTTGGCTTAGGTCCAAATGTGGAATGGGCAAAAATTCAAATTCCTTTTACTGTATATACAAATTTTTAAAATTGAAAGCTTATGATGTAATAATGTCAAATTTCTTTGACCAAAACCTTAAATTCTAATATAAATACTGCTCCAATTACCTGCCCCTTGTTCGCTGTGCGTGTCCTGTACTGCTGGTGGTGGAGGTAGAGGGCAGGGTTTCGGCTTGAGTGCTGGGAACAGCTTGGCTACCAGTTGGCACGTGGGTGGGGGCTCTGTCTCATGATCCAATGAGCTGACAGCAGAAGAGTCATGATCCATCCCCTTTGAAATGGCAACCTTTCTTTTCAGTGTCCTGCCTATTGGATTATCCACATTGGAGGAAACGCAGTTTGAATCATCAGGCTCATTCCAGGTGTCATCGTCATCAAAATCGACATGATTTTGGATGCCCACTAGAGTAGAATCTCCAATCTCTTCCTCCTCTGCACTAGCAGATTCCTCTTTGTCCTGGTAGGAGTGTTTATTGTAGGGAGGAACTTGGGATACCTGGAAGCAGTGGCTGAAAGGCTGACTTGGTCCAAAATCAGTTTGGGGCATCTCTGTACTGCTACAAAACGAAGCATCTGAAACTTCAATTATTTTATCTTCATCATCAGTCCTCATATCGTCTACGGGAAGGTCTGGTACACTTGGCTGCACTGGGATTTTAGAACTGTCTTGTCGAAAGCCAGGCTGTTTGGACTCTTGAGCCGATTTGATTGGAGTGGAGGACAAACGTCTGACATCTTTCCTAAGAAGAGCGCAAATGAAGGAGGAGTTGCTGGAGAATGACAGCTCATCTGCAGCTCTCTCCAGAAGCTCAAACTCCCCAAGCTCTACACATTCACGCTGTTGTTCTTTTTCCCACACCTCAAACGAATTCTCTGCAACCTGCACGTTGGCATCCACGTTGTCCGGAGGACGTCCCAACAATTTTCCTTTACTGACGTGAACCATGGCATCACAGATGTTCTTCTGCTGAGCAGCAGGCTTCTTCTCGCTCTTGCTAAGATGTTGGATAGCACCAGAGCTCATGTTCTGACCCTGGTGGGCTCCAAGAACATGAGCTTTTGCAGCTGCCTGACCCTTGGTGGCTGGTACTAAAGCTTTGTTCTGAGTAACATTCTCTTTGTTCAGAACAGCAGTCTTTCGCTGAATCACAACATTCGTTGAGCTTGTTGATTTAGGAGGTCTTTTCTGCTCTAAGCTTTGCTGGGGGGGTCTAATACATGGACCCTGGGGTTTTGGAGGGTCCAGGCAGGGAGTGGGTTTGGTGCTTGAAGGAGCTGCTTTTCCTCTTGTGAATCTGGACAAGCCCTCACCACGCCTCAGGAACGGCCTCTTCACTTTCACTTTATCAGCAGGAGCACTCTGCAGGGAATACATAATATAACAATTTAATAAATAAAACTTAGACAAGTTTGGATATTGTACTTGCCAGGCCTACCCATAAAACAACATTAAAATAAGACCTGAAAATAATTCATATTATGCAGAGCAAACAAACACCTTATTTGACTTCTCATTCTCCAGCTTCAATTGTTCTTCCAACATCTCTTCAAACGTCTTCCCACTGGCAGCTGATCTGATGGGTCTATAGACAAAAAAAAAAGTTGTGTAAAAACTATAGAGTAACACTAGAACCATGCTGTTTCACATTGATGACATATACCTGTCTATTGGCTCTGTTTTGATCTCTTGTCTGTACATGCTTTCATCCTCAGCAATGGACTGCAGTGATTCCTCATCATGTTTAGCATCCTCTTCACCTTCATGTACAATATCTGATGGCTCCCCACCTGAAGCATGATCCCACATGCTTGAATCTGTCGGGTAACATCTTTTCAATTTTAATTCCATATTTTCCTGAACCACAATATTTAGAGTGATAAGAATAAGTGAAATGATAAAGTGCAGTAATGACTAGATAGTAGAGGTGGGCGAATCGATCCAAATATCGATACCAACGCTGGTATTGGTATTAATCAATACTCGTGGAAACAGATCGGTACTCAAGCCTTTTTTCTCTCCCACCGCTCTGCCACTAAAGTCTGTGTGCGAGGCAGTACAGAGCACCCTCCCCCCGCGTAATCACGTTGCGAGGAGACGTGCCCCCACCCCCTTCGTGAAGTTGCGAGTAGCAGCCCCCCTACCTCCCCGGTTCGTCAACTTGGGAGGAGCACCCGTCTTTTGCTTCTACAGCTGCATATGGCGAAGACTTCCGGTATCGCTATCGGTATCAATATCGGCCCTGATACTGGCCCTGTATTTACTTGGTATCGGATCGATACCAAAACTCCCGGTATTGCCCACCTCTACTAGATAGGAGTACACTTTTCTGAGGTAACAGTATAGTATGGAGAACACTGCCTGAAGTCAGCATACCCAGTGCCACATATAAACTAGAACGGTATAAAACCCTCCAAAATTAAGTTATGGGAAGAATGAATGTTTTGAGCACTGGAGCACCGTTCCTAATTTCTTAGCTTAAAAAATTCCTCTGAAATTTACCAAGTCCGCTCATCACTTCTTGCTGTTTTGTGTGCTGGGCCCATGGGACATTATTTTGGGTATTTGAGTACGTAGCCATTGTCTGGGGCGAGTGTAACACACTGGGACTTCTTCGTTGTGCCTCTTTTTCTTGGCTGTATTCTGCTGAATATGAAACAGCACAAAATGTTTGCAAAGAGGCCACTACTCAAAAGTAAAACATGGTGCATAAAAAAAAATGGGGTAAATAGAGTTGGGCATTACCCCTGTTTTGGAATAAAATATTGGTTTTGCATTTTGAAATGAAACAAATTAAGTGGTGTCAGATGAGAAAATTAAAAATGTAATCCTTCGGTACAAGGTGTTACCTGTGCCATTTTTTACCATCCCCAAAAGGCTTTGTTCATTTTGTAGCTTTTGCAACTGCTCCAGCTGATGGGCCTTTAACTGCTCCTGCATGCGCTGCTGCAGCTGCTTCAGCTTAAAATAAATTAATAAAAAAATACATTACCCTTTGTTCATAGTAGTTTGTCAATATTCAAAATCCATCCATTATCTATAAGCGCTTATCCAGAGCCTACCTGGAATCACTGGGCGCAAGGCGGGAATACACCCTGGAGGGGGCGCCAGTCCTTCACAAGGCAACACACACGCTCACACATTCACACACACTCACACCTACGGACACTTTTGAGTCGCCAATCCACCTACCAACGTGTGTTTTTGGACTGTGGGAGGAAACCCACGTGGACACAGGGAGAACACACCAAACTCCTCACAGACAGTCACCCGGAGCTGTGTGACTGTGACACTACCTGCTGCACCACTGTGCCGCGCAATATTCAAAATAATTATCAGTAATGTGTGACATTAAGGGGATTAAGCAGTTCCGTCTCAATCATGTAATGTGCTTAATCAATTCAAACGACTGTAATCAGTATTAAAAACCACATGGGTGGAACTGAAACCTATACATTTAAATGCTGTAAGCATACACGTTATGTACACAACATATTACTATTACATAAAATATTACCAATATACAAGTGACAATATTGTAACACTCCTGTATTTACCTGTTCGAGCTTGGCCATCAGTGGAAGGCCTTGCACTTTTCTCAGAACATTGTGGACAGTGTCCAGTTCACTGTTCGCAGGTTGGATCTCTGATCGTCTCTCAGAACCTTCAGGCACAACTGAGTCCAGGCTGCTGCTGGGGGACATGGGCAGAGGGGCGAACTGAGAGCAGAAAGAGTCATCCACAGAGTGTGACTGGGCTACAGAGGAGCAGCTGCTGAGAACAGAACTGGCTGTTGCTGGAGAGCTGCTCAGAAAGACCCCTGCTCTGGAGTTGTTTGCCATCCAACGTGACAGAAACTGAGACTGAGGCAGAGATTGTGTAAGAGCCTGAGACTGAGAGGGCTGAGGTCCAGCTGGAGATGACATGACTGTGGCACACGCCGGAACCTGGAAGATTAAAACAATATGACAATGAATGAAGATTATTATAATTTTTCTATATTTATTAGTTTTTTTTTTATTTCTATAAAAATGTGTTTGTGATTTTGTGGTCAATGTCTTGTGTACCTTTATTTTATTCAGCTACATTATTTAAAACAAACAGGTATGCAGAGGCTGGGTTAGGCTGTTTATATTGCAATTTGCAAAGTTATTCATTTAAAGCTGTCAAGACAGTGGATCAGTATGTAACTTGGTTTCATAACTAACATTAATATTGTATATTTGTCATTACAATATTAACATGATGCTATTAAGACATTAATGTATTAAGCCAATGCAATATTAAATTGTGAAGTTTAAGCTAATGAACAAAAATGATAACCTCTGAGAAGTTTCAATAATTATACACTCTAGTTAATGTTAATACTAATAAATAAAACGTAAAATACTATGCAGGTCAAGTAAACAATGACGCTACCGACACAACTCCTGTTTCTTGGCTGAATGTACCATAACTGCTGCGCTGTTTAAGGTGGAACGCATTCGAATAAGAAGCAGCTGAATAAGAGACTCGAATAAACTCTGAAAAATCGCTCTCAGAACTAAGACAAACTACTTTTGTAAGTCAAAGGCGCTGTGTAATAATTATATATCGACATGGAATTGTTTATCCTACCTCTTTTTTTGTTGAACCGTGTTTAAAATGAGGTGGAAGCTCGGATATTTAAAGTTTGTCCCTCTTCAGCTCCAAACAAACCGCCATAACAACAGGGAGCCCGCGAGATCCCGTGCTGAAGCATCATGGGAAATGTAGTCAAACTGCTGAGAGTAGCTGGTCACCATGGAAACGCCTATATGGACGGTTAAAACATAAAACGTTGGTAATATGTTGAATAATCCAAGAATAACGGCGTAATATTCAGAACAAAACAAAACAAAAAAACTTTTGTACATTTTATCCACAATTATTATCATTTTGTATTGGACTATATAAAATATAATATACATATATTATAATATAATAATAATATAATATAATATACAATATCTAATATAAATGTAATATACATGGATAAAGTCAGGATCTAAACGCTATAAATATGATTCTCCTGATTTTAGATATTATATATTATACAGATTATTGCCTTATTACTCATTAAGGCAGTAGCAGTACTGTACTGTAGGTGTCGCCAAAGTACAGCTCATGTGCACATGCGCGTGTATTCTAGTTAAACGCATATAGGGTGAGCTCCCCCACATCTCTCTCTCTCTCTCTGTCTCTCTCTCTCTCTCTCTCTCTCTCTCTCTCTCTCTCTCTCTCTCCCCCTCTCTCTCCCTCTCTCCTTCCCCTGTGGACACGTCTAACTGCATCATCTTCACTCTTCACTTCTACCTTGCTCTCCATCTCTCTCTGTCTGGAGGATGGCGATGGTGTGGGTGAAGATGGAGAGGGACGCTGTGCAAGAGCTGCTGCACAGACTCAACAGTGTCACTCAGAATGTTGGTAAGGACTGTGTCCATGTGTGTCATGAAGACAATATATTTTTCTTTCTGTCTGTCCGTCTGTCTTCACCCAGTCTGGTGTTGTGTAATCTTAAACCACAGCTCCATCCATAAATACACGTGGAGCAATATTAAGAATTATCTTAAAAGCTTAAGCTTATTTATGCACTGTATGTTCTAGCACACATTTATGTTCTTGTATGTTGTATGTTCTTATGTCAGTCATAATATTAATTTGGGTTGATTTATTTAAGATGCTGAATGTTTATACAGGATTGTTCTGGCTACATTTGCTGGACATTATGGCCATAAGAAGTGGACATATCCTTAGATTCAGTAAATTTTCCCCCATGATTGTGTCAGCTTTGTAGCCACACTAGTGGTCACCGATAGCACTCAGAATATGTTATATTAATAATATCAGTTCTAATTAGGCATTGCCATTCAGTCAGTATACACAGATACATATATGTATGCTTAGTTTTCACATTGTTTATGTATTTTGTGATGTGTATTGTGTGTGCGTGTGTGTGTGTGTGAGAGAGAGAGACAGAGAGAGCGAGAGAGAGAGAGAGAGAGAGAGAGAGAGAGAGAGAGAGAGAGAGAGAGAGAGAGAGAGAGAGAGAGATGGGTTCTATTAATAAGATTTACATACTATGATGTAACTAATACAGTCAATGTATCCACATGGGTTTTGTGGGAATGTGATATTCATTTTTGGCACATCCCTCTCTCTATACCTCTAATGAAATACGAAAGGTCATTGGGTACACGCTGCCTTGTATCCATTTTTAGAACCGGACTCGAGCATGTACATGCGCTATGTGTCCAAAGGTATGTAGACACATTTTGTGCACTTAAGGTGGACACAGGCGTTCAGTTGTGCACATATAGCCTCAACTGCTGCGTAGTGTTTCAGTGTGTGGTTGTTTCCAAGCAGCCAGTCTAATAGTAGACATGTTTTCTGGTGGCTTTCAGACATTGTAATCAACCCTTAATTGTTATCCATCTTTCTATAAATGTACATTTTTCCAACCAATGTCTAAATAACCCCTTTAAAACATCAAAGATGCAAACTTGTGTGTTTTGGAAAGTGTGTGCAGGAGACAACAGATACAACATGCGTTATTTTAGGATTTTAGCTTTTGCTTCCTGTGGGACCCTGCTGGATGCGTGTGTGTATGTGTATGTGTGTGTGTGTGTGTGCCTGGCTGGACCTAGAGCTAAGTACAAAACCAGATTTCCAGAGAAACACCAGAAAATCGAGGCTCGTCCACAGAACTGCTGTGGTGCTTTAGACAGCAGACTGTAGCTTAGCTTTTCTCATAATAATCAGCAGCTTCTTACTGACATTATGGAGTGGGCAGGAGGAGTTTGAGCATTTCAGCTTATTGACAAAGGACCTGTAATTTAGTTTGGTGTGTGATTTAGTTTAGTGCGATTAGAGCATCCAGTAACTCCGGGGAAGGCCATGCTGAGGAAAAACAAGAAGAAGAGGGTCAAACAGGGCCGTGAATCTGAACTGTTCATACCTCTAGTGCCACTAAAAATGGGTCTGGGTGAGTCTGAGCATAAACTTTATTAAATTCCCCCCTGACCACTGTACATCTGTTATTCCTTTCACCACTGACCATTGAAAAGATAGTCTTTATTGATTCAGCATTCATTATTTATTCATTTCATCAACAGCCAGTGTAAATCTCATTGACTTTTCTGTTGACCACTGTGTATTTCGTCTTTGTTTACATTCTGAGTGTAAAACAAAGAATGTAACATTCACCACTGAAAGCTTTTATTTATTTCACCACTGACCACTGGTATAAATATGTTACTGATTTTAAGAGAGAGAGAGAGAGAGAGAGAGAGAGAGAGAGAGAGAGAGAGAGAGAGAGAGAGAGAGAGAGTCATAAGGAACCAGAAAGAAATTTACCTGTTGGTTCATTTGAATGCCTCCAAACAGCCACATTTGAATCCAGTCTTTGTTATCAACACTCAGCCGTATCAGATCAAACACACAGGCACCCATTCAGTGGGGGAAAGGGTAACTTACCGGGGAGAGAGAGAGAGAGAGAGAGAGAGAGAGAGAGAGAGAGAGAGAGAGAGAGAGAGAGAGAGTGGTGTTAGAGTTTAGTGCACCTGTAATCTGATAGAGTGTGT